>NC_087068.1:744278-857075 GCF_963678635.1 Symsagittifera roscoffensis | reverse complement strand
AAATAAAGCAGCAATGCGGGACTCAGTTGTTGGAAATCACAGTTGCTTGAAAATTATCGCTCACTTAAAATAAGTGGGATTGACGCTTGCAACGATTTGCCAAAGGCAGCACAACACGATTTGCCAAGCGGCGAATTTTTTTTAGAGTTTTCAGGCAGGGTGAGGCACTTAGAGGGGCGCTGAAACTGCTTTAGAGAAAGGATATAAACTCAATGACATCCGAAGTGCTCATTTTCATTGAAATTTGATTGACTGGATGTACAACAGGGTTTTCATTTTCCAAACATCGATTTACAATACCTGAATACCTTCATTTTTTGGTTGCCTTCACTTTGACAAAGTCATCATCAAGTAACGAACGGAAAAAGACTAAAACTAATTTAAGAGGACCATTCGCCCGGCAGCTAAATATAAAATGAGTGTTTCTTCCAATCGCCTTCCAGATTTCTCCTTCTTAGCCCCAGCAGTAAAAACGAAAGCTAATTGAGCAAATTTTTAGGTCTGGAGCGTGAAGATGGAACATAAAAAGACGCATTAAAACTTTAAGATTTTTCGAAAAAATGTGAAGCTGCCCTGAAAAACGAAGTCCAAAAAAATTTGACGGAGCTCAGTTTTGATTTTAAAACTTCTCAACTGATTTTGATTTTCAAATCTTCTGATATAAAAAAGCTCACTGCGTGCCACGCTGAGTTCAGATCGCACTAGTGGAATGTCGTCCCAATTAAAAACGGAAAAATGAAATTGACAAATGAGCAGCTTAAAACTGCTTTTGGTCTCCCCTTCAAAACAAAAACTTGTGAAAACAAAGATGCGTCATCGGAACAAATTGAACTGAATACGGCTGGCATGGCCGATCTTTTCTGAAAGTGCATGTAGACTCTCCAGGCGTTTAATTGTAGTTGCTGTTTCAAAACAAAGCTTAACCTCCACTCTAATTGTTTTTAGATTAGAGCCACGACACCTCAACAAGAAAATCAGCAGAAACCTGATGGTTTGAAGCTTGTCACATGGACTATTGCTAAGAAATTTCCGTGAGTGAAGTGTAACGTTATTTCACTCCCTAGCTTCTGATAGATTAAGGGGAGGCTCATTTTGTAACCCGCGGATGGTAGCAGCCGAGGCGGTTGCTCGCATAACTGACAAATGACGAGACTTAAAACATAATGGATTCATTTTCCAACCAATAGCTTTTGAAGTTCAGGTTGCCGTCTACTCTGGCCCTGAGACTTTACCAGGGAAGCTTTGTATGAACTTTAAGGACATCTACCGAGGAAACCAAAACAGGTTGATTTTTTTTTGGCAGATATTCTCCATCGCAATACAGCTTGCAAACGCTGCCCATGTACTTGGCACTATTACACTATTACTGATGAAACTATTTTCGAACAAACTTTTTGTTTATAGAATCAAAAGAACCAAATTCTAGTCTATTATAGTAATCTGATAGAACCTTAGCCTCAAATCCGGAAAACTTTTTTGGGTTTTTTCTTTTCCAAGTTTTTTCCGGATATACTTCAGCCCTCATTCTGTTTTTAAATTTCCAATGGTTTTCTTTAAAAAGATGTTTTAGCGTTCTTCTACAAGAAAAGTTTGAAAATACGATTTTTCTTTTTCCAAACTATGTCGCAAAAATTTTTGCCGTTTTTTCTTGACCCTTTTACGGTTTTTGTTAGCAAGTTCTTTGAAAATCAATTTGAAACACAGATGATAAGATTTTAATTGGTCAAATGAACCGAAAAAAGCTATTTGTTTTGAACAAAAATAAAACAATACAATCTCGATTTACGAAGTTTACCATTTCAATATCTATTCACTTTGTTTTGAAATGCATAAATTATACATACCTTCGATTTTGGATTACTAATTTAATACCAGCAAATTAGTGTGAACGCTGTTCTTAGTTTGTTGAATTCCTGTTTATGTTACGAGAAATTCTGTCTATTTGTTTTTTAGCCACTTTTTCTACATTGCACTGACTATTGTTTGCATATGTAGCTACTTTATTTCAGGCTAGTAGTAGAATATTATCAAGGTCTTGTGGCCGAAATTTCAAGTCAGGGGACGGGGATTCGAACTTTGTGAGTTGAATGATCTAATCCGCCAAAAAAAGAATTTTAACTTTCAAGGCTTGTTATTGCCCTTCAATTTCATGTTTCAGTACGCATTGAAATTGTAGTTTCAGCAAATATTTTCGATTTTTCTTGCTCTTCTTCAGGTTTTAAAATCTGAAAAATTTTGTACGAAATGATCAGACCAAAAAGTGTGTCATTAACGTCATTCATTCGAAGTTTCAAAAGTTCACTAATGAAAACATCACAACTATTATTAAGTTTTTGCAGCCTATTTAATGCAAATTTTTTTCGAAAAAGCCTCAACTTACTGACTTTTACTTACCTCTTCGCTTAAAAAAATTAAACATACAAGTTACTTCAATAAATCTACTTTTAGCATAAGCTTTTAACTCTGGTGCAATGTATTTAGTGTCAGCTCCCTCAATCTAAGGTTGTTGCACGTTTTGATGGCCATACATGACCATATTTTTTGCACTCGAGACATATTCTGTCAACATCTTTTCGGCCATGAACATTTCAGTAACATCCTTCATTAGTGCAGCTTCCAACTGCTTCATCAAAAGATTTTGCAATGTAATTTCAATAGATGCCCCCATTCCTAGCCATCTTTTTAAAAATACCAGATTTTATTGCTTTTAAAAGACACGTGACCAGATGCCATGTTCAACAGTTTTAATATGTTTTTTTTCTAGCTTCTCGTGGTGGTTCATCCTGATCATACAGTTTTGCAGAACCTTGCTTTGCAAGAACATTTTTCAGATTACAAAACGAGCAATCAGGCAATGAGAGAGCTACTCTCATTGTGGTGTTTTTCATGCACCTTCGTCATCCCATAAAACATGTCGAGCTGCCCTCAGTAGATCGCATCCTCGTTCACGAACCTCAAAGAGAAGATCAACTGCAACCCGATGGTTTGAAACTTGTGAGATGGACTGTTGCTAGGCAATTTTTGTGATGTGTAAAGTTATTTCACTCCCTAGCTCCGAATAGAATATAAGCAGGCTCAGTTTATAACCTGCGGATGGTAGCAGCCGAGGCGGTAGGTCGCATACGTGACAAATGACGAGACTTAAAAAATATAGGAAGCCTTTTTCAACCAATAGCATTCGAAGTTCAGAGTGCCGCCTTCTCTGGTCCTGAGACTTTTCTTAGGAAGATTTGTAAGAATTGTGAGGACATCTACCGAGGAAACCACAGCAGGTTCTTGAACCAAAGCTTTCCGCCAAAGAAAAAGTTTTAAATTTCAAGGCTTGTTTTTGCCCTTTAAGTTTATATATCAAAACGCATTAAATATGTAATTTCAACAAATATTTTCAATTTTTTGTTTTTCCTCAGGTTCTAATATCAATCTATTTTGAAAAAAATGATCAGAGACCAAAAAGTGTATCAATAACGTGATTCGTTCGAAGAATCAAAATTTAACTAATGGAAACATTACAACTATTATTAAATTTTTGCAGTTTCGAACTTTGTGAGTCGAATGATCTAATCCGCCAAAAAAAGAGTTTCAACTTTCAAGGCTTGTTTTTGCCCTTCAATTTCATGTTTCAGTACGCATTGAAATTGTATTTTCAGCAAATATTTTCGATTTTTCTTGCTCTTCCTCAGGTTTTAAAATCTGAAAAATTTTGTACGAAATGATCAGACCAAAAAGTGTGTCATTAACGTCATTCATTCGAAGTTTCAAAAGTTCACTAATGAAAACATCACAACTATTATTAAGTTTTTGCAGCCTTTTTAATGCAAATTTTCTTCGAAAAAGCCTCAACTTACTGACTTTTACTTACCTCTTCGCTTAAAAAAATTAAACATACAAGTTACTTCAATAAATCTACTTTTAGCATAAGCTTTTAACTCTGGTGCAATGTATTTAGTGTCAGCTCCCTCAATCTAAGGTTGTTGCACGTTTTGATGGCCATACATGACCATATTTTTTGCACTCGAGACATATTCAGTCAACATCTTTTCGGCCATGAACATTTCAGTAACATCCTTCATTAGTGCAGCTTCAAACTGCTTCATCCAAAGATTTTGCAATGTTATTTCAATAGATGCCCCCATTCCTAGCCATCTTTTTAAAAATACCAGATTTTATTGCTTTTAAAAGACACGTGACCAGATGCCATGTTCAACAGTTTTGTTATGTTTTTTTTCTAGCTTCTCGTGGTGGTTCATCCTGATCATACAGTTTTGCAGAACCTTGCTTTGCAAGAACATTTTTCAGATTACAAAACGAGCAATCAGGCAAGGAGAGGGCTACTCTCAATGTGGTGTTTTTCATGCACCTTCGTCATCCCATAAAACATGTCGAGCTGCCCTCAGTAGATCGCATCCTCGTTCACGAACCTCAAAGAGAAGATCAACTGCAACCCGATGGTTTGAAACTTGTGAGATGGACTGTTGCTAGGCAATTTTTGTGATGTGTAAAGTTATTTCACTCCCTAGCTCCGAATAGAATATAAGCAGGCTCAGTTTATAACCTGCGGATGGTAGGAGCCGAGGCGGTAGGTCGCATACGTGACAAATGACGAGACTTAAAAAATATAGGAAGCCTTTTTCAACCAATAGCATTCGAAGTTCAGAGTGCCGCCTTCTCTGGTCCTGAGACTTTTCTTAGGAAGATTTGTAAGAATTGTGAGGACATCTACCGAGGAAACCACAGCAGGTTCTTGAACCAAAGCTTTCCGCCAAAGAAAAAGTTTTATATTTCAAGGCTTGTTTTTGCCCTTTAAGTTTATATATCAAAACGCATTAAATATGTAATTTCAACAAAAACTCTTTTCGGCCATGATTCGAATTTTGTGAGTCGAATGATCTAATCCGCCAAAAAAAGAGTTTTAACTTTCAAGGCTTGTTATTGCCCTTCAATTTCATGTTTCAGTACGCATTGAAATTGTAGTTTCAGCAAATATTTTCGATTTTTCTTGCTCTTCTTCAGGTTTTAAAATCTGACAAATTTTGTACGAAATGATCAGACCAAAAAGTGTGTCATTAACGTCATTCATTCGAAGTTTCAAAAGTTCACTAATGAAAACATCACAACTATTATTAAGTTTTTGCAGCCTATTTAATGCAAATTTTCTTTGAAAAAGCCTCAACTTACTGACTTTTACTTACCTCTTCGCTTAAAAAAATTAAACATACAAGCTACTTCAATACATCTACTTTTAGCATAAGCTTTTAACTCTGGTGCAATGTATTTAGTGTCAGCTCCCTGAATCTACGGTTGTTGCAGGTTTTGATGGCCATACATGACCATATTTTTTGCACTCGAGACATATTCTGTCAACATCATTTCGGCCATGAACATTTCAGTAACATCCTTCAATAGTGCAGCTTCCAACTGCTTCATCCAAAAATTTTGCAATGTAATTTCAATAGATGCCCCCATTCCTAGCCATCTTTTTAAAAATACCAGATTTTATTGCTTTTAAAAGACACGTGACCAGATGCCATGTTCAACAGTTTTGTTATGTTTTTTTCTAGCTTCTTGTGGTGGTTCATCCTGAGCATACAGTTTTGCAGAACCTTGCTTTGCAAGAACATTTTTCAGATTACAAAACGAGCAATCAGGCAATGAGAGGACTACTCTCATTGTGGTGTTTTTCATGCACCTTCGTCATCCCATAAAACATGTCGAGCTGCCCTCAGTAGATCGCATCCTCGTTCACGAACCTCAAAGAGAAGATCAACTGCATCCCGATGGATTGAAACTTGTGAGATGGACTGTTGCTAGGCAATTTTTGTGATGAGTAAAGTTATTTCACTCCCTAGCTCCGAATAGAATATAAGCAGGCTCAGTTTATATTCTGCGGATGGTAGCAGCCGAGGCGGTAGGTCGCATACGTGACAAATGACGAGACTTAAAAAATATAGGAAGCCTTTTTCAACCAATAGCATTCGAAGTTCAGAGTGCCGCCTTCTCTGGTCCTGAGACTTTTCTTAGGAAGATTTGTAAGAATTGTGAGGACATCTACCGAGGAAACCACAGCAGGTTCTTGAACCAAAGCTTTCCGCCAAAGAAAAAGTTTTAAATTTCATGGTTTGTTTTTGCCCTTTAAGTTTATATATCAAAACGCATTAAATATGTAATTTCAACAAAAACTCTTTTCGGCCAAGATTCGAATTTTGTGAGTCGAATGATCTAATCCGCCAAAAAAAGAGTTTTAACTTACAAGGCTTGTTATTGCCCTTCAATTTCATGTTTCAGTACGCATTGAAATTGTAGTTTCAGCAAATATTTTCGATTTTTCTTGCTCTTCTTCAGGTTTTAAAATCTGAAAAATTTTCTACGAAATGATCAGACCAAAAAGTGTGTCCTTAACGTCATTCATTCGAAGTTTCAAAAGTTCACTAATGAAAACATCACAACTATTATTAAGTTTTTGCAGCCTATTTAATGCAAATTTTCTTCGAAAAAGCCTCAACTTACTGACTTTTACTTACCTCTTCGCTTAAAAAAATTAAACATACAAGTTACTTCAATACATCTACTTTTAGCATAAGTTTTTAACTCTGGTGCAATGTATTTAGTGTCAGCTCCCTCAATCTAAGGTTGTTGCACGTGTTGATGGCCATACATGACAATATTTTTTGCACTCGAGACATATTCTGTCAACATCTTTTCGGCCATGAACATTTCAGTAACATCCTTCATTAGTGCAGCTTCCAACTGCTTCATCCAAAGATTTTGCAATGTAATTTCAATAGATGCCCCCATTCCTAGCCATCTTTTTAAAAATACCAGATTTTATTGCTTTTAAAAGACACGTGACCAGATGCCATGTTCAACAGTTTTGTTATGTTTTTTTCTAGCTTCTCGTGGTGGTTCATCCTGATCATACAGTTTTGCAGAACCTTGCTTTGCAAGAACATTTTTCAGATTACAAAACGAGCAATCAGGCCTTGAGAGGGCTACTCTCATTGTGGTGTTTTTCATGCACCTTCGTCATCCCATAAAACATGTCGCGCTGCCCTCAGTAGATCGCATCCTCGTTCACGAACCTCAAAGAGAAGATCAACTGCAACCCGATGGTTTGAAACTTGTGAGATGGACTGTTGCTAGGCAATTTTTGTGATGTGTAAAGTTATTTCACTCCCTAGCTCCGAATAGAATATAAGCAGGCTCAGTTTATAGCCTGTGGATGGTAGCAGCCGAGGCGGTAGGTCGCATACGTGATAAATGACGAGACTTAAAAAATATAGGAAGCCTTTTCAACCAATAGCATTCGAAGTTCAGAGTGCCGCCTTCTCTGGTCCTGAGACTTTTCTTAGGAAGATTTGTAAGAATTGTGAGGACATCTACCGAGGAAACCACAGCAGGTTCTTGAACCAAAGTTTTCCGCCAAAGAAAAAGTTTTAAATTTCAAGGCTTGTTTTTGCCCTTTAAGTTTATATATCAAAACGCATTAAATATGTTATTTCAACAAATATTTTCAATTTTTTGTTTTTCTTCAGGTTTTAATATCAATCTATTTTGAAAAAAATGATCAGAGACCAAAAAGTGTATCAATAACGTGATACGTTCGAAGAATCAAAATTTAACTAATGGAAACATTACAACTATTATTAAGTTTTTGCAGCATGTCAATGCAATTTTTCTTCGAAAAAGCCACAATCTATTGACTTTTACTTACCTCTTCGTTTAAAAAAATTAAACATACAAGTTATTTCAATACATCTACGTTTAGCTCAAGCTTTTGATTCTGGTGCAGTGTATTCAATGTCAACTCCCTCAATCTAAGATTGTTGCACCTGTTAATGGCCATACATGATCTTATTTTTTTGCACTCGAGACTTATTCCGTCAACATCTTTTCGGCCATGAACCTTTCCGTAAGATCCTTTATTAGTGCAGTTTCCCACTGCTTCATTCACAGATTTGCCAATATAATTGCAAGAGATGCCCCCATTCCTAGCCATCTTTTTGAATATACCAGATTTTATTGCTTTTAAAAGACACGTGACCAGATGCCATGTTCAACAGTTTTGTTATGTTTTTTTCTAGCTTCTCGTGGTGGTTCATCCTGATCATACGGCTTTGCAGAACCTTGCTTTGCAAGAACTTTTTTCTGATTACAAAACGATCAATCAGGCAATGAGAGGGCTACTCTAATTGTGGTAATTTTCATGCACTTTCGCCTACCCATAAAACATGTCGAGCTGCCCTCAGTAGATCCTATCCTCGTGCACGAACCTCAAAGAGAAGATCAACTGCAACCCGATGGTTTGAAGCTTGTTACATGGACTGTTGCTAGGCAATTTCTGTGACGTGTAAAGTTATTTCACTCCCTAGCTCCAAATAGAATATAAGCAGGCTCAGTTTATAACCCGCGGATGGTACCAGCCGAGGCGGTAGGTCGCATAAGTGACAAATGACACGACTTAAAAAATATAGGAAGCCTTTTTCAACCAATAGCATTCGAAGTTCAGAGTGCCGCCTTCTCTGGTCCTGAGACTTTTCTTAGGAAGATTTGTAAGAACTTTGAGGACTTCTACCGAGGAAACCAAAGCAGGTTGTAGAACCAAAGCTATTCCGCCAAAGAAAGAGTTTTATATTCCAAGGCTTGTTTTTGCCCTTTATTTTCATATATCAGTACGCAGTAAAAATGTAATTTCAACAAATACTTTCAATTTTTTTTGCTTTTCTTCAGGTTCTGAAATCTATCTATTTTGTACAAAATGATCAGAGACCAAAAAGTGTATCAATAACGTGATTCATTCGAAGTTTCAAAATTTAACTAATGGAAACATTACAACTATTATTAAGTTTTTGCAGCATGTCAATGCAATTTTTCTTCGAAAAAGCCACAATCTATTGACTTTTACTTACCTCTTCGTTGAAAAAAATTAAACATACAAGTTATTTCAATACATCTACGTTTAGCTCAAGCTTTTGATTCTAGTGCAGTGTATTCAATGTCAGCTCCCTCAATCTAAGGTTGTTGCACGTGTTGATGGCCATACATGACAATATTTTTTGCACTCGAGACATATTCTGTCAACATCTTTTCGGCCATTAACATTTCAGTAACATCCTTCATTAGTGCAGCTTCCAACTGCTTCATCCAAAGATTTTGCAATGTAATTTCAATAGATGCCCCCATTCCTAGCCATCTTTTTAAAAATACCAGATTTTATTGCTTTTAAAAGACACGTGACCAGATGCCATGTTCAACAGTTTTGTTATGTTTTTTTCTAGCTTCTCGTGGTGGTTCATCCTGATCATACAGTTTTGCAGAACCTTGCTTTGCAAGAACATTTTTCAGATTACAAAACGAGCAATCAGGCATTGAGAGGGCTACTCTCATTGTGGTGTTTTTCATGCACCTTCGTCATCCCATAAAACATGTCGCGCTGCCCTCAGTAGATCGCATCCTCGTTCACGAACCTCAAAGAGAAGATCAACTGCAACCCGATGGTTTGAAACTTGTGAGATGGACTGTTGCTAGGCAATTTTTGTGATGTGTAAAGTTATTTCACTCCCTAGCTCCGAATAGAATATAAGCAGGCTCAGTTTATAGCCTGCGGATGGTAGCAGCCGAGGCGGTAGGTCGCATACGTGACAAATGACGAGACTTAAAAAATATAGGAAGCCTTTTCAACCAATAGCATTCGAAGTTCAGAGTGCCGCCTTCTCTGGTCCTGAGACTTTTCTTAGGAAGATTTGTAAGAATTGTGAGGACATCTACCGAGGAAACCACAGCAGGTTCTTGAACCAAAGCTTTCCGCCAAAAAAAAGTTTTAAATTTCAAGGCTTGTTTTTGCCCTTTAAGTTTATATATCAAAACGCATTAAATATGTTATTTCAACAAATATTTTCAATTTTTTGTTTTTCTTCAGGTTCTAATATCAATCTATTTTGAAAAAAATGATCAGAGACCAAAAAGTGTATCAATAACGTGATTCGTTCGAAGAATCAAAATTTAACTAATGAACACATCACAACTATTATTAAGTTTTTGCAGCATGTCAATGCAATTTTTCTTCGAAAAAGTCACAATCTACTGACTTTTATTTAGCTCTTCGTTTCAAAAAATTAAACATACAATTTATTTCAATACATCTACGTTTAGCTTAAGCTTTTGATTCTGGTGCAATGACTTTAATGTCAGCTCCCTCAATCTAAGATTGTAGCTCGTGTTAATGGCCATACATGATCTTATTTTTTTGCACTCGAGACTTACTCCGTCAACATCTTTTCGGCCATGAACCTTTCCGTAAGATCCTTTATTAGTGCAGTTTCCCACTGCTTCATTCACAGATTTGCCAATATAATTGCAAGAGATGCCCCCATTCCTAGCCATCTTTTTGAATATACCAGATTTTATTGCTTTTAAAAGACACGTGACCAGATGCCATGTTCAACAGTTTTGTTATGTTTTTTTTCTAGCTTCTCGTGGTGGTTCATCCTGATCATACGGCTTTGCAGAACCTTGCTTTGCAAGAACCTTTTTCAGATTACAAAACGAGCAATCAGACAATGAGAGGCTAGTATTAAAGAGGTATTTTTTCATGCACCTTCGCCATTAGGTAAAACCTGGCGAGCTGCCCTCCGTAGATCCCATCCTCGTGCACGAACTTCTCATTCACTTCCATAACTTATAGACAACAGTTCCTAGTCGATTTGTTTTTGCTATCTTCATAACGATTGTGTTACTTATTCCTCTCTTTTCGTTGAGCTGGGTTGAAACAAGTAAATCTGATAGCTTGTTGTTATAAGTATCTTTCCTCAGTACACAAAAACCAACTTTTTCCTCAATACACTTCAGAGAACATTGGACATTTAGCTTATTCTTAGACATTTAAGTTTTTTTGTTCTCTGTGAACTTTTAGCCTGTTTTGCAACCTAGCGAACGGCTTAAACCTATTGGAGGCTTTGTGATGACAGCCTGAACGTAGATGAGACTGTTAGAGTAAACGCCGCAACTGCTGCAGTCAACTATGACGCATCATGAATCATCTAACCCCGGGTATTCTTAAATAACGTATTTAAAAATAGTTTAATTGAGTTAGTCAGAACTTGCACGAAATGTACAAAATTGCGAGAAGTTATGATTATCTTTAAAATAGTGAGAATTTGTTTATTTTTCCAAAGTTAAAAAAACCTCCAAGAGAGTCAAATGAGTATACTCGTCCGGTAAAAAGTACCAGTAACACCTGGTATCAAAAAACTCCTCAAGGACCCTTAAAATTGTTTTTTGTCCTGTAAGGACAAACAACGCGATGAAAAAAAAAATAATTGTAAAAAACAAGGACTAAAAACAAGGACGCTGTTTTGCTTCACACTGACTTATTCTATTGAAAAAAACTGCAAATGATTACGGCAAGTTGTGGTTTGTAGCAAAAACTAAACCTTGACCGATTTTGACCCATTTCGAGAATTGACAGCTTTCCAATCCTTTTTTTTTCAATAAAACCTTGATTAAATTCAATTCTATATCTAAATCGAAAAAAATTCCTTTTTTCCTTCCCAAGACCCAAAATATTAGCCCGAGAGTCTGAAAAGTCTCGAAATTTTTCAGGTTCTGGGGTAAAATGCTACAGCTTGGGACCGAATTCTGCAACTTCGAAAGAAATTCTCATGAAATTCTCTCTTAAACGTAGGCTAGCAATAGCATATAATTTTGTTTTTCAGAATAATTTACTTCCAAAAAATTTTTTCGAATTAAATAAATCAGAACTGAACCGTTTTCAGGAATCTTTTTTCCATAATTATTTTTTTGATAATGAATTCTTACACAAACTGCTCTTTAATTGATGCCCACTCTGGAGACTTTATGTCTCTGCTCTTTAAGTTCTCGAGGTGTCCCACTCGATGAGATGAAATTCTCTTTGGGTCACCCTCCATGCCTTATAATAGTATTCATTACTGTTGTAATGTAGATGGTAAATTAAATATTCAAAAAAAAAAATATTCAAATTGGGTCGGACCCTGGTTTCTAGTAGCTCTAGAAACCAAAACGACTAGACGTTGGGTTTTTATTCCGAATTAGATTCTTTTTGATTCTTTCCGAGATAATGACCCAAATTTTCGGGAAAATGCTATAACTTAGGTCCAAAATCTTCAATTTGGTTATGAACCGGATTGAACTAGGTTCTGGGGAAGCTCTAAGCTCCAAAGAGCCGAGAGGCTGGAATTTAAATCCAAAATTATTCCTACTTTCCTTCCTGAGATTTTGACTCGATCTTCTTGAAAACCCCAAAGGTCAAGAAATGAGGTTCATCGCTAGAACTTGGGATCAAAATCCTCGGCTTTGATAAAAAACAGGATCGGACCAATTTTTTTAGTAGCTCCAGGACCCAACCCGATGTTTTTTCGAATTATTTTCTATTCTTTCCTTCACGATAATGTGACCCGATCATCGGAAAAATTTCCCAATTTCGGGTACACGGCTATAGTGCTTCAATTTGAGGCAAAAACTTCCACTGTGTGTAAGAAACGAATTGAAACTATTTTTCGACTAGCTCTATACGCCAAAACTTTGAGATTTTTAATCTGAACTGACATTTAATTTTTTTAAAGAGATTTCCTGACGTCGCAAAACTACTCAGTTTTTTTCCCAGTACTGAGTTTCCTTAATAAAATTTGGGGAAAGTTCCCTAATATTGATAAGAAAATGCTGTGAACTTTTTTGAGTAGCTATAGGCTTTAACGATTTGGGATTTTTTAAATGAGTACTATCTTTTCCTTCCCGACATATTGCACTGACCGTTGAGAAATTTCCCGAATTTTGAATACAGGTGTACAAAACTAAAGTTTGGTCCTAAATTCTGCAATTTCGGTAAAAGTCGGATTGGAAATGTTTTTCTAGTAGCTTCAGGATCCAATCCGATGGGATTTTTCTCAATCACTTTTTTTCTTTCCGATATAGTGACCCAAGTGTCCATAAAATTCTAACTTTCAGTAACCACGGTCCATTGCTACAGTTTGAGGCAAAACAGACAACTTTTATACAAACTGGATCGGGCCAATTTTCCTAGTAGCTCTAGGATCAAACACGATTTCATTTTTTTCGAATCTTTTTCTTTTTTCTCTTCCCTAGATTTCGCCCCAAACGTCGGAAAACTCTCAAATTTCTTGGTACTGGGTTTCAATACTACAAGTTAGAAAAAAATCCCTTAGAATGATAAGAAAGGAGAGTGAGTTTTTTTCTGAGTAGCTATAAGGTTCTTTAAATTCTGATTTGGTTTCTGTTTTTCCTTGCCGAGATATTAAACCGAACTTGAAAAGCGATGAATGAAGCAAACGCTTTCGACCAAAATCCGCAATTTTGGTAAAAACCGTATCGGAACTGTTTATCTAGTAGCTCCAGAATCCAATCCGATGAGATTTTTTCCCAATCGTTTCCTTTTTTCCTTTTCCCAATATGGTGACCTAAGCAACAAAAATGTCTCCAAATTTTGGTTTCCGGGGTTCATTGCTACAGCTTGAGACAAAACCAATACAATTTTGATAAAAACTAGATCGGACTTACTTTCCCAGTAACTCTAGGATCCATCCAAATGAGAATTTTTCCGAATCGATTTTTATGTTTCCTTCGCGAGATTGCCACCCATGTGGAAAATGATCTGTAAGTTACAGACAGCCATTGTGAAGGACAAAAAATTAGTATGCATGTCACGTCAAATACCACGTCAAGAACAAAAAGAAGAGGAAGAAACGGGACACGAGAGAGGTGAAAGTAATCGGGATATTGAGAACGAATAGACTGAATCGACTGAAAGAAAGACAACGAGAAGGGAAAAGAAAACTTAAATTCGCATACTACGGAATTGAGTACTGCTACCACCCAAAGTTCAAATGAAGAGGACAACGAAAAGCGAACATGAAATGAACGATAAAGAGAACTGGCACGGTAGCGATACATCATCCACCCTGTTGAGGATGACCAAATTTGAAGTACAATCAGAGGCATCCCGACGAACTAAAAGGAACACCTATGGCGACTGGTCATCAAACAAATCACTCATACTCAAGCCAGAGTTTGTAAATGATACTACTGTCACATGTACCAATAACGAGAAACCGAAGCACCGTAACAAGCTAATGACACGATTCGGAAACCCAAGACCTTCGCTACTACCAAACTTAATCAAACACACAGAAGTAGTAGGTGTACCGGAATGGAGGGAAAACCAATACATATTTTTACAATCACGAAGAGAGGAACTTGAACAGTGGAATATGTTCAAAAGTTTAAAACTAGGGAGCAATCATGGGGCCGGAGAACTGGAAAGGCGCATCTTGAGAACGAGATAGGTCAATAAATGGAAAATCGCAACGGATGGATCGAAAGAAGCGAAATCAAAATCAGCAGTGCGCAGATACCAAGATCAACACAGTATTCTACTGAAAAAGTTTGCTCCAACAGTGTCAAACGCGGCCTGAAATTTTGCCCAAAGAATTTTGAAATCAAACAATTGTGAAAAAATAACGATTGACATTAAGAAGGAATTTCTACAATCACAAAGGATAAAGAGAGATGTATACGTACAACCACCAAGCGAAGCCCAGATACCCAAAACACATTATTGAAAGCTGCTCGTAGCTGCTTATGGGTTGAGTGATGCTGTGCACGAATGGTATCAAACATTATAAACAGACTTTGAGATTTATGAGCGCATGACCCAACACTGTTTACTTTGTTCGAAAGCGGAGAACGGACATTTTATCGGACTTCTGATCGTACACGTTGTTGACATTTTCTTTGCTGGTATGGCCAAATTTGAGCATTGTGTGCAAAGAGCGCTAGACGGATTGAAACTAGGAACTATCAAACGTTAAAATTTCGATTCTACTCATCGTGGCGACATATAGTGACCACTTAGAGATGAAGCCAGTCCTGCGAGATGTCATTACAATCCAGCAATTTGTAAATGTGGCGGCGGCGGATAAAGAAATGGCAGTACGATACGGGATGGTGGCAATGGCGAGATCGCTGATCGGCAAACTTCAGTGGATGACGACGATAAGTCGCGCAGGTCTATCGAAAAGACTGAACGCTGTCTTGAGCCTGCTAAACACATGATCGACATGGGGATTGATTCGAGTTCTGAACAATGTGGTGAGACTCTACTAAAGGCGGCCAATACAGTCGATGAAGTTCAGTAAGCTGACGGGAACACTACAGGTGGAATTTTATGGAGACGCAAGCAAAAAGCATCAATTTACGATGGGACAGTTCCTAATAATTGAAATAGATTCGGAGAAGGTGGCAACATTTCACTGGCAGTCGAGAACGATCGTGAGACTACATAACAACATCTTTGAAAAAGAGATACGCCGCCCGGATAACTAGTGAAGAGTGCGCCAATTGGAATTGGAAAAAAATTGTCGCTGAGGTTGGTCTATGACATAGGTTTGAAAGAGTTACAGTCTTAACCGATAGCCAGTCAGTTAAAGTGACTGTTGATGCCCCTAAGTTCAACAAAGAAGTGAGGCTCTCAAGAAGACATATTGCCACGCTGCGGTCATTGATAGAGTTTAAGGGAATCAAGTTTCATTTTAATCCAAATCAGATGATATTTGCGGTTTTTCTTACTAAGACAATTAGCGGCAAGGACCTGTTGAGTCCTAGAATAGGGAACTTTAAGAAAAATTGATCTGACGTCAGACTACTTCGTCAAAGCTGTTGTAAGCATGTAAGCACCCGTGGCATTCTTCGACAAAGAAGTTGATGAGATACACGATTATGCGGATTCGTCTCCAGGTGAACAGTATGATGCCAGACAGGACGGAAGGTATTCATAGAACAGAACATTGTACCTCGAAAAAGAAAGAGAACAGTGATTAGTAAAACTCAAGATAGATAACGTTTATTAGTAGATAACATTGAATAGATTCTGACAACATAAACTACCGTTTTAGATACCCTATGTTAATGGTAAAAGTGCTGACGTGACCAGTGAACACAAATGGAAAATGAATTGATGTGAGCCTAATTTATGAAGTGATGCAAAAAATTGATTCCAGGATTAGAACACCGGGGGGATGTGGAAAATGATCTATTAGTTATAGACTACCATATACGTGTGTGACGTCAAATAACTTATCTGAAAAGAAAGAAACAGGTTTAGATCTTTACACAAAAAAATAATTCTGATCCATTTTGTTTTAACTTATTAGAAACGTTTCAAAAATACATACATCAAAGTTTTCTAAAAAATTCCATTTTCATGTTTCATGACTCCATTTTGCGAGAAATCCCCAGGTTTGAAAACGAATGGATAGGAACTTTTTTAAGTAGCTCTAGGCTCTAAAACATTCAGATTTTTTAAAATTCTGAATTGGCTTCCTTCTTCTCGAAATTATGATCCAACATTGAGAAAACACACAAAAACTTCTGGTACTGATGTTTTTTGCTAAAACTGTTGTTGACAACAGTGTCGGACTAATTTTTCTATTCGCTCCAGGATCCAACCCGATGTTTTTTTTAATCATTTTCCTTTATTTTCACGATAATGCGACTCGATGCTTGGAAAAGTCGCTCAAGTGTGGGTACAGGGGTTCAGTGCTACAATTTGAACCAAAAAGCTCCATTGTTTATAATAACGGATTGAAACTATTTTCCCACTAGCTCTAGGCGCCAAAACTTTGGGATTTTTAATCCAAACCAATGTTTTTCCCGGAGATGTTGTCCTAGCGTCACAAACTCCAATAAAATTCAGATATCCGGGTTCATTGCTACAGTTAAAATTGGATTTGAACTATTTTCCTAATAACTCTAGGAACCAGCCGATTGAATTCTTGTTCCCGTTTTCTTTTGCGAGATTTCAATCCTAACGTTGGAAAACTCTCAAAATTTCCAGTACTGAATTTCATTGCTGCAATTTGAGAAACATTGCTCAATTTTGCTAAGAAATGAGTGGGTGCTTTTTTGAGTAGCTATGTCCTTCAACACTAAGACTTTTGAAATGGGTACTATCTTTTCCTTCCCAAGATATTACACCGATCGCTGAGAAATTTCCCGAATTTTGAATGCCGATGTACAAAACTAAAGTTTGGGACTAAATTTTTTAATTTCGGTTAAAAAAAGGATCGGAAATGTTTTTCTAGTAGCTGCAGGATCCAACACGATGATTTTTTTTCAATCGCTTGTTTTTCCTTCCCGATTTAGTGACCTAAGGGTCAATAAAGTCTCCAAATTTTGGTTTTCGTAGTTCATTGCTAATTTGAGGCAAAACCTACATTTCTATTAAAACTGTATCGGACCTTTTTTTCTAGTAGCTCTAAGATCCATCATGATGGCATTCTTTCCAAATATTTTTTATTTTCCTTTCGCGAGATTGCGACCCAAGCATCGCAAATTTTTCAAAATTCCCGGTACGTTGTTTAATTGCTACAATTTGGGAAAAATTCTTCAATATTGATAGGAAATGGGTTTGAATTTTTTTGAGTAGCTATAGTCTTCAACGCTGGTCAACATAATTATTTGTCAAAAAAATTGTTTACGGGAAAAAGTAAACTTCTCATTTATAAGTTAACTTGCTCTTGCAATTGAAAGTAACAGATCCAAAACAATTTTAACCAGGCTTCTCGTATCAGGATTTAACCCTGACGGCTTTTTTATTTCCACGAAACATTGGTTGAAAAAATTATCGAATCAGCGAAACTTTTTTCAAATTTTGTTTTTTAATTTTATCGCCACACTCTATGTAAAGAACTCAGTGATAAATTTGCGTCCAATTACGGTTTAAAACCAAAAAAACTACCCTCAGTTTTATTTAGAATAGTGTCAGATCTGCGCTTACTCGACGCTTGCGTGGTGGTTAAGTAAATTGAAGTCGCCAATTGAACAAATGAAAGCAAATGTTTAAAACCTCTTGTATAGATCGACAAAAAGTACACATATTGACAAAACAATCGATGAAAAGTAGCTGTTTTAAACTTAAACATAAACAAAACGAAAGAAAACAAAAATTATGAGAGAAAAACCTTGCTAAGGTTCCGGAATCGAGCCCTTAAGAATCAACCGTGAAAGCGTTTGAACAATAGTTACTTGATATTTTTTAAAAACTAGCAACCTAAAAACCAAAGACAAAGTTGATAAGTCAATGCAAAATAAAACCAGTCTAGTGGTCCAGTCACAGCTGGAGGTACTATTACAAAAATATGTATCAAAGTTTCCAAAATTTCAAAAATTGAAAAATTCATGGCTGATTATTTATTTACTAAGATAACATTTTTGCGAAGGAGATCAGTAAAACATCTCTCCTTGATTAATTTCTGAATTTTAAAACAGGTTGTTTTGAGAAAATGGGACAAAATGTCAGCTATGGGACAAAATATCCGCTATTGGTTGTTTACCAGATCAAAACTGTCAGTGTTTCAAAAATTCTTGACTTTTTCAAGTCCAAATTGTTTTTCTAAAATTGGCCTAGCCTAGTTGCTGAGTAAGAAAAAATGCATGGCATCTGTTCCTTCGATCGGCCGACTTATCTTAGATTCGTCAGGCTAATTTTCGAGAAAAAATTAATTTCTAACAAACAGGAAAACAATCAAAGTTTTGACGTTTTCTATACCGTACGTTTTGTTCCTTCGAATCTTAGGGCACAATTGATTGTGCAGAGCTAGTACGTAAAACCTTTTCTTTTGAATCCTCAATTTCTGATTTGGCAGTATGGCTTTCGATAAGTCAATTTACCGAAAAAAAAATCAGCAAACTTCAAAAATGTTAAATTTTATGCGGCAAAGGAGTTTCTTTGATTGAAGGGGGGATTTCAGAATTTTGGCAGGTAATTTTGCAGAAAAAGAAAACAGCCAATCAAAGATTAGAAAAGTGTATTGAACGCAAGTACGCTTAAAAACAAGCTGACTTTGTTGAATCCTAACTTGTTGACTTTCAAAATAAAAAAAACAGATGGCCTTTAAGCTCTTTCAATTTCTAGAAAGATTTACCACTGGCTCTTTTTTAGTAACATTAAACCAACTTGAAAAAACTGGATCAACAGGCAAAGTTTTCATTCCGCTGGAAATCTAAGAATTAAATTCCAATTTCGAAACTAGAATTCGTTCACGTTTATTCGAGCCACTTCCACGTTCATGAGTGCTATTTATGTCATTTTCATCAGATGAATTTCAATTGAACTCAAAAGTTCAAATGTACCTAAGTGCATCACAAAGGCATCAATATGAATAAAGGCACCTCTGGAGTTATGAGCATTTTAAGTGACGACTGAAAAAAAAAATCAGCAAGACCATAAGAGTATTCACTACGCTCAATATTCTTAACCATTTTCGAAGAAACTATCAACAGTTCAAAAACTGGACATTTTCTAAAGCCATAACTACTTTCGACAAAAACAAGGGAGTAGTAGCTTATGCAGGGGGGGTCCCAAGAACATTTTTCTACGATTTATCTTAATGAGCTAATGATTTAATGAGTTAATATCAGATTTAATTGGGTAATTTATGAAAAAAAAGCCAAAACATGGGTCGAAAATTTCCCCACTGAAAAATTTGAATGCCGTCGGGCACAGTAAAAAGATACTTGCGGAATATGACGCATATAGCGGAGTAGCCGGTCTTTCCATTGATCTTTCAACCACTTTTGCACCAATATTTGCGACTTAGTTCGGAAGTGGACTTCGTATTAAGACACTACGCACCGCTTGTGAAACGTTACGAAAAATGATCACATATGAGGTACTTTTTTTTCATTTTTGAGCTGAGGTCATTGAAATATTTCAAATGGTATCAATCAGATATTCCGTTTTTTTTATTCAAAGGTCGGAACATTAACATTAATAGCTTCGGAACGGCTTCTTAACAGCTTTCACAAGGAAACTATTTAAATTGTGAATATTGTTTGCTTCTGGAAGACATGATAGGTAATCTTAAATTTATAGTTGACTTCATCTTATATACACAGATCATGCTTAATAAAATGTCGAATTTCATATCAAAAGATTCAGGATTACACGAGGAAGTGAAATATAATAAAGCAAGCTATCTAACACTGAAAAGATTATCCATCATATACATCGTAAGAAATGAATTAAGTTACCATTCTGGAATAAACAGATACCACTGATAAGAATTGAATTTTTTGCAGACAGGGAAATTCTGTTGTTGATTTGATTCAATTGAACATTTCCTATTTCATTTTCTAGATTTCATCATGAATTAGGCCCTGGGTTGTAAGTGAACAATTACTTCCTTTGATATAAATGCACAAATGTTGTCTTCTCAATTTCTTTCCAACAAGCGAACTTTGCTCTGCAATTGTTATTGCTACTCAGATTTACCAGTACTATGTAAACCTACTTGTCATATTTCACACTTGCATTCAGTCCAATCGAGTTTGAAGATTTACTTGTTTAATTCTGACTTGAATAGTTACATTTAATGTTCAATTATCTGCGAGTATTGTGAAATAGTTCTCGTGTTCATTTCATCTGTTGGCCTCACTGTTGGTATCATTTAGGCTCTGTGGGAGATGGACTCTACGTTCTGTGCTACTCCTGTGCGACCACAATCTGCTTGTCTCCGAACACTGGGTTCTGGGCAGTGGAGAGAATGGTGACGACGTAGAGGGAGACGAGCAGCACCAGCACTAGGAAGGCCAGTCCCACCACTCCCCCCTTGCCCAGTCTGTCGTCACAGTCCACACCGTCTGAGAAGCCAGTCCTCAATGCTGGCGCCTCTCCAGCTGTCCCGTTGAAGATGAGATTCACGTCAAACTACAAAGCGGGCAAGTGAACAAACACAACACAGCACAACACACTCATACATCGGCTACTCACCTACAATACCATCCTTTGTATATCAAACATAATCACACAACACACTCAGACAACAGCTACTCTCCTACAAAACCATCCTTTGTATATCACAAACATAATCACTCATACAATACACTCATACAACAGCTACTCTCCTACAAAACCATCCTTCGTTTATCACAAACATAATCACACAACACACTCATACAACAGCTACTCTCCTACAATACCATCCTTTGTATATCACAAACATAATCACTCATACAATACACTCATACAACAGCTACTCTCCTACAATACCATCCTTTGTATATCACAAACATAATCACACAACACACTCATACAACAGCTACTCTCCTACAATACCATCCTTCGTTTATCACAAACATAATCACACAACACACTCATACAACAGCTACTCTCCTACAATACCATCCTTCGTTTATCACAAACATAATCACACAACACACTCATACAACAGCTACTCTCCTACAATACCATCCTTCGTTTATCACAAACATAATCACAACACACTCATACAACAGCTACTCTCCTACAATACCATCCTTCGTATATCATAAACATAATCACACAACACACTCATAAAACAGCTACTCTCCTACAATACCATCCTTCGTATATCACAAACATAATCACACAACACACTCATACAACAGCTACTCTCCTACAATACCATCCTTCGTATATCACAAACATAATCACACAACACACTCCTACGACATCTACTCTCCTACAATACCATCCTTTGTATATCACAAACATAATCACTCATACAACAGCTACTCTCCTACAATACCATCCTTCGTATCACAAACATAATCACACAACACACTCATACAACAGCTACTCTCCTACAATACCATCCGTCGTTTATCACAAACATAATCACACAACACACTCCTACGACATCTACTCTCCTACAATACCATCCTTTGTATATCACAAACATAATCACTCATACAACAGCTACTCTCCTACAATACCATCCTTCGTATATCACAAACATAATCACACAACACACTCATACAACAGCTACTCTCCTACAATACCATCCTTCGTATATCACAAACATAATCACACAACACACTCCTACGACATCTACTCTCCTACAATACCATCCTTTGTATATCACAAACATAATCACTCATACAACAGCTACTCTCCTACAATACCATCCTTCGTATATCACAAACATAATCACTCATACAACAGCTACTCTCCTACAATACCATCCTTCGTTTATCACAAACATAATCACACAACACACTCATACAACAGCTACTCTCCTACAATACCATCCTTCGTATATCACAAACATAATCACACAACACACTCCTACGACATCTACTCTCCTACAAAACCATCCTTTGTATATCACAAACATAATCACTCATACAACAGCTACTCTCCTACAATACCATCCTTCGTATATCACAAACATAATCACACAACACACTCCTACGACATCTACTCTCCTACAATACCATCCTTTGTATATCACAAACATAATCACTCATACAACAGCTACTCTCCTACAATACCATCCTTCGTATATCACAAACATAATCACTCATACAACAGCTACTCTCCTACAATACCATCCTTCGTTTATCACAAACATAATCACACAACACACTCATACAACAGCTACTCTCCTACAATACCATCCTTCGTTTATCACAAACATAATCACACAACACACTCATACAACAGCTACTCTCCTACAATACCATCCTTCGTATATCACAAACATAATCACACAACACACTCATACAACAGCTACTCTCCTACAATACCATCCTTCGTATATCACAAATATAATCACACAACACACTCATACAACAGCTACTCTCCTACAATACCATCCTTCGTATATCACAAACATAATCACACAACACACTCCGACGACATCTACTCTCCTACAATACCATCCTTCGTATATCACAAACATAATCACTCATACAACAGCTACTCTCCTACAATACCATCCTTTGTATATCACAAACATAATCACTCATACAACAGCTACTCTCCTACAATACCATCTTTCGTATATCACAAACATAATCACTCATACAACAGCTACTCTCCTACAATACCATCCTTCGTATATCACAAACATAATCACTCATACAACAGCTACTCTCCTACAATACCATCCTTTGTATATCACAAACATAATCACTCATACAACAGCTACTCTCCTACAATACCATCTTTCGTATATCACAAACATAATCTAGTCCAAATAGCTAACTTCTACTCTCTACTTTTTGGGAACCAACTTTCAGAACCTAAACTAAGCTTTCAAAGCCCCCTTCTGCTAAATTAAGCTGGCAATTCTTTTTTTGAAGAGACATGATGCAAAATGTGATTCCAATTGCCTCATACGGGAAAATAATTTTGAGAAAACTAGAGAGAACACGAGAAATCCGCGGTTTGTGGACAGAGCCAAGCCCACCTGTAGATTCTGGAAGAGAAGCGAGGCCGATCGCCCTTTGATGTCATCCCTGGGTTGCATGGGCCAGATGTCTGGCGACTGACATGCGTAGGACTTGTCTCTTGGGGCGGCTATGTACCCGTTAGTCAGAGGATAGGAGTGCTCTTTGGAGCTGAACGTGAAAGAGAGTGTGAGATTCTCTGCATACCAGTACTTGAACCACTTGTTGTTCTCGGAGGGTCCGAATCTCCAGGTGTCAATCACCATGCTACACATCGAAAAACATTCATACAATTGAAAAGAGCCATCAACAAGACAATGCTCAAACGTTTCTGTCATTAAGTGTCTTGATTTTACTTAGACATTATCACTGTGTCATTCTAAAAGTGCTGGTTTAAAAAGACATTATCACTTATGATTATGATGTGTCATAAAGTGTCTTGCTTTTACTTAGACATTATCACTATGTCATTCTAAGAATGCCGGTTTAAAAATTACAAGTGAGAATGCTATACCTTATCTGAATATTGGAGATGCCCAGCGTATCAATTGTCTCATTGGTCTTCATCGTTACCCTAAAATGCAGAAGATTCGTTCGCCCCTTGATCAACTAGCACGACAAAATGAGTAATTAAAATTTAAGTTGAACAAATCCACTTGAAAATCAATAACAACGTGGCAATAATTTTTGGTCGCTTGTGTTAAACGAGATTTAAAATAAACCGCTTAAACTACAATGAGAGATAGAATTTTTTAAAAAGCTTTCGGAAAGTAAACATTGCCGACAGGCAGTGGGGAAATTGCCAAAAAAACTAAATGAAACTGGAAAATCTGAAAATTGAAATCCCCGTTGTAACTAAAAGTACGTCAGTAATTTTGGAGCCATTTGCAAAGTTTGAGAATTTGAAATGAAGTTCAGCAGAAACGCAAAGCCAAAGTGTCGAAGACCATTTTCTCAAACCGAAGAAGAGAGATGAATTGAAAAAGTGATTTCAGTTTGATCATTGACACCTAAATGTTTTTACTAATACGTAAAGGTTCACTTCTCTCACTGACACTTAAGACACAGGCTAACTGGCAATTCGCAAAAACAGTCAAAATGCAATCGAAGGAGCGGCGGTGAAAATGTTTCAGAAAACCATCGACTCATCCAACAAAATTGGAACAACGTCTCAAATAAAAATTTATTTAATCATTTCATAGACCTCAGCATTTGAAACACTTGCTCTGCATTTAGCCCATATAGCTTGTTATAGAGTATTTCTATCGTGTGGTTCCTGTATAAGGAATCCCTATCCGTGCACATTCACGTTCCGAGTTGCTCTAACTTCCGAGCTGAGTTATATAGCCAGATAAGGCAATCAAGGTATATTATTAGTTACGACTGAATCTTAATAAATAATCTGACGACAATTAGAGCACGCATAACAAATCGTGACATACACGTCACTAGTATGACCTGAAGGTCGCAGTCTATTGCGTAGCCTTCAAGGCCGAATATAAATAATGCTCCATAAGTAACTTACTATGGCATTTATAAATAGTATAACGGATGTAAAAATATATAATCAGGACGGATAATATTTCCCCGTTTGTAAGAAAAAGAGTTTTTAGTTTTGTTGCTGAGTTTATTCTATTGACATATCCTCTCTTTGTCTCGTCTCTTGAACATTAGTTTGTTCTCTGGAACTTATTTCGCCACCCTCCTCGTTTTTGTTGGTGTCTCTTTCCGTTGTTACTTTTTCGACCCTGCTGGAGTCACTGCTCGTGGCAATGCTTATCAACTCGGTGGTCTTTGGTTTTTCTATTGTCTTTAAAAACTGGAGGCACGCCACCACTTGTTCTTTCTTCTCACTCTCCTTCTCTTTTGTGATTGTTCCCATCAATGCTCTCAAGAGAGATTGCTTCTTGGCTTGGTGTTGGTTGTGGGGTTTGCTTCTTCTTTATCCCCACCTGCATTATTGGTATCGCATTAGCAAAATTCGAGGACAGTGTGCTGGTTCTTGCCCGAGTTGACGTTCTGGTTGGTGGGGGTGTTTTCTGGGTATCCCACTTTTACTTGTTTGATTCATGAATTCCCTCTTCCCTTGAGGTGAAAGATACTTCGTAGTCCAAGGCTGAGGATGCAGAGATATTGAACTGTATACCCCTTGCTTTTGGTAGCCCTCCCGTTCTTCTTCCGTGTTGTCGTGTAGCTGTTTTGTGGTCGTTGCCTGTTATTGGTCGTGTGCCCGTTGGTCTTCGGTGTCCTCGGCCTCTTTTTGTTTCGTTGTTGCTGATTCGATTGGTTTTTCTTTTGCGCTGGTCTTTTTGTATTGCCCCCCCCCCCTGTTTCTATAAACATGGGATGTCTTGGTGCCTCCGGATTTTCAATGTCTAAAAACCGGTAACTCTTGTTATAAATTGCGGACTTATACGCATCGAAGTCACTCAGTTGCGTTGGTCTACAGTAACAATACAGTTTTGAACTTGGGACGAATGCAAAACCACTAGTTCATAATAGCCTAGGCTGTTTCCCGAACGTTTGGACCCATGCTGTATGCGGCGTAGAAGTTAGAATGTGTCTTGTATTTCTATTGAAATTGTTTGATGTTCTTTACCTTTTGCGCTATCCTCACCGTCTTTCGCACTATTTTTTCTCTCAAATTTTTGTCCGGTGTTGTTTCTACTTTTCCAGCATATTTCGAATACCTAGTTTCAATTTTTTAAGCTGCGCACCTTGTTTCTCCGTCATGTCTCTGTCGAGGTTGATTATCTCCAGATGTGTTTCTCAAATTTCTCGACTACGATTGTTTACGACCCCCTCTTCTGAACATGCGCTCATGTTAAGTATTTGTTCGTTCTCGTGATAGTGGCGGTCTCTCGAGTCTCTTTTTGTCTAAACACTTTGCTTATTAAAAATTTCCAGCTTAAGTTATTTTGGTTACTTGTAGTGGCTAAGTTTGATGTTATTGTGTTGGGTTTCTTACCCATGTGCATTTCAAACGGTGAAAACTTGGTTCCAGGAGGTGGGTTTATTCTTAGTGTTTTGATTAGCTGCGCTACGTCCGATGGCAATTTATAAGGTGAGTTGTTTGGATCAATTATCATTACACCTAATCGTGTTTTGAGAGTCTATGTTAGCCTTTCGACAAGTCCTATTACTCTGTGATAATCTACTGGTGCAAAAAGTAGTTTGATATTGTTATATTTGCAGTAGACTTGGAATTTTTTAGCTGGAAATTTTTGTGCTTGATCACATCTAATTTGCCTGGCAACCCCTTTATTTATGTATCTTTGCATGGATTTGATGGCCGTGTCCACCGTAGTATTTGTGACTACCTTAGTAGTTTGGTCTTTCGAAAATCTATCAATTGCAACAAGTAGATAAGCGTCTTTGTTTAGTTCATCTGGCATCGGACGACAAAATCTAATTCGACTTCCTCGTTCGGTTCTACCATTTTTTCATTCCGCATGGTGCTTTTTTTCCTATTACCGACTTAAGATTTTCACCTTATTCTCTGCATTGTTTGCAGTCCTGTCCCAATGCGACTATTCCTCTGAACAAGCGGGAACCAGATGTCTTCCGCGATATGTAGCATCGCATCTGTCCCTTGGTGTGTCAGGTGCACGGTATCCAGTACCGTGTCTCGCAATTGGGTTGGAATCACCACTCGGTCATCAATTATCAGGCATTCGTCTCGCATTAGCCGCTTCTTTATGTTGCAGAAGAAGGTGCCGTAGGCTTGTTTAATAGAACCCCGATCCTTTTCTTTGATAAAGTGCATCAAGGGTCTGAGGTATTTGTCCCGCCTGGATGCTGGCGCGATGAACCTGTGTCCCAGTGCCTTGCTGAGTTTCCTTCTGTACAATGGGGCATCATCGTCCTCTGTCATAGTCCCCTGCGCCGTTGTCTGTTTGGGCGATGTTTCTGTGTCTATCGATAACACCAGTTGTTGCGTCTCTATTTCTTGACTTCTACGTGACACGCTTATTTCGGGTTCGATGGGGGTTAAATGCAAATCTGTTTTTCAAATGTCGCTGTTTTGAAAATAATTTATTATAAATAATTTAATATGCAAGCGATTATAAAATCTTTTGAATTGGTGAAAAAGCGCTTCAAGCTAAAAATTTTATTAGCCTTTTGCTATTCATGTAAAATTTTAGATTTGCAAAAAGAATTTAACGTCTCAAAACCAATTTATTGCAGACGTCAAATTTGCTTTTGTCGTCTAATTTCCTAGCCACCAATAATTTCGGCCTTTCAAAAAGGTTTCATAAAGTTTACATTAACGTTTTAAAAAACATTTATAATAAATATTTTGATATGCAATGGGATTATAAACTCTTTGTTTTGGTGAAAGTTGGCTTCAAGCAATAAATTTTGTTAGTCCTTTGCTATTCGTCCAAAATGCTAGATTTGCAAAACGAATTTAACGTCTAAATTCCGTTTTACTGGACCCGTCTAATTTGCTTGTCGTCTAATTTCTAACCACCATATTTTCAGCTTTACACATCAAAAAATGCAATGCTCCAGTCGACAATTGGCCAGGATAACAAATAAGTTCGCGGAATTGCAAATTAACAAAAAAGCGCGTGGTTAATCTAAATTATTAAGGCTGTCGATAGTTAAAGCTATTTTATACCACCACCAGGCGTTACCAAATTCCAATTTAATTTAGTCAATTTTGAAAACATTCGCTGGCTCTTTATGGCTCAGAGAATTGAATGGAGCAAAAAAAAGAAAATAGATGATTGTATAACAAAAATAAAGCCTTTTACGTGAAGCTTGTGTTGCCGGTGGGGCATTTGTCGCCAGTCATATCGGTGTACCAGCCGCTGATATTCTGGGGCTTGGGCTGTTTTCCATCTTTGCTTTTCCATTCATTTCCCAGAGCGAGAAAATAGATTTTATCGCAGTTCATCAGGAAACAGTTATTCATGATGTAGATTGATTCATTTGAGGCCCTCGGGGCAGCCGATCGACGCTTGATCACATGTCTGGGTTCTACCTGGCTCACTGCAGCTTTGAATGTTGACCGAATAACATACACCGTATTTTCATCACTCTTGGCAAGGCTTCCCAGAGTTGATTTCAGCTTCAGATCTAATCAAATTAAAGAACATAGCCAAGAGACAGTTGGAAACCTGTCAATGAAATCACAGAAACCCAAAAAGACTATCGATTTTTTTAAAAACATATCAATTTACGAAGAAAAAACTATGACTCTTTGTGATTGACTTCTTTTATTGATAAAAATTAACCCGATTAGAAAAAACTGGGTTAACGGGTAATTTTTTTTATTCCTCTCGTAAATACCTAGCATGACAAAATAACCTACAGAGAAGGAGGCAAAAGTCGCAGAAAAATGTCGCAACAAATGAACTACCGAAACTTCCAACTTTTTCTCTGGATTTTAACTCAATTAAAATTCAAAACATTCATTCACAAATTGATTGAGCTTACCAATGTCGTTGGCTGCGTTCTCTGAATTTCTGAAACAAAATGAACAATTTGTTACCTGTCTATTAGCACCTGTTTATGAGATTCTGCTTTATTATTGCCTGGAAAAATCAACATGTCCGTTATTATATAGATTAACCAAACAAAAAAACATCATTTTTTTCCGACAGATGCGACTTGTACTCAAGGACACGAATTGAAATGGAGGCAAAAATTGGAAAATGTATTGAGGTGTGAATTATATTTGGCGCCCAATGAAGGATAGTAACCGATCAACTGAGAGTGGAATGTATCGTGTGTCACACAAGGGCGTCTTCTGCCCCCCACCCCCACTCCCCTTGTAGCTCATCAGTCGCTGCCAATCCGCCTTCATCAGCACACCCTGAATTATCACAAATTAACCTCTTGTTTCGTCCCAACACAACTTCTTCAAAACATGAACAAAATAAAGGAAAGGACACGCTCCCTCCAAAAGGGTGGCTTTCAATCTGCCCATCGCTCATCCGCTTGTCACTATTTTCAATTGAATTTGTTAAATATTTGTAATGATCAAATCAAAACAAATACAAGAGAAACAAACACAATATATCTTTCTTTAGGAACAATTTTATCCACCAGAGAAAGGAGCACCATACGAGATATTCAAACTATTGCTCAGAACTGCTATTAGGTCCGTGGTTCTGACCGATGCAATTTTTTGGCATTTTTCGCGGAGTATTGCTTAATACAACGCAAACAAATTACGGTGAAGCTCGAACCACAGACCTTCCGACAGAGAACAGGTAACTTACAGCCAGTCCCGCTCGCAAAAAAATGAACTGAAAAATACTCATTCAGAAAATTAATGGTATCATATAATTTTTGAAGCACTATGATTGCTCGTTTGTTAGGGATTTTGTTCATCATTTTGCGTATGACAGTTGAAAGTTCTGAACTGCTTCGGTTAACTTTGAAGTCATAAAACTTAGATTGTTCAGCGCTAGCGAGCTCTCTATGCTAGAATTTATACCTTCAGAGACGGCATGAGGGAATTTTGTTGAGCCAGAGAAGCCAGGTCATCCAGGGAAATCTAAAAGACAACAACCACGTACAGAAAAGGGAAAGATACAATTCGAAAGGCGTACATGGCCTTCACAAAGCATGAGCAAACGCACTGCATGCTTCCATAATAGAGCTGCGACAAATGAGTGTTATTTCAAACTACAATTTGATACTTTTGAAAGCAACCATTTATGATTTATTATTTGGCCAAACTACGTCAACTTAACTGTGGCTTTCTTTATTTGTTTCGACAACAATCAATTTGACTTGCAAAGCAACTAACTTGCGTATCGAAAACAACAACAGCACATTTTCCGCATTGGGGCGCGATGACTTTGTGGTTGAAATCTTCATCCGACAGTTGATCTCCTAGTGTGAACTTGGGCATATTCTGGGCACACTGCTCGCTGAAACAATCACAATAATGAGAGTACTCCAATTAGTCGCATACAGTTCAAAAGTAGAGCCTAAAGCTTAACAAACCTTGCGAATAAATGTAAACAGCCAACATTAGAAAAATGAAGGAGAGTTTCTAGAATTGGTTATTATATTCTTTATTTTGGATGTGGGTTTTTGGGTGCAGGCAACATTGTTTCGGTAGCATATCCCACTATACCCATCAGATAATGATGGGTTGTATAATTCGGTCTGTTTCTACACCGCCTCTTTTATATCTAGGGGGTAACAAATGTCTGGTATAAAGAATGAGGACATCCGGGTGGATAATAAGAGAGATGCAATATATTTTTAACTTTACGAATACCTATCAACACAAATACAAAAAGTCATCTACGTATAAAATCAGGTAAAATCGAATGAGTTTTGCTGTCCAGAATATCATCCAGCAAACTCATCGGAGAGTCTATCAGCGAAGACTCTAAGCCATCATTATCTTCATTTTTAGTGACGTCCAATAGTAAGAAGCAGTTGCTATTGTTGCTGCTTTCATTTTTCGGATGCGCCTTACTTTTTTCTAAGTGCACAATTAAGTCACTAGACTCGGAAGTGTTTGTATTTCCAGTTACGCATGATTTCTTTTCTTTAGCAGATTTGCTGTCTGCTTTTGCAAATTTGGGAGAAATGTTCAAATTTCTAGTTAGTTTAAAGCTTTGAATGCGCTGAGTATTCGTAGGTTGTGATGGTAAGTCGTGATTTTTCTTGGAAGCGTTCGTGATATGCCTGAATAAGCAATTAGACCCACGCGGACAAAACTTGTTTTGTAGAAACTCTTGGCACACAGAAAATCTATTCGACCGTGAAATATGGCTGTAACTGCAATTAGGCTTAGTGCAACTGCCTTGTAAGAAAAACTTGCAAACTTCTGTTTTTCGTGAATCGGGTCTCTTCCTTGCCAAGATTTTGTTTTTGTAATGATTACACAAACTTGATTCAATTCTGTTGTCTTTTCTAAATACGGACATGCTCGTTTTCGCAGCAGCATTTCTTGAAAATCTCATTGTTTAAAATATACACAAAACAGGAGACTGAAAAAAAAAAGATTAGAAGAATTAGATCTACAAGGCTAAATTAGTTCTACCGATTGTATAGCAGTAGTAGATAATTAAATCTACTTCTAGCGGAGACCGCCCTACTAGCATCTGTGTCGATAAGCATGTTCATGTAAACAATTGTAGTGTTAATCCCGCCACTTTGACGCACGTGTCAAAAACATTACTTATAACATTAAGCCATTCCAGTAAGCAGGGTGTCGGCAAAAGACTTCAACAACCTTCACTCAACGTCTACGACCAAGCCTACAGCGACCTGCTCAGCACCAACCAATTAACAAGCATATTCAGCCAGCCGAACAAATAATCACAACAACAGCTCCAACATTCAAGGGAAACTACAGCAACATCAGCCTGGACACAAGGAGCCACGAAAAGATCTTTGCCCGGATAAAAGCAGAAGATTTATTTCTCAAGAGAAACTGGTTATTAACAACTAAGCATCAAATATATACAACAAAACCCTCTGAGAGGACAGCCAACGAACCCACATGGGTTGCCCACGACTGCCCTTTACACAAAATCGACATGAGCACACTTAACATTCAATTTATTAGCCCGTAACAGAAACAATTAAATAAGAAATTGAATAAGTTAAAAGTATTTTGGTAATAATTATTCAGGTTAGACCTAATTTTCATTTTCTCGCAATTGCCGGCCGTCTGAGCAATCCGATCAAGTATGGTTTAGTTTATGTCACAAGATAAAACTTTCCCCAAAACTCGGAAGTTACCAACACCTGATAGCGATGAACCACAAGGAACAATTTCATCATGCCAGAGATCTACAACTCTGCTTCAACTACCTCCGCCACCTCAAGTTTGCCGATCAACTCAGACATGTAGGACAGATGGATGCACCAAGAAACACCACACTCTACTACACATCAAATGCAACTCAACAAGATGTAAAGATACTACAATTAGAAACGCCAACTAACACGATGATGCATCGAATTGCACCTTCAGCTCAAAAAATGGAAATCGACTCGCCACATCCCTACATTGCCAATGACGATTTCCCATGACAATCAAGTAGTACATGCCTTAGGTTTGACTGAAACCGGATCTCAAGTTAAACTACTTGATTCAGCTTAATCAAGCGCTGACTTCATACGACACCGCTTTTGACAAGAAGACTATAACAATTAGACCCAACAAGCATCGACTGCAGATTTTTCAACTGAACGACATCGATTTTGACCCTGAGCTTGTCAACGCCATCTGCCCAAGGAATTAAGTTTTCATTTGATCAAATTTTCATTGGAACACTGCCTTCAAAGGAAACTGGACTCATCATAAGATGCGACTTCGCCGAGCTAGTGACACCAACAGAAGCTATCTCATTAGGACATTATATACCGATCGGATGGAAAACTCCTTTAGGATGGCTTTTAGGACACAATGCAGCTAAACAACGACGCCAACACCATTCACTTCAAATCGGACAGTTTGCTCTTTCGACGAGAAGTCGAATAGATGAAGATGGAAGCCGAACGAATTTCAGTGCACAAACGCAGCCGTCTTGGACCCGTCACCTAACCAATGGACACTAAGTTGGAATGCTTTGGAAACGCGACCGACATTTGCCAAACAACCGATGGCTTGCCAACAAGTATATCCAGTCTTCTACAGCGAATACGAGGAAACCCGGCCATGAAAGCCAAATACCAGGAGGACATCAACACGGAATTTCAGAAAGGGTTCATCATCATCGAAGTAGATAAGCCACGGACAACGCGACAGGAAAAAAGTATTCGCCTCACATTGGAGGCTCTTGGAAAAGATTGGTGGCAAACATGTTAAGGGTCTTGTGCCTAGTGTTGGTCTTAGGCGGACAAAAGTTTATTTTGAAAACCAGCTCCCATCAACAGCAACTTCATCAAGGGCAACAGGCCAAAAAGCAGCAGAAGCTCAGACGATTCACCATCAGACCCATCAATTTTTAAATTGATTTCGAACAACTCTGACTACGACTACTACTATTGACGACAACCGACTTGCCTTTTACACAACCGACTTTATTTAAAACCTGCATGTGGGCACGGCTATGTTTCCGCCACTTTGACGCACATGTCAAAATTATTACTCATAACATTGAAAACTTGACAGAAATTAAAAAGACAAAACCAATCATCTCAGCAAACAGGTCCAGACATTCAGCTAAGTAACTTTTTTGTTTTTCATGGACTTTAGACTTTATGAAACGACCCATGTTCGGAAATGTTTCGGATTTGGATTGTACTTAGGATTCGGTACGGTTTACTGTCCCCCAACCTTCACTGTCCCCCTAAAAATTCTCCTGCCTTTATTAAAACTCATGTTGCCTTTAGTGAACTAGTCCAGGACAAGTTTGAAGACTATTCTTTTGATAACTCCAATTTGCTTAATGACCAGCGTAAATTTGGCCGAATTTTTAATAAGAAGAAAGTGATATTTTACTTTCCCTAAAAGTGATTTCAGAGATTATGAGAATTTTGGCCAAATTTATTATGCTCCGATTGCACACAGAATTGAAGCAATTATCGCATGCTAATCAGCACACATGCTAATCGCTACGCTGTATTTTCTAGCCGATAGTTTTATCGTATCAGTGGAAAGAACAAATTTTTAAAAATATATATAAAAACCGATAAAAAAAAACAATAATGCAAATCATTTGGTGCGCAAGTAAAATACATCAATTATTCCAAAGTACTTAGAGACTAGTTGGCAAATAATACGAGCGAAGAAAATAACACGAGCGAACGTGAAAACTAAAAAAGAAATGCATTCCGCTAAAAAAAAAACTCTGTTCATGAAATGTTTGACAGTCTGGGAGTCTTATGCAGTAAGCGGACCAAAAACCAAAATTGAAACAAATTTAAAACTAAAACTGGGAATTAGCCAATCATATTCCGGCAGCCAGTCAGGCATTTTGATACACACTAAGGCAGATAAGTTTACATGTAAAATGGCTTCACCTAAACCACATTGAGCAACCTACGCATTTGTTCGCGTGATCACGAAAAAAACTTACAATCATCGCGAAAAAAGCTCTAGATGGATCTATTCATGAGCCTATGAGCTCTCTAGTTTTAAATTTGCAAAACACGCAAAAATTGCACCCTTTGGCGTGCCCCTTGATCTTCCTTTGTAAGTTATGTAATAAGAGGTTTAATTGTATGTTGATAAGGAGTTTCCAATATAACTCAATATAGACCGTTCTCACTATTTTCTTTTTTGGGCCGTTTTGTTCATAAGACCCTATCTGGTGACAGAGGTTTGGAGACCAGGTTTTAAATTACAGCAAGTGCGAGTTTGAGTTTCACAAGAAGAGAACCAATCTTTTAGAAGACCAACGTATCTAAAACTGACGCATTATTGATTGACAGACTTTAAAAAGACGCTTTCTTGTGCCAAGCTTCCCTAATTAAGTCAATTATTTCACAATTTGTCAACAAAACTATCAACTTCAAAAACACAACAGTCTAAATTAGCGGCAAACAAAGATTTACGCACACAATAACACTCGTGTTGAATTGAAACGCAGCGGAGCAAGCGGTCGCTAATCGCCAATGCCGCGTTTGAAGTTAGCTATCAAACTTTATAATTGTTCTGATTTTGCTAAAAAACCAGTCTGCTAAAAAACCGGTCTGCTAAAATCCCTAGCACCGTGATGTATATTTGATTGACAGACTCAAAAAGACGCTGAGTCTGGGGCCAAGCTTCCCCAATTAAGACCATTATCTCACAATTTGTCAACAAAACTATCGGGGAGGATTCTCATGCTTGAAGGGCCGAATGCTTGAAAAATTTCAACCAATCAAAATCGCTAAGCGTTTCTATTGGTATAATGCCTTTCTCACAGAATCGAAGTCAATATTAACAGAAAATGTATAAAATCAGTGGAAAATAATCAAAAATATTACAAATTGCGGGTCACAACTGCAATACTATTCAGATAATCATCAAATGAGGTCAAAATCATAAGAAATTTTCAGTAGTGAAAACTTATCTGCTTATTATCGGGGCAATAAAACAGTGCCGAAGTACAAAAGTGCCGAAAATGAAAGTGTTCAACAGTGCCGAAAATTGATGATTTTCGGCACTGTTGAACAATAAAATCATTTTCTGCACTGTTGTACTTCGGCACTGTTGTGCTGCACTTAGAGGGGCGTTCAACAGTGCCGAAGTACAAGAGTGCCGAAAATAATATTATAGTTCAACAGTGCCAAAAATCATCAAATTTCGGCACTGTTGAAGGCTTTTTCAACTCGGCACTGTTGTACTTCGGCACAGTTGAACGCCCCTTCTTATCTAATCGGTCAATAACTACACTAATGGCCTGGATTTATTTTCTTACTTTGAGATTTTGGATACTCAATTCTGATTGGCTGAAAGATAGCTAAAATTAATTTCAAGCATTCGGTCCGTCAAGTGTGATGGACGCCACCAAACTATCAACTTTACAAACTCAGCAGTCTAAATTAGCGGCAAAACAAAGATTTACGCGCACAATAACACTGGTGTGGAATTCAAGCACAGGGAAGCAAGCGGTCGCTAATCGCCAATGCCGCGTTTGAAGTTAGCTTTCATAATTTATAATTGTTCTGAGTTTGCTAAAAAACCAGTCTGCTAAAAAACCGGTCTACTGAAATCCCTAGCACCGTGATGGATATTTGATTGACAGACTCAAAAGACGCTCAGTCTGGGGCCAAGTTTCCCCAATTAAGACAATTATTTCACAATTTGTCAACAAAACTATCGGGGAGGATTCTCATGCTTGAAGGACCGAATGCTTGAAAAATTTCAACCAATCGAAATCGCTAAGCATTTCTATTGGCTAAAAGCCTTTCTCACAAAATCGAAGTCAATATTAAGAGAAAATGTATTAAATCAGTGGAAAATAATCAAAAATATTACAAATTGCGGGTTACAACCGCAATACTTTTCAGATAATCATCAAGATCAATGAGGTCAAAATCATAAGAATTTTTCAGTCTTGAAAACTTATCTGCGTATTATCGGGGCAGTACAACAGTGCCGAAGTACAACAGTGCCGAACTACAACAGTGCCGAAAATGAAAGTGTTCAACAGTACAGTGCCGAAAATTGATGATTTTCGGCACTGTTGAACAATAAAATCATTTTCGGCACTGTTGTGCTGCCCTTAGAGGGGCGTTCAACAGTGCCGAAATACAAGAGTGCCGAAAATAATATTATTGTTCAACAGTGCCAAAAATCATCAAATTTCGGCACTGTTGAACGCTTTTTCAATTCGGCACTGTTGTACTTCGGCACAGTTGAACGCCCCTTCTTATCTAATCGGTCAATAACTACACTAATGGCCTGGATTTATTTTCTTACTTTGAGATTTTGAATACTCAATTCTGGTTGGCTGAAAGATGGCTAAAATTAATTTCAAGCATTCGGTCCTTCAAGCATGAGGGACGCCACCAAACTATCAACTTTACAAACTCAACAGTCTAAATTAGCGGCAAAACAAAAATTTACGCGCACAATAACACTCATGTTGAATTCAAGCGCAGCGGAGCAGGCGGTCGCTAATCGCCAATGCCGCGTCTGAAGTTAGCTATCACATTTTATAACTGTTCTCAGTCTGCTGAAAAACTGGTCTGCTAAAATCTCTAGCACCGCAGAAGACAAATTTAAGCACAAGATAAAAACGCTACTGGTTAAGCGCAAGCTATCATGTCAACTTGCCAATGCCACATTTGTTAGCAATTGCTTTGAGCCTGCTAAAAGATCGGTCGGCTAAAATACCTAGCACCTCACAAGAAGTTCGCAATTCTTTCATTTATTTGCTCAAATTTACATTTAGCAAAGAAAAGCGGGTGCTATTGTTATGATGGAATGATCGAATAATGGAAAATTTTGAACCACTCAAAATCGTTAGTCGTTCCTATTTGCTGAATATTTTCCCCCAAAATCCACGTCCTAAATTGACAATTTCGCGAGTTCTTTGAATTTTGAGTATTCAATTCTGATTGGATTCAATTCTGACAAAAAGACTGAAAATTTATTTCCAACAATCGGTCCTCCATCATAAATAAATTTCCAACAATCGGTCCCTCCATCATGAGGGAAGCCACCGAGAAAAGCTCTTCGCAAACAATCGGAGCGCGAAAAGTTTATATAACTAAAACAATATAAGACTTCCAAAATACCTCAAAAACTTATCTATATAGATTCAATTCATTATCTTCGGTACTTTTCGCAACAACGCCGCACTCATTTGAGAAGTATCTACTAAAACCCTCAAACATTCTCTATTTATAAAAATCGCGCAGCAATTTAAGTAGATATAACAACTCAAGCAGCTCAAAAAACAAAGACAATGAAATAGCACAAACATCATGCAATGAAGTTTGCCACGTTCTTTGGAGGCAGTGACTTCAGCCATAAACAAACACCGTTTGTGTTACTGGAAATTAAGAAGCAAATCTGCACACTCCATTCTATTTCGAAACGACCGGAACAAAAAATGAAAACCATTTACCAGTGAACCGGCTTTATTTATGAACTGACCCCCCCCCCCCAAAAAAAAACATATATATTCAGGGAGTTAAGCAGAACTCAGGAGTATGTTATGCAAAACTGATTAACCATATTTTCAATAAAAAAACATTAGACAAACAAAATATACACTATGAAAATCAAGCCAACACAGTTGGACAATTGTCATAAAATTTGTTAGAAATCTTTTTCCAAAACTTGTCAATAATCATGATCATTCCCCTTATTTCATAAAACTTACCCACTTAGAGAAAAATGCGCAATTTTTTGTTCCGATGGAAAATATCGAATACAAAATCCCTTTTCGAACTAATGCATTCACGTTTTTTTACTCAAAACCGTTTTACTGTTATCACAATCGGAGCGATAAAGCAATCACTTGTACATTTATCAAGTTTTGTTATATGACCTTCAGTCAAAAACGTCTCGATTTCTTTTTCGACTTAATCCTGTATGAGAATTGGGATTCTTCTCCCCTTTTCTTGGATTGGACATAGTGAATATTTAAATTTTGAACTTACAATGTGGTTTTTTGAACTTCCTTGCTTTCAAATAAGTTTTTAAATTGAGAGAAAAATTTTTCTTTCCAACCTTCTGACTGCTCGCACATGAGCACGTCAAACCTGGTGAGTTCCTTTGGCGCTGGTTTTTGTGTAGTAACTATTCCCACTTGTCCTTGCAGATCTAGTCCCATGATGCATCTGGTCTTGCATTCTGATACAAGGAAGGTAGCGCCTTTTACCTCCCAGCCCGCCGACCGAAGATTGGTCTTTAGGGCTCCCAGTATACTGATCGGTTGTTTGTTGTAATCAACGAATTTGGTTTGTAAATTCAGTTTTTCTGACGGAATGAATCTTACTTTGTTTGATTTTTCCATAATTTCCTTCGTTGTCGCCCAATTGAGAAATGAAACTGGACTTCCCGTGTCCACTGTTAGTTGTATTAGTTGGTTATCAATTCGTACCATGGCCTTTAGTGATTTTACTCGTTTCAAAGTTGGATCTCGAATCGAGTCTATTTTCTGAACTCGTATCATTTCTGCATTTGAATTGTTCTTCGTTTCATTGATTCGATCTTTCACATATTTTGAAACTCTCTCGTTTTCCGGTTGATAAGTTTGTATCGACATAACTTCAACCTCACTACATGACCCCATTCTTTCACTTATCTGGTCGCATTCCTCTACTGATCCTTCCGAGTCTTCCGCAACTTCGCTTACTTGTTGGGATCTGCACATTTTTGCAAAGTGATTGGGTTTACCACAGTTCTTACAAGTTTTCACCATCGCTGTACAAATTTTCAGATGTCCTTGATCAAATGGCCTTCCACATCTGTTACATGGTTTTGTTTTCGTGCTTTGATTCTTGTTATTATTTTGTCTTTTATTCGATTCCTTTCTGTTTTGATTCTTTGTTGTCCCTGACAAATTTCGAACTGCCATTACAGGTTCTTGTTTTATTCTCACACCCGAAGTGTAATTGTTACTTGATCCTCCTGTAGCCGCCGCATTTGTCTTCTGGAACGCCATTGTGGTTAACTTGCTGTGTTCGAATTTTATCGCCCTTTTCAGAACCTCTTCCGGGTCTAGGGTCTCGAATGTCAACGTTTGTCCTGCAAGGTCATGTTTTTCATTTTTGAAATAAATAAATCACGGAATATTTCATTTTCCAATGTTCCCAGTTCTGATCGGGCTGCTTGTGCAGTCAACGCTGCGTGAAATGATTCCAGAGATTCTCCAGATTCTTGCATTCTCGTAAACAGCTTGTATCGTTCGTATGTTACACATTTCACCTTTTGGAACGAAACTTCTGCCAGTTCTGTAATTTCCCTGAACGTCATTTTCGATATTTCAGCATGTGGGTTCTTTTGTAGGAATCGTTTCTTTCCTTCTGTACCCAAAGAAAAAAATAATCTGGACACCAATTTCTTTTGTACTTCGTTCTAGAAAACATTGTGTCCGACTCGTGGGCCCCTTGTCCTTCTCTCTTCATTCTCCAATAGTACTCTATCCCTTGCGAGCTTGTCTCTAAGAGTCCTTGCGTTCCTCGCATCTTCATTCTCTCCGTCTCGGGGTGTTTCTGGACGAGGGGCTGGTTCCTCTAGCATGTCTTTTGGTTCTTCCAAAATAATCTCTGGGTTCACATTTTCTTTAACCGTAACCGCCATGAGAAATTGTTCGAACCAGATTTTAAATTGCCACGAAGGGTCTAGATTCGCTGACGCCCAAAATACCGGGATTCCCATATCCGTTCTGTTATCTTGAGCTGCGAATCCTGCTGGCTGCGCCATGTGATATACGTTGCGATATAAATTGAAAACAAGTTGTAATTCAATACTGTATTCGGAATATTGAATTTAGGTTTTCTTTTTTCTTTGTTTTTGGTATTAGTTACTGAGATCTAGATCAGTGCTGAAAAACTCTGATCTCTCATTAGTCTCAATGTCATCACACACTGTGACCTTGAGTATACCATAAAAGCAATAAGTAAGCACCGTAGGTTGGTTGTACATACATAAACAATTACTGCTACTGCAGTAGCGGTATGACAGGCAGAAATTCATTCGAAATACACCCCGCGTATTGCAATTAAGTACTGAACTTGGTTAACAAATCATCGAGATCCTAGAAAACTTTACCCTGTTATTGGATAATTATCTAGTCAAAATATCAGAATCCATCAATTCTCGGCGATAACAAAAATAAAGTGAAACTTGTGAAAAAAAAAAAAAACAGTTACAAGAGTTAGAGTTAGCCTTAGAGACAACCAGTAAAGAAAGAGAAAAAATTCCATGCCTCTTGATGGAAGATCTTATCTACCAGGGAAGGAGCATCACCATTCGAACCATCGCGCAGCAATTCAAGTAGATATAACAACTCATGCAGCTCAAAAAACAAAGTCAATGAAATAGCACAAACATCATGCAATGAAGTTTGCCACGTTCTTTGGAGGCAGTGACTTAAGTCATAAACAAACACCGTTTGTGTTACTGGAAACTGAGAACCAAATCTGCATACTCCATATTGTTTCGAAACGCCCGGAACAAAAAACGAAAACCATTTACCAGTGAACCTGCTTTATTTATGAACTGACCCCCCCTCCCAAAAAATAAATATATATTCAGGTAGTTAAGCAGAACTCAGGAGTATGTTACGCAAAACTGATGAATCATATTTTCAATTAAAAAAATTAGACAAACAAATTATACACTATAAAAATTAAGCCAACACAGTTGGAAAATTGTCATAAAGTTTTTTAGAATTCTTTTTTCAAACTTGTCAATAATCTTGATCATTCCCCTCATTTCATAAAACTTAACCACTTAGAGAAAACTGGGCAATTTTTTTGTTCCGATGGAAAATATCGAACACAAAATCACAAAAAACTCGTGAATTGCGCTTCACCTTGGTTGTTTCTGAAAAACTAAGGAGGAAGGACTTTTTTGAGAAGTTGGATTTTTCCCACAGACGTAACTGCTTTGTTATGAGGTTGTAATGTACTTCAGGCTTAAACAGGGGAACTTTTCTCAACCCTTCAAAGTTATTGAGCTCAAAATCTCAGATTTCAGATGGCAGTTTTCGAGACAAGTCGAAAAATTGCAAAAAACGGTCAAAAATCTCAACTCAAAAAAATCGAAAATTTGGCTTTTCCCAAAGTCATAATTTTTGTGTAAGAAAATGTGGGCGAACCACTCAAACAGAGTAGCTTCCCACAACACGTTCTACCCATTGAAACCAAAATCTCAGATTTGGGAGAGTAGTTTTCGAGGAAACTAAAAAAGTTCCCAAAAATGGTCAAAAAATCGAAAATTTGACTTTTTTTGAGGGCCATAATTTTTGTGTAGAAAACTTGGGCGTAGACGCTTGCGCAGGAGATCTTCCCACCAGAACCTGTCCTTTTGATTGAAATCAAAATCTCAGATTTTGGAGGGTAGTTTAGGAGATAATGTAGAAAAAATAAACAAAAATAAGGGTCAAAAATTCGAAAGCTGTAGAAAGTGAGGTAGGTAAAAGAGACAAGGGAATTGAGCAGACATACAGGAAAGTGAGTCGAATTCTCATTGGCACCACGTTTTTGAAAATCGGTTGAGCAGTTTTTGAAAAAAAAAATTATTTTTTTGAAAAAAGGGAAAAAATTTTCCAAATCGTCTCAAAAACAAAGAAAAATAAAAAAACCCGACCCCATACATTTTCACAAAACCTGTTTTTATCAAACAAGAAATTAGCGCAAGCGAGCTCTTTATGCTAGAAAATAGCTGAATCATTTAAAAAGCAGTTCTCGGGAATAAATCATAAGTTGCGCAAAACTGATGAATCATGCTTTGAATTAAAAACAAGTTATGGCAAACTAAGTATACGCAAAAAAATAAAGCCACAGAGAATTAGAAAATGTCATTGCTTTTATTTAAATTCAATTTTCGAATATTGTCAATAATCTTTATCATTCCCACTCAATTCAGAGAACTGACACAACCAGAGAAAACTGGGTGATTTTCTTGTTCCGATGGGAAATCTCGAATACAAATTCACTTGCGAGCTAATTGCATTCACATTGTTTTGCGCCCTTTATACTTTCATAAAAAAATAGATGAGTGCCTATAACCTAAGCCTAGATAAAGGCCTTCATCTCTTCTAAACCTAGATAAAAGCCTTCAAAAACCTATTCATCTCAATAACAATTGAACAATTTTCCCTCAATGAGTCCCGTCATATGCCCCAAAAAATAATAACTAGGCGAGAAAATTCATCTGATATGGTTTTTAATAGAAAAGAAAGGCGACGCTAGACAAGCAACATATTCACATGACATTGACCTCGGATTGCGCTATACTGCGAAGGTGCAAATCTTTTGAAAATTGAGTGTACAGTTACACGACTTCATTTTTTCTTCTGAAAAAGTTGATTAGAATGGTTTTAAATGGAGAAAGTCGAGTACCTCTTACCAATTCCGATCGAAGCTATGATTTTAAATATCTTGTCATTACTTTGTAAAAATGACTACATGTAAACATGCTACTTGTCTCACGATTGGAAAAATTTTCACATACCACTTAAAAATGCTTCGGGAAACACATTCAATTTGGATATCTTCAAGTTTCTGAATTTCTTTTGGTTCGTACTCACAGCGCCAAAAAGTAAAGCTTTTCACAACGCCGAAAAATAAAAAGCTTTTCATAGCGACGAAAATCAAAAAGCTATTCACAGCGCCGAACATTTATTCTTCCAAATTATACATAATTGAAAAGAATATAAATAACTGCGGCAAAAATTTCCGACATCACAGTTCAGTATTCGTTCAAATTTCAGTAAAACAATCATTTTCTGTTTTGTGTTACTCAGAAATGTATTTAAAACAATCATTTTGCGCGGTGAATAGCTATTTAATTTTCGGCGCTGAGAATACCTTTATAATTGTCGGCGTTGTGGATAAATTTGTTATTTACGCCGTTGTGTGGGAATACACCGTTTTTTTACCAGTCAATCATTTAAGTGAGAGTCTTTTTAATTAGAGCACTCAGTGCCATAACTTTCTTAATGCCATAGCTTTCTTAATTAGAGCACTTAACGCTCATTTTTCATACTCTTTCGAGCAATCAAATGGTTTTCATTTTCTGATTTTGGAAAACTAACCTCGTCCATATGACCAATGGAGCATTCAGTGAAGCAGCAGCTGATGCGATCAGCAAAATGAAGACGCTTATCTCAAACATGGCTTTCTAAAACAAAAAAAAATCGTTTAAAATTAAAATGGGCCCTTACATCATGCAACGCTACTTGCACAGGTAATCAGAAGGTCAAAAGTATCATAGTAACCGAGGTTACAGTCATGAGTCCCTTCATCATGTATTCCAGTCAAAATCCTTGGAATTTTCTAGATATGGAAGTGATAATGATAAAAGAAGATGACAAGTGTTTAAGTCCTTTTCAATTAAAATCGATACGGGTTACGTTTCTTCAATAAGAACACGCAACTCGACACGAGATACTATAATATACAAGTGTTACAAATAAAAAAATTTCGTCGAAAGTTATTTTGTCATTTATTGTTCCGAGTACGCAAGCGGCGTTCGCAATCTGTATTGCCAGGGAGATTCTCTGTTTTAAAAAGCTGCCTGCTCTGGGTTCCTCAGTGCATATGCTTAGGTTCTTACAAAGCTTGCTCAAAAAAACTTCTGTGCTGGGGCCGGCCGCGCCCTGAATTTCAAAAGCTAGCGGTTGAAAAAGATATCCATAATTTACAAGATCTTTATACTTGTCAATTTTTCGCTCTTCCGCTTCAGCGGCAGCCGTACCAGGGTTACAAACAGACCCGCATTAATCCTACAAGGAGCTAAGGAGTCTACTACCGTTACATCCCACAAGAGCTGCTTACCATCAACACATGGAACGAGCGTCAAACCGTCTGGTCGCTTCTGATCGGTCCTGTAGAGGTGTCGTGGTTCTAAAACAGACGGAATGTGAGTAGATGATAGACTCTGCTTTATAAGGGCATTCAGGTTTGAATGCCTAGAGAATCTCCCTGCACTTTTGAGGCAAGAAAGACCATGCCACAGGTTGGATAGGGCCGTACCGACGCTATATAAATACATCGGCAAAATTTTATGAATAAATCAAGTCGATTTTAATGCATCCAGAGAATTGTCATTTAAAATCGACCCTCCTCGATTATAGCTCAGATAGAATTGTCTATGCTGGATGTATTTTTAAGATTTTTGCACCCCTAAGGCAGAGGATTGCACTCCTCAGAAGTGCAAAACTTATTTTTGTTCTTATAGTTTATTGTGCCTGAGTATGATTCGTTCCGTTTTTCGCTTAGTTTCTCTGCTAGTTTCTGAACGGTTTTTGTAGAGCCTGGTGCTGCTCCTCCGGTACACGCAAAAAATAGTGGAACAAAGCTGCTGTGTTCCAAATCCAAATCCAAATCTCTTGATAACCTTTTAGTGATATATCTAAAGTTTTGATTGGTTGAATTTTTAAAATTTTTAAGTAATGATGTGTATGACATTTTTAATGATCTTTAATCATTTTGTACAGATAGTTTAGAATTTTTAAAACCTGAAAATGCACAAAAATATGCGAAAACGTTTGTCTGAATATACGATTTTAACGTATTCTCAAAACTCTTAACTTATCTACAATTCTTGGAAAAGTTTACTTTTTGTTTTCTCCTACCATTTCTTGCAACTATTTGTCTTTTTCAAAAATTATTATCACAAATCTGAGTCTGGGTTCAATCGAAATTACAGGCATCGTGAATCTTTTACTGCGTGATCAGTTATGTTGAAATTCTTAACAGCAAAAGCTTTGATTCTCGGAAAAGTCAAATTTTATGTCTTTGTGGAGTCGGGTTTTTGGCCCTTGCAGTCTGATTTATGGCATCAAGGGTTGAATTGAACTTACTGGTTGCTGAAAGCCTACTTTAAAACTTTTTTTTTGGAAAGAAGTAATTGCTTTCCAGTAAGTTTTGAAATGTTGACTGTTTTGATTGACGCTTTCCTCTTTCTAGCTACTCATATTCTAAAATATCAATTGAAACCGTTGTTAATTCAAAATGTTTATGGCATCAGAGTTGCTAAAAAGTCAGTTCTTTATAGTCCCTCACCATATACTGTCTCTGGGGGCCGAGCCTCCGCTTCCGTGATTTCTCTGTAATAACATCGTTATTACTCCCAATTCGTGGCACTGGAGGATACTGCTCTTTACTCCTTCCCCACTGAAGCCTCCTTTCCGCCTGTCGTCTCTAATTAGATGTCTTATCGTGCGTGATCGTCACGATAACAGGCTTCAATTTTTCTTTCGTTCCCGTTCGACTAGTTTTCACTATTTCAGCTGTTGTTCTCTTTTCTTTTGTTTTCGGCTCAAAATGGCCGTTTTAGCATTTCTCAAAAATGTGACGTCACAATTCGAGTTTTTGAAAATTAAAAATTCCAGAATTTTTTGACCCTCCTTTTTACTAATAAATGATCGTTAAGAACTCCAATTCTATTCTCGCGTTGTGCCGGAAGGTTAGGCTGTGCCCTTCTGGCAGAATGGCACCTACTCCCCGGACAGTCCCCATCAATGTCCCCATTGATCACATAACACCGGGTTATCATCAAGTAGTGTTCCAGTTCTCTAAAATCAACCTTACAAATCGCATTAGAAAATGAAATTTATCTGCTCCACCTCAACTCACTACGTGTCACAAATGGCATCATATTACATCTCACTGCCTTTCAACTTTTTAACAAAATTTGCACCATGAGGAGTGTCCTAGATAAAATTTCTTTTCTGACTACTTACGTCATCTCGCCATAAAATTTCTTTTCACACTCGCTTGATTAAAAGTTTGGGACGTGGCACGGCCACGCACCCGTTAAAAATAACCTAATCTCCCTCACCAAGTGTAATCAGTTATTTATGATGTCGTCCTCGATATTAAAACTAAGAAACTCTTGCGGCTAGGAAAGGTAATGAGGTACTCACCCTCTTCGAGCGAGCGTACCCAAACCTACCAGGTCGCCACACAGTGAACACGTGTCTTACACAGGTTAAAAACTTCAGGAGTGTTTAATTAGGTAAATATACTCACCTATGCTCTCTCTATATATAAATAGCATCAACTAAAATTTTCATTGACATTTAACAATTGCAACAAATTTACCAATTCTCACAGTCTGGTTTGACCAAACTATAGCAAAACAAAAAGTTTTTTAGTTTCAATAATCAAACTTGGTTGGTTGGTATAAGTTTTAGCACAATAAGACAATCAAGTTTTTCTCCTCTTCTCACTCTCATCTTTTGTTAAGTCTTCGTCACTCCATTGCCTCTTGCCCTTGGTCTTCGTTCTTACTGTCTTCTAGGACTTTCTCCAGCATGTCCACGGGGTTGCGGGCCGTGCCCCAACTCTTGCTCTAACAGCCTCGGTTTGCAACAAGGTAGCAAGTCCACCTTCACCATTTGCTCCCGGTTCCTGCAAAAGCTGTTGTGCAGACACAGGCTCACATTCCGTTCTAGGTCAGCTCGTAAGACCTCTCTCTTTTCTGTTTCAGTAACACAAGGCGCTCCAGCCACCCGCTTCACCGCCCTGGTGACAGCGTTTCTGTGCATTAAGAATGCTCTTTAATAGGCTCCCTGTCCTATATCTAGCTGGAAGGATTGATAGGCTTCGCGCGTTCATACATCCATGATGTCATCACTGCACGGAACCAAAGCATCAACCTTTGCCTTGACCATATCCTCTCAATGGCTTTGCGTATCCTCAGAACCTTGCAGGTGGTTCTGAAAATATCTAAGTTGAGGTTCACCTTCACGTTGCTTATTTGCTCAGGTGTCGGCACGGCCGTCTCCTACTCACTTGAGCCCGCGTTAGCTTCCAACCATCTCACCACCAGCATGGCACTAACCACCACGATTGACACTTGCCGATTTTGATCGGGCAACCCCGTGGAATACAACTCCTCCACGTCACACACTAACACCAGATTCCCGCGTTTGGGGTACCACAACGTCTGCGACAGGCAGTGGCAAGGATACTCCCCATGGGTCATCAGTAGGTTCCTGCGGGTCCGATACCCTGAAGCTCCCAGCAACAATTCCACTTCTATCATAATCCTGTGTACATTGTCCTTCTCATCCATGGTGGGGAATTTGGTGGGCAACGCTTCGCTCGCCTTCTTCGTTTGGAACTCACTCACATTACCCTCACTCAACATCATGAAATCTTCACCCACTACGTCCCGCAACTCGCCTTCAGATCTCTGCGGCACGGCCCGAATGATCTTCGTCAGTAAATAATATGACCTTTCCGACATCCTGGCGAACCTCACGCAATTTGGCACAGAGAAGAGTTGGTCGACCAACACCTGCTGTGACCTCGCATCCATCACCACCAAGTGCGTAGGGTACCTACTATTGCAATATGGTGCAGAGCTCGAACCCACCAGATATTTCGAACCAGTAGGTCTATGATAGGCCTCACTATCTTTCAAATTCATCTCGTTCTCCAGAGCCTCTCGCCAACCTCCAATCTTTTGCTCAGTCTGCAACGCTCCAGGGAACACTTCAATACTAAGGGACGTCACTAGCCCATGGGCACGCTCCAGGCGTTCCCGTGATTCTATGGAGCTCGTCATACTGCAAAATTCCAAGGCAGTGATCAAGTTCACTTCCGTTACTCCGCAATCAACTCCATTCCGCAATCAACTCCGCAATCAACTCCATTCCACTCTTGTCCGACATGCCCAACCTCCCATACAATTGAGCCAGTTGGCGATGCTGCTCACTCAGCGTATTCAGGCAATGCCCCGAGTTGCACATATGTCCGTTCATTCCACTTCTGTGGGCTAGACAAGTGCCCTGTCTCAACCAATCACCGGAAGGATTTCCCTCGGCTGGCTCCGTGGACGGTCCGCTCTTCTGCTTCATTGTTTTCAGGGCCAGGATGGTGTATCATGGCCAAATCGTATAGACTCGCGTCATCATCCAAGTCCAATGTGACATCGAATGTGTCCAATGTGAAGTCCAATTTGTCCCAGATTAAACCGGCGTTTGGATGTGGACACCAGGAAGGCTTCATGAGCTCCCACTTGGTTACTAATTGGTCTTCAAGGGACCGTCCCAAGAACCACAATCAAAGCTCACTTGCCCCTTTAGCTCGGGAACCGATGGTTCGTTGTGGTCAAACCTCCCAATAGCATAGGGGGTATCAGGTTCTCTTTTTCTCCCCCGGCCAGCGTCGCACCATCTCCCTGTCCACTCTCACTTGGACGAGCTACTCTTGCCAACGAGGCCACCACTGCACTGGCTTTCGACTTACCCACTTTCTGATTCACAGTTTTGCTTCATGTTTTCCCTTTCAACCTCTTCAGCCCTTTCTTGGCACGCTTGAGGGGTAGTTTTTTCGTAATCTGCTGATCATCGGCACTGTCCTCTGTAACTGACTCGGTCAGAACACCAGAATCTACGGAGCTCATTAGTTTCTCCAGAACCTCGCGCATGATGGGTTGGTTTAACCACACCTTCATTACGGACTGCGTCCCGTACCAGCGTATCACGTCCCATGTCCTTTCCATGAAGGTCACTCGGTTTCAGGCCACTCCTGCCTTACTCTCAAGCTCACTCTGATATCTCTCCCACTCCTCTCCAGGTAATGTGCTCAGGAAGGATACCCTGATGGTCTCGTCAATTCTTCTCCTCCTTGGTGATTCGTGGAGCAGTTTCTGTATGTCCCTACTCCGGTAGTCCATTGCCAGGCCTATTGGATCCACTGGGGATAAGCTGGCCGGCGCCTCGCTCGTAGAGGACATGAAAGACGATGGTGTCACCAGCAATCATCTTCACTGAACGGTCGTCATCTTCACTGCTGTCGTCTTCCCCGTCGTCATCTTCACTGAAATGGTATTCCAGCAAGTCTCTCTCCAACGCTCCTAGGTCCAATCCATTCGACTCGTCTCACTTTCCCTCCAAGTGATCGTGGTCCTGATCCATCTGTTCATCATCGTTCGTGTCTGGTCTCGGCCCAGGTCCCGAAGGACCTTGCCGCATGTCCATGCCCGGGTCCGGCCGCGCTGGTACGGTCAGATCCCCTGCGTGATAGAATAACTCGTCATTCACCAGGAAATCTACCGATTCGTCGCCATATGGCTCCAGCTCGTCGATCGTCATGTACGTGCCTCCTCTCCACTCTTTGCCACTTTCAATAGTATCACCTTCACTTCTCCTGGCCATTTCAATCGTGACCAGTCATCGGCTTGTGTATACACGTAATTCCAAACGTCAACGGAAACACCTGGCCTCCTGGAAGATGTTGCCTTGATCTTCTTCCGGCTCCCTGCATCGGGAAACGTGAAGTCGAACGTATGCATGGCCGCAACGTTCCAACTGATGAAGCGCGGCTCCATCCCTTCACTCCATTTCCGCATTTTCTCTTCCGCATCACGAGCCGATCCGATGCGAGGAGCATTGACAGGAGACGTGACCCCCAACAACATCCTCCTTGTCGGTGGATATCGGGGGCATTGGTCCGGCAGCGGCCTGCACCCGGAAAGCCACACTTGCTGATTCTCTTTGACGTGTGCATATGCTTCCGGCTAAAGTGGGACCCGCATCGCCTCTCCTGAATCCTTCACCACTGGTCGCAGATTCCAAAGCTTCGGATTAAACTGGACATGGGAAAGGTCCTCGCCGCCCATTCTGCACTTGAAGTTGTAGTTGAAGTCCATCAACATCCATCCCGGCTCCACTATTCTTCCGAATAACCTGATGTCGCTGGCCAATCCTCTCAACTCTTTCTGTTCCACCCAATTCAGCACGGAACAATCCACAACTGAGCCCAAGTTGACATACAACACTGATATCCTGTATGCCTTCACTTGCACGTTTGGGAACACGTATGACATCACAGGTCCGTACAACCCCGTGACGAACTCCCTCAGTCCATGGACCAGAGCCAGCGGATCGATCCGCATCATCACAGCCAGATCTGTCAGCAAGGGCATGCCACAATAATGTTTGCATTCACTCGCTCCCGTTGCCGCCTTGTCCTCTCCTGTGATACTCCTATTCTGTTTTAGGAGGTACTGGAGCAAGAGCATCCTCCAATCTTTAACTTCCTGTATGAGGCGGTTTCCAACTGCGCTTTGAATTCTCGACTCGCTCCCTGCATTTGTTCGGGTAGCGTAAAAGCACGAACAAATCGCCCAACCGACCATATGTCATGGCGATCAGGGTAAGGAGTCCATCCAATCTCAGGTCCACCAACGCTTGGGTGAAGAGATTCGCAGGTCCCTTCACAAAGTTCTCGTGACCAAACGTCACGTAGAGTGCCAGTACCAGGCCAATCGACAGTTTCCGGATGTCCTTGACGAAGCTCGCGATCAGATTCCGGGAGGCCCTCGGTTAACACGTTGACAGGAAGGGTGGCGTCCATTCCACTCCCATTCCACCCAAGATAGCGTCTGATCTCTCATATTGTGCCCTCGTGGCCAAAATATCAGCTTGGAATCTATCTAGCGACATTGTGTTCACGTCTTGCATCAACTCTAACATCATGCCTCCGGCTAACTCCCTCTCATTGAACAAGTTTTTCAGATAAGTGTGAATCTCCTTGATTTCTGCCGGTGCATGCTCGAACGCGTCTTCTCCTAATGTACACACTCTTGGCGACAAACACAACCATGCATTGGTGTGTGGCTTTGTCCTCAAGGCCAACGCCATGAGGTCCTCTTCTGCCGATGTCATATTTCTTCTGACCGTCCTCCCCTGTTCATTTCTATTATAATCCATCTGTCTGAACCAGAGGTCATTGGCCACCTGTTGTACTAAAAAGTTATCATGATCTAATCCTGACCTCAACTTCAGTAACCTGGCGAAGTTGGACAGCTCCAACCCCAGGACTTCATCCAGCACCAACCGAGTTGTGCTGCAATCCTTGAATACTGGATGGCATTGGAAATATCAGCCCAGATGGCAGGAAGCTCAGAATGGGGTGGGTAATAGTTGTTGGAGTCCACTAATCTGTTCGGCGCAGGTGTTACCACGCTGAATCGACCCTCCGCTAAATTTGTGACCATCATGTAGACAAATTGTAAGGGTTCTGGCAACGTGGCGTACCCCGGTGATAGCACAAAAATCATCTTCACCACGTTCAACGTCATTATAGCCCCCCTATGACTTCATTGCTTGGGATTGATCCATCTGTCAGACGGGACAACAACCCTTTGCTCTGCAGGTGGCCATTGGAGCCGGCAGTTACTATCTCCTGCGGATCCATGCTGATCGTCCTCCGCACGCTTATCGTCATGCCTACTGATTTCCCCCAGTCTAACTTAGGTGCTGTCAAGAAAATCAAGTCGGGCCAAAAGAGGGAACGAGGCGTATAGAGATATTCCGAACTGGCCAGTATCAGATATTTGGCAACCTGCATGTCCGGGGGATCATAGGCAGCAAACAGGCTGTCACCCACTGGTGCCTTCAGTCCCGCGTATCTCCTATCGTGATCCTCCACCGAGATCGCTCGGAGATAGTCTCTCGAATACTCACCAGGCGCATGGCCGGGTGGTTTAGACAACTGCCGGTACATCTTATGATGCTTGTTGTTGGGCTTTTTCTCTGTCAGGAATTTGCCCCTCTGGAAAGGTGGTGTCGATTCCCTGGCTCTCCGACGGACGTCCGTAAGAGATCGGGTGTTCAAGGGCCCAAAGGTATTGTCCTGAGGCAATCCATCAAGGTCCACGAACCAGAGCGTGGTCGCGGAGCTAAACTGTTCCTGTTCCGCTAACAGCCAGGCCACGCCCGGTATTCAATATAATCCCGCCACTGTGTGATCATCCCCACCCATCGTTCTCCTGGCATCCACTCGACATGTCAACGTGTTGATGTTCAAGTTCGTTGTCATATCCGTTTTGTACTGTCCCCAACCGCTGGGATCTGGACGGTTCCAAAGCAGCACGCTGCCTGGCTCAATTCCTTCCGCCGGCGTGGCGCTCGTCAATGGTTTTCCTGTAGAAGCAGGAGATGCCGTGGCGGGCGGGTTACTTGTCCTCGATATAGTCTGAGAGCTAGTCTGACCCTGATAAGTTGGTCTCCCAAGTCGGCTTTCCAACGGTTGTCTTCTAGGGGGAAAAGCAGTCCCCAACCTTTCTCCAGCATCTGAGCTTGGAGCAACCGAGCCAGTGAGTTGGTTGTCCTCAATTCTGGCTCCATTTCCCCTATCTGCGTCTGGAACACGTCGTTTATCCAGCGTATTAGCCGCTAGTGCTGTTTTGAAGCTTACATCCGCAGGTTATCGCTATAGCGCATGTATGTTCCGTGACTATGAAATCGCTGTCAGTTATGACGACATTGTTTGAATAGTGGTTCGTCAGGTCAAAATAAGATTCAAAAATTTGTCCAAAAGATGGTTTTTTATCGATCTTGCCCTCCGTTTCCAGTTCTCCGCTCTCCTTTGCCGATTTTAATTTTTTAATGATGAAGTTTTCGGTGTGGTTGGGTCCTACCCCCACTCCCCGGACAAAAATATCAATCGACGTCCCCGTCGATTGCCCAAAATCGAGCAGAACGAGGTTGCATTCCGGGACGCGTAGAGGACCATCTCGAGCGACCCAGTTGGACTCGGTATTGTCATGGCTGACGTGTTTGATGCCGTTTTTATCGACATCCTGAATCGTCAAGATTGTTTTTAGAATCTGCTGGCAGATCATGGAGCCATTCGAGCAGTCGCAAATTCGTTAATTCTTGCTCATGAGTCTGCTCCACCTCTGGTTCGAACTCTACTTCTGGTTCGGAGTGATCCTCGATCAACCCTGATCCATGTCATTGACTAAGCCGATCTCTTGTGGCACCGCTACTTCATGCAGTCCCACCAGCGATTCCATCATGTCGCTTAAAACTATCCTGTCTATGATGAAATCCTCGCCATACAAGTTGTCATTTTCCTTGTTCCTTCCTTTCTTGCTCTGGCGTATTTCCATGGTGAAAGGAAAGTCAGGCTGTACTCATTTGTCAATTTCAGTTAGTTCTGGGTAGTCCCAGTCTTCTTCTGCATATGGAAGAGTTTCGTCATCAACTTCCACTCTCTCGGTCAATTCCAGATCTAGTGGCAGATCACACTCATCTACGACCTCATTCCCATCATTTTTGTCGCGCGTACCTCTTTCATTCACTTCACAAGCAGTATCCACTATCAAATAGTCTCTCTCCTGCATGTCAGCTGGGATGCACCAGTCCTCTGACGAGGCATTGTGCGGTTTGATGTTTTCGTAGTGAGCTGCTCTTCCGGTGCTCAACCGATAAAATTGACCTCCTTTGTGCACTTCTGTTATTTGGAGTAGACCACGCCATTTTTTCAGTAATTTTTTAATTCCTTTTGGTGGAACTACTTCCTGGAACACCCAGACATAATCGCCAACCGAGTAGGCTTTTGCATCTGCAGTCCTTTCATCATTTCTCCTTTTTTGTCTGATCTGCGCCTGTTGCGTGTTCCTCCTGCATAAGTCATTGAGGTCCTGCTGCCTCCTAATAACATCACGCACGTACGTTTGCGGTGCTGTTTTCTTTCCTTTGTACTCAGGCTAGAAGAACGTCAACGGGAGAGCTTTTTTGTGACCAGTTAGCATCATATGCGGACTTACTCACGTGGTGGAATGTTCTGTGCTGTTGTAAGCGCCCATCACTTGTGGCAAGTGTCTATCCCAGTCATCCATGCAGCGTGAGCAATAAACTCTCAACATGGATACCAACGTGCGATTTTGCCTTTCAACTAGGCCATTCGTTTGTGGGTGATAAGTGGTCGAGTGGGCCTGTGCCACCTGCGACCTGTTCATTAACTCCTTCGTGAGATCACCCACGAATGCTTTGCCATTGTCTGATTGGAATGTGATGGGGCAGCCATGCCTCGCTATCCACACTCTTATCAAGTGATCGCATGTTTCTTCCGCTGATGCTGTCATGCAAGGGGCTGCCTCTGCATATTTCGTGAAATGATTGATCATTACCAGCACTTGATTCTAGCCCGTGGCTGTCATGCATATCTTCTGATGATCAATTTGTACCACTTCGTTGAATCCCGATGACTCCATTTTTCACAAGCCTTCTTCAAACCAGGCCATTCGAATCGTTTCTGTATCCTGTTGTACAGGGTTGGTTTTGCGATCACGACATCACCGACATAACACATGATAGGGTTCCCGTATTTCTTGGTTACATTCTTGTGTGCCTGGGCCATCAGTCGCTGGAATGTGGCCGTCGCGTTGCACAACCCGAACAGCTTAAGTTACACACAGGGCCTGCTCAGTATTGATATAATGCTAACTCAACCCCGTTGCTTATAACTCTGTTTCTGTTGGTCTCTCGAGAAAATTCGAACAACTAGACAACCCATCATCTGTCTCCGACTTTATTGAAAACAATTTCTTAGAAGATTTCAATACATTTATTCTCTTCAGTATACATTCCTGGTTCGCGTGCAAGGGACATCTTAGTTACATCAAAACTTTTCAAGTTCTCCACACTCTGAAAGTTTGTGTTCAGGGGCAATGCGTAGCCAAGTTTCTTTCCCCTCTGTATTGTCACTGTGGTTGCTTCTGTGTTCAACAACACACTCACAGACAGTCCGCTCTGAGTGAGTGAGAAGCTTCTTCCTAAAATAGCCGAGCTCTTACTGTTTGGATTTGGTACCAGACAGACCTGTCTGTCATTACTGAGTTCATTCAAGTTCCTCATCCTAAACGTCGCTGGCTTGGTTTTGCTTCAATCTAACTTTTCGATCCAGAAAAATCGGCAGCTTTGCATGGCTAATTAAGATCTTATTAAGAGGTTTCTTTTCATACTTCCTCTCATGATCTTTGATCCTGATCAACCAGTCGTTGAGGTCGATCGTGAAATCAAAGTTGCATAAAAGTCCCTCCCGAGGATGAATTGATCGGATTCGTCCAAATTTTCCACCACCAGGAAGCTCATCCAAAGATGTCTTCCTCCAAGCTGCAGTGATATAATCGGGGTCCGTCCTGTCACATAGATTGCTCCCTGATTGGCAGTCGCCACTCTGATGTTTGTCGGTATCAGATCCGACCTGTCGAAGCCCATATCAGTACAGGTGCTGACTGGCATGACGCTGACCACTGCTCCCGTGTCTAACAAGCCCTTTACTAAAAGTTGTCTGCCCTGTAAGATCTCGTCAAGCTTCCATATCATCAGGTCAGGTTTGACATTCAACCTCTTCTCCAGGCTAGTCATCGTATGAGCATAGGTATTGTCGTGATCAGTCAACAGTCGCTCGATTTCTCTTGTCATCCGAAAGTCTCTTTCGTATGACTCCTTGGTTGCTTGAACCAAGCTCTCCGCCAGGCATTGATCGGTGTTACGAATCAATTGAGCCTGATCGACTCTCGCCTGCGACTTCACGTGTGTTAGCTCATCTCGCGATTTCTCTTGACCCCGGTGAGCCCTCTCTTCGACTCGATCTATTCTCTTAGTCATGTCCCGTCGCAGCTCTTCAAGGCCTGTCATTACGCCAGCTAACATGTCACTTATATCGCCAGCCGCCCCCGATTCCGGGTGACACCCAGAGAAGATGAGGTCAACTGCGGCTGTAGCCTGGTACATGATGACGCGCCGCCCTTCTGCGTGCCCATCGAAATCATCAACTTGTCGAACGTCGAGGATACTCTTACGGTTATCCCATCAGACATCGGCCTGGTCGGCAAGTTGGACAACGCTTTCCTGCTCTTATCATTCCTTGGGCACGGCGTGAAGTCCACATCCGGATGAGCTATCTCCGGATGATCATAACTGGAAGATAAACCTTCAGTTTGTAGTGAAGCCATGCGCTCGTCGTACAAAAACTTCCAGCTTCTCTTGGCTTTCTTGCTCTGCTTGACTGGAGATGATTGTTTTTTTCTCCACTTGTTACTCTTAGTCTCTGATTTGGACTTTCCCCTGAACAATAGTTCTTCTCGCGGTTCGATCTCGGAACGCTCCGAGGCCTCCGCCATTCTTTCAACTTCCTCCCGTTCAAAGTCCTCGCTTGGCTCTTCCGGGTCCGCGTGATGGTGGTAGTCGGGTCGGATCAGCGTTTGCTCCTCTTCCTTAAAGGGGTCCGTAAGCGTCTCGCTCGCCTGCCCGGTCTCACCACTTCGCCCTTGATTGCCATCGAGGTTTTTCTCGCTTCTCAGTTTCATTCCGCTCACTGAAAGACCAGCCTGACCTTTTGTCGTTGCTTCGTCAGCAAAAACGTGGGAAATGCTGCTAATCGTGGATTGGCTGCGCCGTGTTTTGAACTTTCGTGTAGTCCCCGTACTCAGCCTGGGAGTCTTAGTTGTTGCCCCTAATGAGTTTCTGCGCTGCATGCTACATGAGTAGTCTGCATATAGTGCGTTAGGATCGGGGGGGGGGGTTGTCATACATGGATGACCATTAGGTATAAATCATAATGGTCACCATGTATTAAATGATCAGCAATGGTCACCATGTAATAATCCTAATTGTCACCATGTATAATTTTATACCTAATAGTCCTCATGTAAAACTTCGGTATATTATTGAGTATTCCCACTGAACGTTGTGGTTACATGTTTGGTGCGGGAAAGGATTTGCCAAATCTTCGTTCTGAAACCAGCTGGAGTGTTTAACTGCGCTATAGACTGTTTGCTCAATTCTTCTTAAAACTTTGATTCAAACTCAAATTACATACAAATACATACAAAAGTATGTTAAAGACACTATCGCTTAAATGAAATTGTTTATATCCCAGATTAATTGAGTTCCAAAGCTGAACAAAATCTCGCACTTAAATACACACTAAACACGGAATAGCGGTAGGTCAAATTTTATGTACAGACAATTCTCATATTAAATAACTGAATTTTATTTACTATACAAAAGTTAATGTGGTGTTTTGTTGTGTTTTAATCTATTCGTCGATTTTTTGACCGTGGTTCTTCTACTTCAACTGCTTCATAATCGAAAAACGAATCGTTGAAGAATGACGACTCGTCCTCATCGGAAGTATTGGCCTCCAGATCCGCGATATCCCCGCTATCAATATCACTATCGTTGGTTTCTGCTGCCCGAATCAGACCGGGGTCTGGAGTTTGCCAACTGCTATTGACCTGGTCCATCAGTTGTCGAAGCGAGCGATGTGGTTGTGTGTTCTCAACAGCAAAACTTTCCTCAGAGTATTCATCATCAATATCCGGATGGTCCCAATCAACGTTTTGAGTGTTAGCGAATTCTTCAGACACCCCATCTAGGAAATCGTCACAATCCCACGACACTGGCTGTTGACGATCTTCAAAAAATGGCATCCATTTTTCCAAATCGTCAATGTCAGTTGGGTCAGAATTAACAGCGGCTGTGTTGTCATCACTATCATCAATGCCAATCACAGTTTGACCCACGATGTTTTTGTGACCGTAGGGAAGAGTCTGCTGACCATCATCGAGGATGTAGCGTTTGTCATCAAAAGCTGATAACGATGTTTTCGTCGAAGTCACTGTTTGCAGATTGTGTGACTCGGATGCGATTCGACTGTTTTCAGTTTTGAATAACGAGCCAGAGGTCAAGGTGTCTCGATATCGCTGATGACTCAACATCTTCTGAGCAGCTTTGGATACACCTTTCGCCGATAATTTTCTGCAGTCTAAAATTTTATTTATATGATTACTAATCAATTTTTTGATGATCACTAATGTGTGCTGATAAAAAAACCAAATGCGATGTTTTTTTAAGAGCTACATCATGTTAACTTGAAGGCCAGGTGCAAAAAAAAAATACATGAAGGCCAGGTGTGACCTTAAAAATTAGTCATCATTAAAAAAAAAAAACAATCGACCAACACAAAAAAAAAAAATCGCCGACAAAAAAATTTAAAAAAAAAATTTTTTGCCGACAAAAAAAAATTTTTTTCAAAAAAATTTTCGCCCACAAAAAAAAAAATCGCCCACAAAAAAAAAACCAATTTTTTTTTCAAAGCAAAAAACACTTTTTCGCCCGAAATTTTTTTTCGAACAAAAAAAAATTTTTTTTTCCAAAAAAAAAAAAAATTTCGCCCACAAAAAAAAAACCGCTCACAGTAAAAAAAAAAAATATTTTCAAAAAAAAGTTATACTTTTTCGCCTAAAAAGTTTTTTCCAAATTTCTTTTTTTTTTGATAAAATTACATTTTTTCGCCCACAAATAAAAATTGCCTTCCGAAAAAAAAAATCACAAAAAATCAAAATTTTTTGAAATTCGTGCTCACAAATAAGGCAAATAGAAATTAATTAATTACCTCTGGACAAAATGGAATAAAGCTTGGGTTTGAGGGATATAAACTCGGTTATAATGTCTCCTGGAAACTCATCCTTGAATTTTAAAACAACCATTTTGTGTTTCGGGTCTTAGAGAGGGTGGTTCTTCGGGTAATTTGACAAGTCAAGTTCATTCTAAATATTCCTTTTTTCGGAAATTTCTCGGTATAAATCTTCACTTTTGACTTGGTACAAGAGACTGTCTGTATCAGAATACAGTAGTTGACATTCAAAATTTGGTTTCATTATATCGTAATGAAATTGATACATGTGAAACTTTGCTAACTCAAGAACACTAGCTCCCACAATTGTTGGGACATCCCAATAGATTTTTGTTGGATTCGAAGTGAACGCTGCCAAGTTTTCTCCAAAAATTTTGTAGGATTTAAATTCGAATGCACTAATTTCTCGCAAAGCGCCATGATAATCTCTAACTATCCGAACAAGCATCCGTTTGCGCTTCGACTCGCATGTTTTCCCATAAGCGCAATTGTTCAGTAGTTTGTACAAATCCTCCTCAAATTTATTTCTAGCTTGTTGTCGTTTAGTCGTGTTCAATGTGATGTATGGTTCTAACCATGCTTCTTGTTCAAACTTCAGCACACGGTGCACTTTTTTAACTTTAAGTCCCAACCTAACAAACAATTGTTTGTAATGAATTGTATAGTTTGACTTGTCATGCAGCGTCTGCAGTAACTTTTTGGTCTTTCCAATTGAACGTCTTGAAATGTCTTGATTTTTCATCTGCTCGAGTAAATTTGTTTGGTAGGGACTCAACCAATCCTGGGGTACACTTTCTTTAGTAGGAGCTAAAGGGTAATCTTGATGATCCTCATGCAGTTCTTCTGGGTACTCGAGATCAACTTCCAATATAAATCCAATCAAAGAGTCTTCAGTCATGTTGAGGATTTGGTTCACAATCACCTCGTCTTCTATATGCTCTATTAACTCAAAGTTACGCACCGGTAATTTCTCCGTTTGCATGACGCCGCCATAGAGGTTATTTGCATCGATCATAAACCCGTAGGTGCTAGGTTGATCTGGGTTGAAGTCGGGGCATTCTTTGTTGTTGGCTTTGAAAAAGCGACTATGGAACACGGATGCAGTACCACCTCGCATCATATTCTCGACCATTTCGAGATGCCTGCGGTCTGATAAAAGCTGAACATTCGAGTCTTTGCAGATACGTTTGAAGGCGTCTCCAGCTAAGTTTGAAGCATTAAAATGGTGCGCGCAGTCCAGACCATAAGTTTGGTGACTAATTTGTCGAAATTCTTCAAAGACGCAAGCAAGAAGGAGTGTATCACACTTGAGATACAAGTTGTGATAATCCTCCAAGTTTTGACATTTGAACACTCTAAAAACTTTCCTTGCATGTTCCAGATCCGCTTGTGAAACTGCAACTTTTCCTCCATTCAAAACATTGGACCAATTTTGCAAAGGAGGCAATTCTTTTTCTGCAAATTTTTCTCTTCTGGTCATGTACGAATAAGGTTAGAAACCTTTTTGTCGTATCAGACACCGTTGCTCCTCCGTCTCGTTTGCAAAATACTTGTTCAAAATTGACATTAGATTATCAACCAATTGTTGCAGGGAAGATTTCAAAAACTTGCATGAGTCAGTAAATCTGAGGTATTCAAAAACTTTTTGCTCAGATCCGTTTTTCCTTTTTATAGTTTTAATTAGGACTCCAATGCTTAACGATATATACTTTTCGTCGGTGCTAGGTATAACACTCATTGTACTTGTTGGCTCGCATTCATGCAATGCGAGACAAATGTGGTGAAGGTCATAGTTCTGGATGTTATGTCCAATGACTTGGGTGAAATTTACAGTTCGTCTTGCGAGGTTGCATTTTTCATGTGCCCATCCCAAAAATTTTCCAGAAAAATGGCAATGGTCAAGACATTTTTCGTGCTCATTGGTAAAATGTATACAGCAAATCCAACATGTTGATGTGTTTTCTTTGTTCAACGATTCTGGGCTTTCTAGAAATTAAGGAAACCGTCGCTTTTGATCATATATCTCTCTCGCTAATTGATGCAACTGATTGAGAAACTTTTTCATGCATTGATCAGAGCTGTCATAGTCAAAGAAGTAGGGCTGTGAATTTCCGTGTTCAATTACAGCCAATGAATACCCACAAGCTTCGTGTTTTTGTACAACTTGGGTAGATGATCGCGATGGATTATCAGGACAAGAATCTACAGGTTTCAGAAATGATTCAAAATCAAAATAAATCACAAGTGGTACAAACCACAAGGCCTGGAGGTTTTTGAACTCGTATCTGTTGGTACCTTTTTCTGCTGAAGGCATGACTACTAGAGCAGGTTCATGATCCTTACAACCCTGGATGTGTTGCTCGTGAGTTTCATCACTCCAACTAATGTGAAAGCAGTTTCTACATAAACGTGCAATTGGGCGATACTTACACCCTTTGATTTCGCAGATGAACTTTAACAAATCGATTATAAGTACATAGTGATGCTTTGCAGGCTCATACAAGAGAAGCAGGTCCATGTCAAATATTTCAGTTTGGGTGCTGTTATCTTGGTTTGGTCGTTTTGATATATACATAGGCAACAAATCTCCCTTGTGGTACTGGAACACATTTACCCGCACGTCGTTAAGTTGTTCAAATTTTCCAATTGAAGCGAAACTCATGGGTGAATCAAAATTACCTTGGGCTTTGTGTGCACTTTCAGCAGTGTATGTATCAAGTTGTGTCCGCGCAGCTGCTGGGTTCGCCTTTTGTTGATCAGTTAGAAGTAGGTCAACACCATGCTTCAGACTATAAGCAGCGGTAAAGCAAAGTTCGAAGCAATTATTATCTTCGTGATTTTTAATGTTTATCAAATTCTGGGACATTCGAATTCGAAAAGGCAAGTCAATATATAATTGACCCACGGATTGGTGAAAACTTTGCAAGTTTAACAAAAACTTGAATTACGTGTTGCAAAACCCAACCGCTTCCATAAGATGCAAAAGTCTCCAAAACTGCTTGCATTTTTTCGACCATTTCAAAAAACTCATCATCTTCTAATCCTAAGCTCATCACAGGTTTCATATCAGAGTTTGCATAAATGTCAATCCGCTCGTCGTGCTCAGTTTTACTAGAATCATTTATTACTTTAGGTTTTACCAAACCTAAATTAGCGCTGAACTGAACTTTTCTAGGTCCTTCTGCAACTCGATCGATTATGAGACTTTGAATTTCATCTTTTTTCTCTTGCATAAATTGCAAAAGGTCAATCGGCTGATTTTCATCCATGGGTTGGTTTCCGCCGATCACATACGTTTCAAGAACACCGAAAAAAGCAGACTCACTTTTTTGAAGATTGGTGCCGTTGATTTCGTCTTCATCGACAGCATGCACATCACCGAGAGCAGCATTAGCAGCGGCACTTGTAGTGGCTAAATCAGCAGAGGCAGCTCTCATAACAGGAAGACCATGGGATGCTAGTAAATGAGCTGATAAGTTTTTGGGCGAATGAAATCCCAAATGACAATAATCACAAACACCTCCAAGTTGACCATGAGTGTGAAGAATATGTTTTTGTAAATTTGAAAGCATTTGAGCCGTGAATGAACACTCATTGCATCGATAAACGATTAGTCCTTTTTCAACAAAACGTTTGTCACGCTCATGGCGACTTCTATTGCTCTTATTTGCATATTTCAGTGGACAAAAATTCGTGGACACTGGCTGTTGACGATCTTCAAAAAATGGCATCCATTTTTCCAAATCGTCAATGTCAGTTGGGTCAGAATTAACAGCGGCTGTGTTGTCATCACTATCATCAATGCCAATCACAGTTTGACCCACGATGTTTTTGTGACCGTAGGGAAGAGTCTGCTGACCATCATCGAGGATGTAGCGTTTGTCATCAAAAGCTGATAACGATGTTTTCGTCGAAGTCACTGTTTGCAGATTGTGTGACTCGGATGCGTTTCGACTGTTTTCAGTTTTGAATAACGAGCCAGAGGTCAAGGTGTCTCGATATCGCTGATGACTCAACATCTTCTGAGCAGCTTTGGATACACCTTTCGCCGATAATTTTCTGCAGTCTAAAATTTTATTTATATGATTACTAATCAATTTTTTGATGATCACTAATGTGTGCTGATAAAAAAACCAAATGCGATGTTTTTTTAAGAGCTACATCATGTTAACTTGAAGGCCAGGTGCAAAAAAAAAAAATACATGAAGGCCAGGTGTGACCTTAAAAATTAGTCATCATTAAAAAAAAAAAACAATCGACCAACACAAAAAAAAAAAAATCGCCGACAAAAAAATTTAAAAAAAAAAATTTTTTGCCGACAAAAAAAAATTTTTTTCAAAAAAATTTTCGCCCACAAAAAAAAAAATCGCCCACAAAAAAAAAACCAATTTTTTTTTCAAAGCAAAAAACACTTTTTCGCCCGAAATTTTTTTTCGAACAAAAAAAAATTTTTTTTTCCAAAAAAAAAAAAAATTTCGCCCACAAAAAAAAACCGCTCACAGTAAAAAAAAAAAATATTTTCAAAAAAAAGTTATACTTTTTCGCCTAAAAAGTTTTTTCCAAATTTCTTTTTTTTTTGATAAAATTACATTTTTTCGCCCACAAATAAAAATTGCCTTCCGAAAAAAAAAATCACAAAAAATCAAAATTTTTTGAAATTCGTGCTCACAAATAAGGCAAATAGAAATTAATTAATTACCTCTGGACAAAATGGAATAAAGCTTGGGTTTGAGGGATATAAACTCGGTTATAATGTCTCCTGGAAACTCATCCTTGAATTTTAAAACAACCATTTTGTGTTTCGGGTCTTAGAGAGGGTGGTTCTTCGGGTAATTTGACAAGTCAAGTTCATTCTAAATATTCCTTTTTTCGGAAATTTCTCGGTATAAATCTTCACTTTTGACTTGGTACAAGAGACTGTCTGTATCAGAATACAGTAGTTGACATTCAAAATTTGGTTTCATTATATCGTAATGAAATTGATACATGTGAAACTTTGCTAACTCAAGAACACTAGCTCCCACAATTGTTGGGACATCCCAATAGATTTTTGTTGGATTCGAAGTGAACGCTGCCAAGTTTTCTCCAAAAATTTTGTAGGATTTAAATTCGAATGCACTAATTTCTCGCAAAGCGCCATGATAATCTCTAACTATCCGAACAAGCATCCGTTTGCGCTTCGACTCGCATGTTTTCCCATAAGCGCAATTGTTCAGTAGTTTGTACAAATCCTCCTCAAATTTATTTCTAGCTTGTTGTCGTTTAGTCGTGTTCAATGTGATGTATGGTTCTAACCATGCTTCTTGTTCAAACTTCAGCACACGGTGCACTTTTTTAACTTTAAGTCCCAACCTAACAAACAATTGTTTGTAATGAATTGTATAGTTTGACTTGTCATGCAGCGTCTGCAGTAACTTTTTGGTCTTTCCAATTGAACGTCTTGAAATGTCTTGATTTTTCATCTGCTCGAGTAAATTTGTTTGGTAGGGACTCCACCAATCCTGGGGTACACTTTCTTTAGTAGGAGCTAAAGGGTAATCTTGATGATCCTCATGCAGTTCTTCTGGGTACTCGAGATCAACTTCCAATATAAATCCAATCAAAGAGTCTTCAGTCATGTTGAGGATTTGGTTCACAATCACCTCGTCTTCTATATGCTCTATTAACTCAAAGTTACGCACCGGTAATTTCTCCGTTTGCATGACGCCGCCATAGAGGTTATTTGCATCGATCATAAACCCGTAGGTGCTAGGTTGATCTGGGTTGAAGTCGGGGCATTCTTTGTTGTTGGCTTTGAAAAAGCGACTATGGAACACGGATGCAGTACCACCTCGCATCATATTCTCGACCATTTCGAGATGCTTGCGGTCTGATAAAAGCTGAACATTCGAGTCTTTGCAGATACGTTTGAAGGCGTCTCCAGCTAAGTTTGAAGCATTAAAATGGTGCGCGCAGTCCAGACCATAAGTTTGGTGACTAATTTGTCGAAATTCTTCAAAGACGCAAGCAAGAAGGAGTGTATCACACTTGAGATACAAGTTGTGATAATCCTCCAAGTTTTGACATTTGAACACTCTAAAAACTTTCCTTGCATGTTCCAGATCCGCTTGTGAAACTGCAACTTTTCCTCCATTCAAAACATTGGACCAATTTTGCAAAGGAGGCAATTCTTTTTCTGCAAATTTTTCTCTTCTGGTCATGTACGAATAAGGTTAGAAACCTTTTTGTCGTATCAGACACCGTTGCTCCTCCGTCTCGTTTGCAAAATACTTGTTCAAAATTGACATTAGATTATCAACCAATTTTTGCAGGGAAGATTTCAAAAACTTGCATGAGTCAGTAAATCTGAGGTATTCAAAAACTTTTTGCTCAGATCCGTTTTTCCTTTTTATACTTTTAATTAGGACTCCAATGCTTAACGATATATACTTTTCGTCGGTGCTAGGTATAACACTCATTGTACTTGTTGGCTCGCATTCATGCAATGCGAGACAAATGTGGTGAAGGTCATAGTTCTGGATGTTATGTCCAATGACTTGGGTGAAATTTACAGTTCGTCTTGCGAGGTTGCATTTTTCATGTGCCCATCCCAAAAATTTTCCAGAAAAATGGCAATGGTCAAGACATTTTTCGTGCTCATTGGTAAAATGTATACAGCAAATCCAACATGTTGATGTGTTTTCTTTGTTCAACGATTCTGGGCTTTCTAGAAATTAAGGAAACCGTCGCTTTTGATCATATATCTCTCTCGCTAATTGATGCAACTGATTGAGAAACTTTTTCATGCATTGATCAGAGCTGTCATAGTCAAAGAAGTAGGGCTGTGAATTTCCGTGTTCAATTACAGCCAATGAATACCCACAAGCTTCGTGTTTTTGTACAACTTGGGTAGATGATCGCGATGGATTATCAGGACAAGAATCTACAGGTTTCAGAAATGATTCAAAATCAAAATAAATCACAAGTGGTACAAACCACAAGGCCTGGAGGTTTTTGAACTCGTATCTGTTGGTACCTTTTTCTGCTGAAGGCATGACTACTAGAGCAGGTTCATGATCCTTACAACCCTGGATGTGTTGCTCGTGAGTTTCATCACTCCAACTAATGTGAAAGCAGTTTCTACATAAACGTGCAATTGGGCGATACTTACACCCTTTGATTTCGCAGATGAACTTTAACAAATCGATTATAAGTACATAGTGATGCTTTGCAGGCTCATACAAGAGAAGCAGGTCCATGTCAAATATTTCAGTTTGGGTGCTGTTATCTTGGTTTGGTCGTTTTGATATATACATAGGCAACAAATCTCCCTTGTGGTACTGGAACACATTTACCCGCACGTCGTTAAGTTGTTCAAATTTTCCAATTGAAGCGAAACTCATGGGTGAATCAAAATTACCTTGGGCTTTGTGTGCACTTTCAGCAGTGTATGTATCAAGTTGTGTCCGCGCAGCTGCTGGGTTCGCCTTTTGTTGATCAGTTAGAAGTAGGTCAACACCATGCTTCAGACTATAAGCAGCGGTAAAGCAAAGTTCGAAGCAATTATTATCTTCGTGATTTTTAATGTTTATCAAATTCTGGGACATTCGAATTCGAAAAGGCAAGTCAATATATAATTGACCCACGGATTGGTGAAAACTTTGCAAGTTTAACAAAAACTTGAATTACGTGTTGCAAAACCCAACCGCTTCCATAAGATGCAAAAGTCTCCAAAACTGCTTGCATTTTTTCGACCATTTCAAAAAACTCATCATCTTCTAATCCTAAGCTCATCACAGGTTTCATATCAGAGTTTGCATAAATGTCAATCCGCTCGTCGTGCTCAGTTTTACTAGAATCATTTATTACTTTAGGTTTTACCAAACCTAAATTAGCGCTGAACTGAACTTTTCTAGGTCCTTCTGCAACTCGATCGATTATGAGACTTTGAATTTCATCTTTTTTCTCTTGCATAAATTGCAAAAGGTCAATCGGCTGATTTTCATCCATGGGTTGGTTTCCGCCGATCACATACGTTTCAAGAACACCGAAAAAAGCAGACTCACTTTTTTGAAGATTGGTGCCGTTGATTTCGTCTTCATCGACAGCATGCACATCACCGAGAGCAGCATTAGCAGCGGCACTTGTAGTGGCTAAATCAGCAGAGGCAGCTCTCATAACAGGAAGACCATGGGATGCTAGTAAATGAGCTGATAAGTTTTTGGGCGAATGAAATCCCAAATGACAATAATCACAAACACCTCCAAGTTGACCATGAGTGTGAAGAATATGTTTTTGTAAATTTGAAAGCATTTGAGCCGTGAATGAACACTCATTGCATCGATAAACGATTAGTCCTTTTTCAACAAAACGTTTGTCACGCTCATGGCGACTTCTATTGCTCTTATTTGCATATTTCAGTGGACAAAAATTGCATTTGAACATTTTTTGAAATAAGTTAAGCTATTGATTTTAAGAAAGAAAAAGAATCAAGTGATCTCAAATTACACTCAGAAACAACAGTAAATGGGAAGCATAACTGTTCGTCTACCAATTGCAGAGAAAACGGTTTGTGTTTTGCGCGCGTAATTTTGAATTTGAATTAAAATTCCCGCCAAAATTTGAATTAGATTTGAATTTCCCGCCATAACTGGCAAACTCAAGTTCGATTGGACGAAACAGATAAATTGTTGTTTGAAACGTTAATAATTATTACAAACGATAGAAGTTAGTCTAAACCAACCAAGTTTGGGCTAATTTTTAATCCAAAATGATTTTAGAGCCAAGAGAGAAAAGTTTTAATTTTATATTTTATCAATTCAAAATATAAATTGATGAAAATTTCGAAATTGCGGATAAAAGTTAAGCATGTCACAACACATGATAGATCCTAAATATCCCAGTTGTCATGAGGAGAGAATATCCTATAAAAATGTCAAAATTAGTATCAAAAACAGTTGAAACGATGAATAAGTAAAGCAAAAACTGAAAAATGACAGTTTTTTAACTTTCCAGGCGCATTGCTATCAATGATGTCAATCACGGAGCGGTTGCACGGTCCATGTCATCATGAATTTGTCTCAATTGTCTTTCGATTTGAAAAAAAAGTCCGAAAAAATACTTTTCTGTAAAGAGAAATGAGTTTGTTGTTTTAGGGGGGATTAAGGGAATTAGCGTTTTTCTCGAAGACTATTGAAAAAACATCTACTCCCACAATCTCATTAGTCGTGCCCCTCAATGCACTTTGATAATAACACCACTTGCTCATAATAAAAAATTGCGTCTTCTGGTTGAAAATCGCATTTTTTCGGAAAAATGAAAAAACGATGAGTCATCAATTAAAAAGTTTGATTTTTATTGTTTTTCTCAAATATTTAGCATGATGATGAATACTTGTATTTTTTTTCAATCTGATCATTTTTGGAGCCAACAGTATCAATGATCAAATGGTAACTCCAATTTGTGGAAAAAGAAAAAAAATTAATGCTTTTTTTCCTTTTTGTAATTAAAAAATCAAATTTTTATCTAAAATACATTAAAAAAATAAGTATTTTTATCAAAAAGTTGGTTTTAAACATCTTTTATACTATTTTTTATTATGTTTAATTTGTATGATAACTATTTGAATAAACATATGACAACATAAATTTTCATCCAAAATTAATTTTTTACAGTTTTTTTTCGACGTTAATTATCTTTTTTCAAAAAAACGAAATTGATTTTTTTAATCTTGTTTTCTAAAAATTAGCATATATATGGATGCTTTTCAGTTTTTTCTCAAGATCACTAATGTAAATAAGAACTTCAATGTTAATATGTTAAATCCTAATTGTGGAAAAAATAAAAATTTTACGGATTTTTTTTTTGTTTTTAATTGAAAAAAAATAGTCAATTTATTAAAAATAAATGATTTTTTAAACTTCAATTTTTAAAGGCTTTTGAAATAAATTTTTTATCAGAACCCAATCGTGTGATAATTAATGAGCAAATACAAGATACAAACTCAAACTCAATTTTAAAGTTAAATTATTATACACAATAAATACAAACAAAAATCAATAAAACTCAACCCCAGTTTCAAAGTTATATAAGGTCCAAATACTCCTGCGCTTTCTCTAGTGTTGTTAACTTCCTTTTTTTCTTTGTCGCTAGACAGAGAGAAGGGGTTAAGTTTTCCATGTGGTTGCTCACAGTAGCCTCAGGGGTACGCTTTGGAGTTGAGGAACCCGGTTCGTCAAGCCATGGTGATACTACAGGGGAAGGATCAGCTTTCGGGGTAACTACTGATGGTGATTCAATCTGTTCCATTCCCCATAAACGATCAAAAAATTCAATTTCTTCAAATTATTCTAACTGGTTTTCACAAATCGGAGTAACATCACAATCGTATTTATACAAAATTTTTTTTACTGGTTTTGATAAAGTTGAAATATCAACCTGAAGAGCAAGAGGCTCGTCAGGATCCGTATATTTACCAGAATTTGTTAGGTAACTCAAATACTTTATATTCAGTTCTTCTTCTTTCTTTGAAATTTTAAAGGAAAGTTTACTGAATAAATGTAAAAAATTTTTGGGAATCATAACGTGATGAGTACAAGTCCACTCATCAGAATTGAAACTTTTTTCTTCGTTAATTATTGCTACAAAATTACCGTGAACGGTTTCATAAAAAATGGTTCTTTCGTGATTGGAATATCCGGCAATAATATAACAAGGCATTTTTCAAGAAAAGTTGGAAGAAAATGACAAACGTAACGCGGAGAGAAATGAAACTGAAATGAATTGTGAAAACGCCTCAAGAGATTAAAATAGGGATTGGTTCTTCTAAAATTAGAAATTTCAAGACCTCCTATGTAGTTTTTAATCAGTTTAATAAGGGAGGGCGTGTAAAATATTTATGTTACCTTGCGTGTTATTCTATATTTATCTAAATTGCATTCAAACAAATAGCTTGTATCAAAAATAACGTTTAAACATTGTGACCTTTAACACCCATTAAAATTCTTATCAGTTGTACATGCACAAAATACTTATCCATTTGAACTAAATTGCAATCCAATATCTTTGCGATATAAAGTACATGTGTATATAAATTAAAATAGATACAACGCTTTCTTTTGCAGACATATACAATCAATCGGAACCATTCATTTCTTTCTATTCAGTTTTGAATCAAGTTACTTTGAAAATTTACTCGTTACAATGAATAAAACCAAAACAAGCACCACAGCAAATGCAGATAAAGATTTTGGCGATTGCTATTTCGTTATTTCGGAAAACAGTAAAAGACTAGTGCGTGCTACATTGAAAACATATGACCAAACTGGAACTTATGTATTCCTGAAAATTTTCAAAAAAGCAACTGAAGGCGCTGAATTTGAATGTGTACAGAGACTTTCCTTAAGCAGCGAAGATTTTTCAAAATTAGTAAAGTCGGGAAAGTCAATCCGAGCGCAAACAAGTGAAATTTCTGATACTGTTGAAAACAAAGACAAACCACAATCTAACTGTAAACGAGCCAGGAAATCTCAACTTTCCTCGAACACAAACGATTTCAAGCACGACTCGAATTAATTTTTCTTTACAAAATGGCAGAAGCTATGTTCGAAGTTGTGTTACCTGATTATTTCAAAAAATTTCAACCAAATTTCAAATTTGTTATCACTGAAAAAATTCCTAGTTTTTCTACTTTTAAAAATTATGCTTTTGGAAGCCACTTCAAAGCTGAATATTGCCCTTTTTCAGTCGAGAATGAAAAAAAAATTCATTACCATATATTGATTCAAGTAGATTCAGAGGAACAATTAAACCAATTTTTTCCTTCCCAAAAATGTTTCAGTGTTCCTTGTGTTTGCACTTGCTTCAAATACTTAGTTTCTCCTGCTAAAGATGTCAAAGGAAACGGTGAGTTATTTGACAAGCTTAAACTAGCTCTCACTTATTCAGCACAACCTGTTGCAGCCTATCTCGATTTGTTAGATTTCATTGCAATCAAAAAACGTTTACCCAATTTATTGCTTTCTGCAACATCATCTAACAAACAAACTTCACCAAATCAAAACGTTTGCAAGAAATCTCCGGCCGTTGGGGGACAGAAACGAATTGACAATACAGTTACGCCGGCTGCATCGTCGACGTCAAACAAATCCATAAGAATTTCGACTTCAGTTTTAAAGAAACATACAGAAAGCAGACATGTTCAAACAGATGAGATGAATACAGAAACTTTGAAAAGATTTGAAAGTTTAATTAATGGACCCCATTCTGCCATTTTTTGCAAAATAATGGATATTTTGACAAGTGGATATGGAAAACTTGATGTAGATACTGATGTGCTATTTGTGAAATTTATTGTTGAAGAGAAAGTTAAGTTTAAATTGATACTTTTCATTATTCCCTTTTTATTATATTGAGTTCAGTAAACATGATTTCAACTTTCGATTTAAAACTCATTCATGAAATTTTTATAGACTTAAAATCACAATATCCAGACAAATCAGTCAGATTTCAGTATTTTTTAGCCACTTGTTTGTATTTGGATGCTGATATTAATTTGGATTTTGTTTTGAAAAACAGACCATATGGTGGTTTAATTGGAATAGACAATTCGTCGCTCGACAAACACTTGAAACATTTCAAATTTCTTAGAATACATGCTATATTGCATGACGCAGTGGGATCTTTGCAAGAAAAAAATCATACCGGTCCTGGGTACACATATGTTTTGCCTTGTCCAATAAAAAACTGTTACCTGGGTCACGTGACAGGTATTGCGTTTTGCTTATTTCTTAAAGCATTCAAACCAAAGTTATTTTGTTTGTTGGAATGTTGAGTGAAAGTCATGTTAACCCAAAGAAAGAAAACTAAAAAACTGTTTTTCAACCATCTCATTACTTTAGATATTGAGGGATTTAAATGTGGCAAGAAACCTTTGATCATAAAGGAACTTTCCGTTTGCTCTGCTAATACAATTGATACAATTCATTTTCTGCCACCAATCCAATTCAACAATTTATCAAAAGAAGAGAAAAAAGCGTACAATTGGGTATCTAAATTTCTACACGGGCTTCGTTGGGACGAAGGTGAATACCCTTACTCATACTTGGATCAAATTTTTGACAGCATTCGTTTGAGCATTCCCATTTTTTTGCTAAAGGTACACAAAAATCTGTTTTATTAGCTGAATACTTGAAATTACCCGTGACAAATTTGGAAGATTTTGGCTGCCCAAAAATTGAACAGTTATTGGGTCAAGAAAAACATATTTGCAAACGACATTCTCATTTACTTCCCTCACATAAATTATTAAAGCATTGTACCCGTAGAAAATCCAAAGTTTTTTTTCGATTGGTTACAAAATGAACTGTCCAATGATGCAAACAACCTTATCTCCAAATTTGTTGGTTTACGCTTCAATGACTAATCAGAGTCCTGAAAACAATTTAACACCAAGAATTAAAGTTACTCTTACGCGGACAGGCATATTAGATTGTCGAGGAAAACCTCTCCTGCAAAAACTCGATCAAATTACACTGAACGATATCGAAATCGACAATTTACGGAAATTTTTTACAGTTCTTGACTACTTTCACCTGTACAATGTTCAGAATCCAGGAATTTTGCCAGTCAATTCCGTTGTTCAATCTCAACCTGGAAGGGCTGCAACCTCAGCTGGGAGAGAGAAGACAAATCCATTTGCATGACCATCAGCTTCCAGCTGAACTGAAAGAATTAGTCAAAACTGATAACGTTGAGGAAATACATTTAGTTCAAGCCACTATCAGAGTTGCTGCTCATTTTGTTGTAAAGTTCAAATCTAATTGTAACCATGACAATTTCACATAATATGAGTTTTTCTTCATTGAACGAGGAGTTAATTTGCCTGTTGAACCAAAATGACGAATCACATATATATATATACCAAGTTTTGTGAATCATAATAAATATATTTATTGATTGTCTTCATTTTCTTTTGATCTTGTGTGATTACTAGTTGCTAACATGTCGTGTTTGAAAATTCAAAATTTCAAAAAAATATTTTTGCCAAAAGAAAACACACAAAATGTGAGTTTAACAGGTGAGAATTTACCAAAAGAGTTATTAGACGAAATCAGTACCGGAAACGTAGAAAAAATTGTTCGGATACTTCTGACAGACGAAAACATAGCAAGATATATAATGAAATACAAACCAAACGGCAATAGATCAGAGAGAAAAAAAGGCGATTGGTATGCAGTTGTAACTATCAACCTTGATACAAATAAGCAAAAAAAGTCTTCCAGTAAACACGGAAATTGAAGAAACCACCACTGTTGAGAACAATGATCGCGACTTTGTAGAAATTGGTGGTGCCGAACACTCTTTATCTCACGAAAACAGATCTTGGAAATTTTGTAATTCTGTTTCTTTTCCGTCTGCAGAAGTTGTCTTTTTCACACAAGTCTGTTTCATTTTCATTTTGCTCTCTTTATCTATTTCAAAATTGTCTTTTTACAATCTTAGTTGTGACGAGACTGCCATTTGGCTTTCAATACTATCCAGTACAGTTGGTTACATGTTACCCAATCCCAAGTTATAATAATGAATAAGATCATTTCAACAAAAGATCGTCTGTTTATGTCCGTTTCAGGTCCCTCGAGATCTGGCAAAACTGATTTAATTTTTCAAATGTTTCTCAAAGGTACATTCTATCCATCTTATAACAAGATATTTTATTTTTATCTTCACGATCAACCCAAATACCGTTCCTTTGTTTCTAACAACAAATTTGATATTGAATTTATAAAATTGTCCAGCTTTGAAATTGTTAATAACTTACGGGATTGTATGATTGTCTTTGATGATACCTGTGAAGAAATTTTTAATGAAAAAGATTTTGTTAAATTAGCTACAGCAGGCCGACATAAAAATGTTCATGTTATTTATGTCAAGCACAATTTATTTCAGCAAAGTAAGCAATCACGTACAATAGATTTGAATACAACTCACTTAATTTTGTTCAAATCACCTCGAGACATTCAACAAATTGATTATTTAGGCAAACAGTTGAATAATGCAACATTCTTCCGTCATGCGTATCAGTTGGCAACGAAAGAAGATTTCGGTCATCTGTTGATAGACTTGGATCCCAAAACTTCAGAATGTCTTCGTTATTCGTCAAACATAGTTCCACCATCACCAACCATTTTCTATTTACCATCCTCAAAAGCAGTTATCAAATCTCTTGAAAATGAAAGAGAAAGAATTATGTATATTGAAGCAAATGCTCAATAGTCGCCATTGTAGATCAATTTTGACAGGAGCTGATTCAAATTTTATTAGATTTCTTTGCGATTGTTTTGTGAATGTTTTTCTGGGACATGTTCCAGCTAACAAAAGTTTCATCGAGAGTAAGAAAATACCATTTGGAAAAATTGTTGACCCTAAGTTTAGTATCCGAGAAAAACGAAAAGTTTTGGCAAACAATATTTCACTGGTTAAATAAATCGGAGAATCGTGTTACATTTACCTGAAAAACTAGAACCTCAGGCATGTATGCTGAAGAATTCATCCTTATTCCTCGAAAAATATATGCTCCAGATGAAAAAACTGCACCACAATCTCAAATCCTTCATAATCCATTAATTAACGACAAATCATCTCAACTCAATTACATACAACGATTTCGAGAACGAAATATCAGCCGTGACTCTCCACCACCATTAAACCCAACATCTCCTATTCCTTTAACCCCTAATAATGTAGTACCAAATCTTCGAAAAAGAAATTTATCTGCACTTACTAATTTCAGGGATGATTGTGATGATGAAGCAGAAAAAATATTGAATCATACAATTCACTGCAGCAGACAAGCTCCAAGAGAACAGAAAAAAAACGATGAAAAAATTAATGGAAAAACCGCTGAAGTGTTTCGAAAGGTTATGGAATCCATTCAAGAGCTATTGGAAGCTAATAAATTGGAAAGGGCAAACATCGTGCTAAAGCAGTTGTTCAAAGTTGAATCCTTGACTTTAGACGTCGACGGATATGTTTTAATTCAAGGAAAACCAACACTCGTTAAAATTGAATCTTTTTTGTACGATACACAGCAAAACACAAAAAAACTTGAGGGTGTTTTTTATCCACAAATTTTGAAAGAACTGAATCTTGATCCTAGCTTAGTGTCCAACACTTATGCCAAACAGATTCTCCGCCCTCAACTTCTTCCTCCTTCGTCTCCGACGACAACCCGACAACTGAGTACTCGAAGAGATCTAAACCCTCCTCTTCGAAGACTCGATCGACAACTCTCAAACCCAAAACCAAGCAATTCGACAAAAGAAAAACCCAGAAAAAAGAATTTTTCCCCACCACCAACGACGACGATGACGACGATGATAAAAACTATGAAAGCAGTAAAGAATCGTTTGCGACGACGTCAACAAAAGAATGGAAATCCTACTATCAGTGAAGAAAAGAAACTCAAATTACTCTACACGAAAGGTCCAGCTGCATTTGGTAGCGTTAAAAATTTAACAAATGCTAGTCAACTCTCACCAAAAAAAGTTAAAACATTTCTGAGATCGCAATCATCACATACAAAGTATGGATTGTTTCGTAAAACATATCCTCGGCTAAAAGTGATTGTTAACGATATCAACGAAATTTGGTCTCTTGACTTGGCTTATGTTGATGAATTGGCTAAATATAACCGAGGGGTACGATATTTGTTAGTTGCTGTCGATTGTCTCTCTCGCTACTTACGAGTGGAACCCCTGAAGACCAAATATGCTAAGGAAACAACCGAAGCTTTCAAAAAAATGATCAAAACAAAACAACCAAAAAACGTTTGGGTTGACAAAGGCACCGAGTTTAAAGGAGAGTTCGAAAAGTTATGTACTAAACGAGAAATCATCAAATACAATACTCACACCGAAAGAAACATTCGATCGATTAAAAGTATTATGTACAAACACTTGGAGTTTGAATGGACTTACAGTTATATTGAAAAATTACAAAGTTTTGTTCAAACGATTAACTTACGCGTTAATAGAGTAACAAAATTGGCTCCAAACAAGGTCACAAGAAAACATGTACCTGCTTTAGTTTCATTAATTGCAAACAGTTCATCGAAGTTGGTACAGAAACCAAAATTTTATGTTGGTGACTATGTGCGAATAGCGAAGACTGACTTGCCTTTTAGAAAAGGTTACAAGCAGATTTTTACAGACGAAGTTTTTGAATTAGTTGCCATTCCTACTGTAAACCCTCCAACATACAGTCTCATTGATGCGGAAAAGGAAGAAATCAGCGGAAAATTTTATGAAAAAGAACTTAGTTTAATTGGAAACAAAGCTGATTATAACGAAAATGGGCAGTGATGAGTTTACTGTACATTTGATTTCAACAGCATCAATGGATTATTTCCCAGACAACACTTTGGCCAGTTTTAGAAATTTTTGTAAAGAAGAAATTGCTTTAGACGAGATTGGAGAGTTGCTCTCTCAGAAATAATTTTCCCCACAAAATTAAACAATGTTACTGATGAGGAATTTACGTACTTCAGTAGATAGTCATCCGAAGTAGTAGCCAGTAAATCCAACGCTGGCAATCGGAATACAATTTCCAGACCCTACTATGGCGAAAAAGTTTTTATCAAATCAGGAGAGTACACTTTTATAGAACAATTGATTAATGAGATAAAAACAAAACTCAAAGACAAAATTCATTTTGATGCGAGTCCTCAAGAAATCACGAATAGCATGAGCATTTGGATGAGCGCAAATGAAGGAATCTCATTCCCAAGTCCCCAAATACCCAGTCTGTTAGGCTACAATGCAAAGCTTGTTGATAACGGTGAATATCACATTGGTTACAAAATGATACCCTCCTTCGATGCATCTTATGAGGGAAACGAACTGTACGAATCTCATTTCCCATATGACTTATCAAGTGGGACAAGTCTAATTTTTGTCTATATTGACATTATTCAATACCAAACTGTTGGTGATGCAAAGGCCCTATTGTTACGCGTCATTGATTCAAATAGACGCATCAAAAACGGTAGTGCCTGCAGCATTGAACCTAATCATCGAAAAAACTTCACTAATTTAGACTACAAAAAATTATTCACTTCATCTGTACAATCAATATCGGTACAGTTGCGCACAGAAACTGGAAGACTAGTGCCCTTTGCAGGAACTGGTAAAGTTGTGTTGACTCTAAAATTCAAGCGCTTTGATTGAAAACCAATGGAACAATATTATGCAAAGCAAGCTTCACTTCCTCATATCTCTGGACACTACCGACAACGCGGCAGTGGATTTGGCGCTTTGGCTGCTGGTATTGGTCGTGTTGCTATACCGTTTGCACGACGGGTTATTCTACCGGCTGCGAAAAAAACTGGGCAGAGAACTTTTGATGAGTGCAGCGCCAGAACTAATTGATGTCGCTATGAAAAAGAAGTCTCCAAAACAAGCATTGAAAAACACTGTCACAAAAACTGCAAGAAAACAACTCGGTGGTGGTAGACGTCGTCGTCGAAAGACACCAATGAATGGATTACGAAGAAGAAGGTCAGTAGGGGCTCGAAAAAGAAAAACAACCATTCGAAGAAAAACCAGACCAGTGAGAAGTCGAGCAGATTTTTTCTCAAACATAAAAAATGATCGCTAATTTGTTACCCAATGAAGCTACCCATAGCTCTCTGGATTTGTTTGAAAAACAACCTCTTTTGATTACTTTTGAAAACGCTTTTGATCAAAAAATTGGACCTGTCTATTCACCTAATGGACCAATGCTTGAATTTGAAATCACCGGTGACCGTAATAATTTTGTTGACGTGCAAAAAATTTATTTGGAAATACGATGCAAAGTAACGCAATCAAATGGAGCTGATCTGCGATACGACAACACTGATCCTACTGTGTCTGATTCACCGTTCCTCGTAAACAACTCCCTGTATTCCCTTTTCTCTGACTGTACCCTCTCTGCTAATGGACTCAAAATCTCAAATGCCAATAGTAATTTTGCGCATAAAAGCTTTATTGGAACAGAATTTTCTAACAGCAAAGGAGCCAAGGACTCATGGCTTAAGTGTCAGTGATATCGTTTTGAAAACAATCCCGCTGCAATAGATGCAGCTGATTTCACATCTCAACGAGAACTGGTCCGTGAATCGAGGGAAATTTGGTTCTATGGACCCGCTGGAGTTGATTTTTTCACATGTGACAAGCATTTGTTGAGCGGTGTTACCCTCAGACTTTCCTACAGACGTTCTCATTAAGACTTTCTCATTATATCGGAAGATGCTGCCAAGCATTACAAGCTGCAAATACTCGAAGCGAACCTATATGTTAGAAAAATGACTGTGACTGACCATGTGCTCTCTGCCATTGAATCAACTTTGCTCAAAACTCCTACGAACTACCCATTTCAAGAAGAAACTACAAAAACATTTCTTGCAACAGCTGGTCAGCGCAGCTGGCAACAGGAATATATTTTGCTCGTGAACCGGTGAGACAAATTATCATAGCATTGAACACAAATAATGCATTTCTAGGAACAAACCGAACGAATCCTTTTCATTATCAAAAATTTGAATTGGAGCAAGTTACTTTGAGACGAAATGGTTTACCAATAGCAAGTACACCCATCAGTACAAAAGATCATAAACGTCTCTTCTTCAACACACTATCAGCGCTGGGTTTGTTGCACTGCGGGCTGGGAATCACTCTGGATAACTACCAATAGCACTTTACTATGTGTTTTGATCTCACTAGCACACAGCAGGCAGCTCATGACTTCTTGCATCCAGAACTTACTAACTGCTCAGTTTCACTCGATCTTCAATTCTCAAACGCTTTGACAGCAAACCTGGAAATTTTTGTTTGGGGTATACGCTCATCCAATGTATTTATTACCTCCGACCGCAAAGTTACAAAGAAGGTCCTTCCCATTTCGACAGTCTGAAAATGGATGAAACCCAGTTGCAGGACCTCATTCAGAATTGTAAACATCTGAAATATAAGTTTTTTGGAGTATTTGCAGAAGACAATTTTCAACCTCACATCCCAAACAATATCTTTATGATTGTGAACACTTCAAAATCAGATTCTCCGGGGACACATTGGATTGCGATATGCAACAGAAGAAATGTTTTATACTTCGCTGATCCTCTCGGTCTTCCTCTTTGGCAGTACACCAATCTGTATAAACGATTGAACGAGAATTTTCATCAGGTGACTGAATTGATGACAAACTTTCCCATGCAATACTCAAACTCTACCATGTGCGGTTCTTTTTGTATTTATATTGCACATTTGATTTTTGATAAAAACTTTAATGGTGATGCTTTTGATTTTGTTTACATAACTGATCATGTTTTGAAACGTTTCCTAACTCACATGCTTACCCATTAAATAACCATTTAATATAGTTGATTTATACATTTTACAATTTAATTTTGAACAATACATTCTTTTAGTAATTGAAATTTTACCCAATTGTTAACTGAATAGCAGTAATTCGAGAAGTTAAGTTTTTTTATCAAAGTGAGAAAAAAAGTACAAAATCGATCTATGGGGGGATATCACCATACCAGCAACTGTTGCCTCCTTTCAGTACAATTTCCGGACGGGTTTCGAAACGCCGCCTTTCGGCTGAGAGTCGAGCGCCATGCATTTTCCTCTACTCGGACCCCAAGAATTTTTGCTCCACTTCAATTTTATAGTAACAAGTTAGGTACAAGTCTTAGAAATGGTTGCAGCAAAATTAATGGGCACTTTTGGCTTTCATCAGTGTTCTCGTTTTTCAAGATCTTTAGCCACTTCAACCTTTTAGCTCTTTCAATCTTTCTATAAAATCAAAGCTTTTGTCATAGATTTCAGACGTTTTTTTTAGTCTCCTGTAGACACGGAAAATGGAAATGTCGAAATTCTTAAGCCAATTTCATTATTTTAGAGTTTTCAGTGTTTCGTAATTTTTCCTTATTTTTTAGCTTCATTTGGCTTAAAGTAATTTTTCATTCTTATTTTGGTCAAATTGATTATTAATTTTTGCCTAAATAGAGGTGGCGGCCGCCGCACTTGAAGAATTTTCCTTTCTTCGAGATTCAGCAATAAAACATGCATTTTTGAAGGAAATCGTTCACCGCAGCCAACAGTTAAGCTACGCTGCCAAAATCTTGTGCTTTCCTTTATACCATATAGTTTGGTCGCATATAATAGGTATATAACGTCATTTTACATGTAAACAAACCAATACCCCCAAACTTTAGAAGGGAAAACATGCACCGACCAAAACCTAATTCCATTCCCGTTTCCGCAACGTTCAGTGGGAATACTCAATAATATACCGAAGTTTTACATGAGGACTATTAGGTATAAAATTATACATGGTGACAATTAGGATTATTACATAGTGACCATTAGGTATAAAATTATACATGGTGACAATTAGGATTATTACATGGTGACCATTGCTGATCATTTAATACATGGTGACCATTATGATTTATACCTAATGGTCATCCATGTATGACAACCCCCCCCCCCCCGATCCTAACGCACTATATGCATACTACTTACATGATAAAAAAAATTGACGGCAATGCACAACTTTCAAAGTTAAATTCGAAAAAATTTTCTCAAGTCTACTCACTCGAGTCCTCTAGTATCAATAATATACCTTAGATCTCGTAGAGATACTATAAGTGATTCAGCTCAAGCTACACAAAGGGCCTACTTAGTGTTTAGATATTACCGACTCTACCCAATTACCTAGTGTAACAGTATCACAAATTTTCACAAGATATAGTGAATACACAAAATACAATTGATAATCAGATAAGAATATCATATAGGTGACAGCAACCTTTCGTTCAGTATCAATTTTACCGCCACACTCGTATCAAATCACTGCCTCGTTTAAGATCAAACAATACTTTTTAAAAGAGCAGTGATGGTTTCAGTAACAGATAATTAAAACTTAGTCTTAAAGAAAAAGTTTTCCCTCAATTGGAACATTCCAAAAGAACAAAGCCCAGGACAATGTCTTCCCTCCGGCCCCCGGAATTTTCGGTCTTAACTAAGCTAAAAGCTAATTAGTACTAGGCGGAGGGTCGGCACCTTACCCCTAGTACAACAAAGGTCATTAGGGCCTCTAACTCAGGCATACGCCCGGAGCGGAGGGTTCGTCGCTGAAACGTTTGCTGATCATGATGGTCTTATGCCTTTGACAGGCCCACCCAGAAGCGCCATAAAAACGTCTATTTAACATTCGCCCAAATACTACAAAGTTACGGAGCGTAGAAAAAGTAACAATTAACGACTGGCCAGCGTCAGTTACCCGAATTTTACTCGTTTTTTTCCGTCTCGACCTAGCCAATTGATTTTCTGGTCTGTCTAGGGCTACGTAAAAAGTTACTATTTTTAGGCCATCAGTCAAACGACTTTTAAAAGCTTTCATTTACATGCAAAAATAACCACATAGCTGGGTCTCGGATCCTCAGACTACATGATTGCTATCAAAACCACGGCTCGAATATCCTTTTTTACTATGTTTTTGGTGACAGTTCTATACAAAATCCATTGGAGATGGATTGACCCTTTCCTCTTTCTAGCTACTCATATTCTAAAATATCAAATAAAACCGGTGTTAATTCAAAATGTTTATGGCATCAGAGTAGCTAGAAAGTCAGTTTTTTATAGTGCTTCACCATATACTGTCTCTGGGGGGCCGAGCCTCCGCTTCCGTGATTTCTCTGTAATAACGTTATTACTCCCAATTCGTGGCACTGGAGGGTACTGCTCTTTTCCTTCCCCACCGAAGCCTCCTTTCCGCCTGTCGTCTCTAATTAGCTGTCTTATCTTGCGTGATTGTCACAATAACAGGCTTCGTTTTTTCTTTTGTTCCCGTTTGACTGTTTTTCACTATCAGCTGTTGTTCTCTTTTCTTCTGTTTTTCGGCTCAAAATGGCTGTTTTAGCATTTCTCAGAAATGTGACGTGACAATTCGAAATTTTGAAAACTAGAAATTCCAGAAAATTCCGACCCTCCTTTTTACTAATAAATGATCGTTAGGCCTCCAATTCTATTCTCGCGTTGTGCCGGAAGGTTAGGCTGTGCCAATCTGGCAGAATGGCACACTTTGATGGGGATGATGATTTTTATCTACTGAGCAAAAACAATCGTAATGTAATAAATAAGTAGTAGCCCTGTTTTTAGAAGTGACCTCGTGGTCTGGGGATACTGAGAACCAGCCATGAGCTCACTGTTTTGCATATAATTAAGTTAATCAGAGCGTTCTGATCGAAGCAGGAAACAGTAACGTTTTTGTCGAGCCGATGCTAGAAAGACCAACAAAAGAACTGGCTTTGGCAGAGACGATGAAAAGCATGTAGAGCTGTGTTTAGACGCTAGCCAGTCGTTTTAGAACCTAGCTTTAATTTCCGTCGATATGTATTTTCGGGCGAATGTTACATAGATGTTTTTATGGCGCTCCTGGTTGTTATTCTTTTTAACATCATGACCGGCAGAACCGTTAAAGAGCACTCCGCCGCACTGAGCGCATGCTCATAACAAGGCCCTAACCACCGGGGCGGAAAGGTGGTTCGGAACGTGGAAGCCTTCCGGATTCCAGTGAATAGTTTTTAACCTAGTTAAGACCGAAAATTCACGAACCAGGAAGGGTGGGGGGATTCGCGGTCCCGTCATTTCCTGAGTGGTACGTGACCAAAAACATTTAAAGATATACAGGAAACCAAACAAAAAGTAGCATAGTACTTTAAAAAATCATATAAACAACCGAAAAAACCAAAAACACAAAAAAAGTTCAATATCAGTAGAAATTATCCCCTCAGACGAGATGTGATCCGACCCTCCCGTTTGGTGTTGTTATTTGTTGCTTTTTGAAACTACCGACAGAGTTTAAAAAAATTGGAGTCAGAAGTGAGAGTGAGTTAGAAAAATATAATTAAAAAGTGTACCTAATAAAGTTCCAATGTCAAAAACTGAAATAACATATTGTTCAATGAGATTGGTGAATACAAGAAGGAAAACAGCAAATTGTAGAAAACAGTGAGAGAGAAACAACAAAACACAATCTTGAGAACAAAAATAATAGGCTAACCACAGGTTTAAAAACCAATCTAGAGACGCCTAAAAAAGAGCCTGAAAGAGGATGAAACGAAGGTTAAAAAAATCAGCACCCAGTCAAAGATGGTAAAAAGCGTCATGTACAGAAAATTTTGAGGCAAAAAATACAACAATCATGGGCTAAAGCACAAGAAAACAATGGCGTGACGTCGAAATCAGCAAATGGAAAGCTCTTTTGCACACTGTCACCCGAGTCGAGATTTTTCACCTAATTTGAAGCAAGATTTGAGCGGTTTGAGCGTTTTTTTTTAGACAATTACGCTCAAAATCTTGCTTAAAAATGAGCGGTTTGAGCGATTTTTGAACGGAGGGTTTACACTTCAGGCCCGCCGTTTTCATGCAAGTAAACACCTTATCCAACCTCTCTATATGATCCTCCAGGGTTGGTGTTGCGATCACGACATCATCGACATAACACATGATGGGGTTACCGTATTTCTTGGTTACATTCGTGAGTGCCTGGGCCATCAGTCGCAGGAATGTGGCCGTAGCGTTGCACAATCCGAACGGCATCCTCTTCCACTGGAACAATCCCAGCTCGCACGCGAAGCCCGTTTTCTCCCAATCTTGCTTTCTGAGTGGCACTTGCCAGAACGCAGAGCCCAAATCCAACGTCGTGAAGAACTTCGCGTCCCCCAACTTGGAGAGGCTCTCATCGATGCGGGGAATCGGGTATGCGTCCTTTATTCTCACTGCGTTCAAGTAACGGAAATCACAACAAAACCTGAGTTGCCCCCTTCCTTTTTAGCCATGACCACGCCACAAGCTCACGGGGACTTCGACGGCTCAATCATGTCGTACTCCATTAACATCTCGATTTCTTTGCTGCACGCTTCTAACTTATATGGGTTCATTCTCCTCGCCCCTTCCCTATGAGGTACCGAGCCCTGTTCTATCTCAATCTCGTGTTCTACAAAAATGCAGCAACCTATGTCGTCTTTATGCTTCGAAAAAACGTCTGCATTCCGATTTAGCACCGCCCTGAGCGAATCTAGTTCCTTGTCTGATATTTTACCCTTCAGATGTTCTATCTGGGGCGGGACATGGTTATTTGCTTCTAACTCTGTTTCTCTTGGTCTCTCAAGAAAATTTGAACAACTAGACAACCCATCATCTGTCTCCGACTTCATTGAAAACAATTTCTTAGAAGATTTCAATTCATTTATTCTCTTCAGTATACATTCCTGGTTCGCGTGCAAGGGACATCTTAGTTACATCAAACTTTTTCAAGTTCTACACACTCTGAAAGTCTGTGTTCAGAGGCAATGCGTAGCCAAGTTTGTTTCCCCTCTGTATTGTCACTGTGGTTGCTTCTGTATTCAACAACACACTCACAGACAGTCCGCTCTGAGTGAGTGAGAAGCTTCTTCCTAAAATAGCCGAGCTCTTACTGTTTGGATTTGGTACCAGACAGACCTGTCTGTCATTACTGAGTTCATTCAAGTTCCTCATCCTAAACGTCGCTACTACGGCTTGGTTTGGCTTCAATCTAACTTTTCGATCCAAAAAAATCGGCAGCTTTGCCTGGCTAATTAAGATCTTATTAAGAGGTTTCTTTTCATACTTCCTCTCATGATCTTTGATCCTGATCAACCCGTCGTTGAGGTCGATCGTGACATCAAAGTTGCGTACGAAGTCCCTCCCGAGGATGAATTGATCGGATTCATCCAATTTTTCCACCACCAGGAAGCTCATCCAAAGATGTCTTCCTCCAAGCTGCAGTGACGTAATCGGGGTCCGTCCTGTCACATAGATTGCTCCCTGATTGGCAGCCGCCAGTCTGATGTTTGTCGGTATCAGATCCGACCTTGTCGAAGCCCATATCAGTCCAGGTGCTGACTGGCATGACGCTGACCACTGCTTCCGTGTCTAACAGTCCCTTTACTGAAAGTTGTCTGCACTGCACATCGAGGACATGTGCTGCCAGATCGGCTTTGCAACCTATGTGAACCGCATCCTGTTCAAGCATGGCGTTATGTCCGATTCGTCGCACCTTCAGCTCTTCTTGACCAATGTATATCCGGCCTACTTGATCACTTGCATCAGTCACGTGAGCCTTCGTGTAGATGTTAATGCCGTCCACAATAATCAGAATCGAATATGGGCCATGGACTTCAGTGTAATGTCCATCTACTCTTATTAGTCTTGGACCTCCTGTCGTGAGCAGCGCTCGCACTGCCCTGGAGTCCAACTTGGGATCCTTCTCCCTCATGTAGTCCGCATAAATGTCCAGGTGTACCAGCGTGATCTCGGACGGTTCACTCAAGTTATTTGACCACGTGGTGTCCTGCGACCGAAATAATGGACATTATCTTCGTTCCTTCTTTCGTCATGCCAACCGTTTTACCCGATATAACATTTAGCTTTAGTCCCGGTTTTCTGGGTTCCTGTTTGTCCTCTTCTTTCGTTGTTTTCCCCAGAATGCCATTTTTTCCCCAAAGTTCTGTGCTTTATAGTTCCGACCTTACCCATTGCTCAACTTCCTTCGTGGCTAGCTCCTGCTGGACATTCTTTAATGCAGTCCGTGCCACTAAGCCATAATTCACCTTGAGCGGGCCGGCCGACTCTGCCTCCAGGCTCGAGCCATCACCTCATCAGGCAAGGTCTTCAACTTCTTAGCCGTAAATGTGCTCGGTGTCGCCTCTTTTGTCCGAGACTCAGCTTCGTTCATCAGACGTGCTCGGCTGGCTTTGACGCCCGAAAGCGCCTCTTCATGGCGGGGATGTTTCGCGTCCGCCACCACTATCCAAAAATGAGTGCAATCCGACACGAAGTGTCCCTCCAAATAGCAGAAGAAGCACCTCGGTCCATACTTCATTATGAGTCCTCTCACGTACTCTTCGTAGTCCTCGTCGGTCGACGAGAAAGTAGGTTATCACCTTCATGTTCTGCTTATAAGTAGAACAGGCGGAAACATGGTAGTCCATGGAGCCACAATTCGCACATGAACTTCGTTCTGTACCAACTGGAGTTCGCTCCAGTGTTTGTTCCGCTATAGTTGCCATAATTGCTGTAACGGTTTTGCGCCCTCTAATTTATGAGCAAGTACTCACGCGACTTCATACGCAATTCATCGGGCGTGGGTACCTGGTCAAGCGACAGGGTGAAGGGTGTGGCCAGCATGGTTTTCAGCTCATCACTCTTTACTCCATCCATGAACTTCGAGAAGATCGCCAAGGTTCGCTGCGATTTTCTCTCATCGGGATTGCTCCTCCTTCTCAGTAATTCAAGGTCGTCCAAGAACTTGTCTATGGATTCGTCATCTCTTTGACGGCTCTTTTCAAACTTCACCATAGCTTGATGCCCTTGTACACCAGAGCCGAAACGATTCAGCAAGATGTCGAATATCCTGCGAGCGCTGTCTCGTTCATTAGTTCTTTTCACCATTACACAACTTAGGGCGGTATCCTCTAGGTTGCTCGTCAATGCACTGCATTCCTGTTTCTTTGAGAGATTCTCTTCCTCAAAATGTAATTTCATCACCTCTATCCAGGTGTCGATGCAGCCATCTGACTCGTCCTTGTATGACTTCGGCTTCTTGAGTGTCCTCCTTGACCTCTCTCCTCTCTCGGTTGACTTCGAGAGCTTGGTGATGATTGTTTCAAGGGATCTATTCAGAGGCTCAAACATCGAAGCATACATCGTTGTGTCCTGCGAGACTATAGTCAGATCTGGCACTGATCTGACTTGTGGCACAGTGGCAATCGTGTCTCCGGGGTGACATCCCTTCCAGCGGGTCCGGGTTTGTCCAACCTGGCCTCGATGGGGCTGCCCTGGACCGCTTCCTATGCTTAGATTCGTAATTCGTTCTCAAACTTGGCTGGGCCCCGGCATAGCTGCGTGCTCCGTCTCCATCATTTGCCTGGCGTGAGCGCTCCCTTGGGGCGGAACACTTCTCTCGATTACTCCCGTTTAAGATCTCGTCAAGCTTCCATATCATCAGGTCAAGTTTGACATCCAACCTCTTCTCCAGGCTAGTCATCGTATGAGCATAGGTATTGTCGTGATCGTTCAACAGTCGCTCGATCTCTCTTGTCATCCTAACCTCTCTTTCCTCTGACTCCTTGGTTGCTTGAGCCAAGCTCTCCGCCAGGCATTGATCGATTTTACGAATCAATTGAGCCTGATCGACTCTCGCCTGCGACATCACATTTGTTAGCTCATCTCGCAATTTCTCTTGACCCTGGTGAGCTCTCTCTTCGACTCGATCTATTCTCTAAATCATGTCCCGTCGCAGCTCTTCAAGGCCTGTGATTACGCCAGCAAACATGTCACTTATATCGCCAGCCGCCCCCGATTCCGGGTGACACCCAGAGAAGATGAGGTCAACTGCGACTGTAGCCTGGTACTTGATGACGCGCCGCCCTTCTGCGTGCCCATCGACATCATCAACTTGTCGAACGTCGAGGATACTCTTACGGTTATCCCATCAGACATCGGCCTGGTCGGCGAGTTGGAAACGCTTTCCTGCTCTTATCATTCCTTGGGCACGGCGTGAAGTCCACATCCGGATGAGCTATCTCCGGATGATCATAACTGGAAGATAAACCTTCAGTTTGTAGTGAAGCCATGCGCTCGTCGTACAAAAACTTCCAGCTTCTCTTGGCTTTCTTGCTCTGCTTGACTGGAGATGATTGTTTTTTCTCCACTTCTTACTCTTAGTCTCTGATTTGGACTTTCCCCTGAACAATAGTTCTTCTCGCGGTTGGACCTCGGAACGCTCCGAGGCCTCCACCGTTCTTTCAACTTCCTCCCGTTCAAAGTCCTCGCTTGGCTCTTCCTGGTCCGCGTGATGGTGGTACTCGGGTCGGATCAGCGTTTGCTCCCCTTCCTCGAAGGGGTCCGTAAGCGTCTCGCTCGCCTGCCCGGTCTCACCACTTCGCCCTTGATTGCCATCGAGGTACTTCTCGCTTCTCAGTTTCATTCCGCTCACTGAAAGACCAGCCTGACCTTTAGTCGTTGCTTCGTCAGCAAAAACGTCGGAAATGCTGCTAATCGTGGATTGGCTGCGCCGTGTTTTGAACTTTCATGTAGTCCTTGTACTCAGCCTGGGAGTCTTAGTTGTTGCCCCTAACGAGTCTCTGCGCTGCATGCTACGTGAGAAAAAAAATTGACGGCAATGCACAAGTTTCAAAATTAAATTCGAAAAAAAATTCTCAAGTCTACTCACTCGAGTCCTCTAGTATCAAAAAAATACCTTAGATCTCGTAGAGATACTATAAGTGATTCAGCTCAAGCTACACAAAGGGCCTACTTAGTGTTTAGATATTACCGACTCTACCCAATTACCTAGTGTAACAGTATCACAAATTTTCACAAGATATAGTGAATACACAAAATACAATTGATAATCAGATAAGAATATCCTATAGGTGACAGCAACCTTTCGTTCAGTATCAATTTTACCGCCACACTCGTATCAAATCACTGCCTCGTTTAAGATCAAACAATACTTTTTAAAAGAGCAGTGATGGTTTCAGTAACAGATAATTAAAGCTTAGTCTTAAAGAAAAAGACTTCCCTCAATTGGAACATTCCAAAAGAACAAAGCCCAGGACAATGTCTTCTCAAGTGAGCGTGTATTTGCCTAATACACTCACCGAGGTCTTCTTTTAAGTATCCTGCGATTGCCCGAGGTGTCCTACTAAGTAGCTCAAGGCAACATTTGATCGAAAATTTCTGAAGTCTATGAAAAAGCTCCCCCACACCCGGGCCGCCCTAAGTGCACGAGAGCAGGGAACAACTTTTCTTCTCAAGTGAGTGTGTTTTGCCTAATACACTCACCGAGGTCTTCTTTTATGTGTTCCCGGATTGCCCGTGCTTTCTTATTAAGTAGCTCAAGGCAACCACACAACCAAAATAACAATCGAAAAAAAATTGGTTCGGGTACTTCTGATAAACCCGATCTAGAATCCAAAGTTGATCACAAATTTCCGGGTCAAATGGGCTCCTATAATCCTAATATGCACGGCCGTTGGTAGGTGACTTTTTATTCCGACTATAAATGGATATTTTAGTTGCTCAAATTGCCCCCAAGTTTTCAATAAGGAGGGTTGTTAAGGGGCTTAAGTCACTCCGGAGGGTTTTTTCGGAGGGTTGTTAAGACACTTAGCTTACTTCGGAGGGTCCCCTTGAACTCAATAAGGAGGGTCAATAAGGAGGGTCGACCGTGACATCAAAGTTGCGTACAAAGTCCCTCCCGAGGATGAATTGATCGGATTCATCCAATTTTTTCACCACCAGGAAGCTCATCCAAAGATGTCTTCCTCCGAACTGCAGTGACATAATCGGGGTCCGTCCTGTCACATAGACTGCTCCCTGATTGGCAGCCGCCAGTCTGATGTTTGTCGGTATCAGATCCGACCTGTCGAAGCCCATATCAGTCCAGGTGCTGACTGGCATGACGCTGATCACTGCTCCCGTGTCTAACAATCCCTTTATTGAAAGTTGTCTGCCCTGCACATCCAGCACATGTGCTGCCAGATCGGCTTCGCAACCTATGTGAACCGCATCCTGTTCAAGCATGGCGTATATCCGATTCGTCGCACCTTCAGCTCTTCTTGACCAATGTATATCCGGCCTACTTGATCACTTGCATCAGTCACGTGAGCCTTCGTGTAGATGTTAATGCCGTCCACATTAATCAGAATCGAATATGGGCCATGGACATCAATGTAATGTCCATCTACTCTTACTAGTCTTGGACCTCCTGTCGTGAGCAACGCTCGCACTGCCCTGGAGTCCAACTTGGGATCCTTCTCCCTCAGGTATCCGCATAAATTTCCAGGTGTACCAGCGTGATCTCGGACGGTTCACTCAAGTTCTTGACCACCTGGTGTCCTGCAACCGAAATAATGGACATTATCTTCGTTCCTTCTTTCGTCATGCCAACGGTTTTACCCGATATAACAATTAGCTTTAGTCCCGGTTTCTGGGTTCCTGTTTGTCCTCTTCTTTCGTTGTTTTCCCCAGAATGCCAATTTTTTCCCGAAGTTCTGTGCTTTATAGTTCCGACCTTACCCATTGCTCAACTTCCTTCGTGGCTAGCTCCTGCTGGAAATTCTGTAATGCAGTCCGTGCCGCTAAGCCATAATTCACCTTGAGAGGGCCGGCCGACTCTGCCTCCAGGTTCGAGCCATCACCTCATCAGGCAAGGTCTTCAACTTCTTAGCCGTAAATGTGCTCGGTGTCGCCTCTTTTCTCCGAGACTCAGCTTCGTTCATCAGACGTGCTCGGCTGGCTTTGACGCCCGAAAGCGCCTCTTCATGGCGGGGATGTTTCGCGTCCGCCACCGCTATTCAAAATTGAGTGCAATCCGACACGAAGTGTCCCTCCAAATAGCAGAAGAAGCACCTCGGTCCATACTTCATTATGAGTCCTCTCACGTACTCTTCGTAGTCCTCGTCGGTCGCATCAACGTCGTCGAGAAAGTAGGTTATCGCCTTCATGTTCTGCTTATAAGTAGAACAGGCGGAAACATGGTAGTCCATGGAGCCACAATTCGCACATGAACTCCGTTCTGTACCAACTGGAGTTCGCTCCAGTGTTTATTCCGCTATAGTTGCCATAATTGCTGTAACGGTTTTGCGCCCTCTATTTTATGAGCAAGTACTCACGCGACTTCATAAGCAAATCATCGGGCGTGGGTACCTGGTCAAGCGACAGGGTGAAGGGTGTGGCCAGCATGGTTTTCAGCTCATCACTCTTTACTCCATCCATGAACTTCGAGGCGATCGCCAAGGTTCGCTCCGATATTCTCTCATCGGGATTGCTCCTCCTTCTCAGTAATTCAAGGTCGTCCAAGAACTTGTCTATGGTATCGTCATCTCTTTGACGGCTCTTTTCAAACTTCACCATAGCTTGATGCCCTTGTACACCAGAGCCGAAACGATTCAGCAAGATGTCGAATATCCTGCGAGCGCTGTCTCGTTCATTATTCCTTTTCACCATTACACAACTTAGGGCGGTATCCTCTAGGTTGCTCGTCAATGCACTGCATTCCTGTTTCTTTGAGAGATTCTCTTCCTCAAAATGTAATTTCATCACCTCTACCCAGGTGTCGATGCAGCCATCTGACTCGTCCTTGTATGACTTCGGCTTCTTGAGTGTCCTCCTTGACCTCTCTCCTCTCTCGGTTGACTTCGAGAGCTTGGTGATGATTGTTTCAAGGGATCTATTCAGAGGCTCAAACATCGAAGCATACATCGTTGTGTCCTGCGAGACTGTAGTCAGATCTGGCACTGATCTGACTTGTGGCACAGTGGCAATCGTGTCTCCGGGGTGACATCCCTTCCGGCGGGTCCGGGTTTGTCCAACCTGGCCTCGATGGGGCTGCCCTGGACCGCTTCCTATGCTTAGATTCGTAATTCGTTCTCAAACTTGGCTGGGCCCCGGCATAGCTGCGTGCTCCGTCTCCATCATTTGCCTGGCGTGAGCGCTCCCTTGGGGCGGAACACTTCTCTCGATTACTCCCGTTTAAGATCTCGTCAAGCTTCCATATCATCAGGTCAGGTTTGACATCCAACCTCTTCTCCAGGCTAGTCATCGTTTGAGCATAGGTATTATCGTGGTCGTTCAACAGTCGCTCGATCTCTCTTGTCATCCTAACCTCTCTTTCCTCTGACTCCTTGGTTGCTTGAGCCAAGCTCTCCGCCAGGCATTGATCGGTGTTACGAATCAATTGAGCCTGATCGACTCTCGCCTGCGACATCACATTTGTTAGCTCATCTCGCAATTTCTCTTGACCCTGGTGAGCTCTCTCTTCGACTCGATCTATTCTCTAAATCATGTCCCGTCGCAGCTCTTCAAGGCCTGTCATTACGCCAGCAAACATGTCACTTATATCGCCAGCCGCCCCCGATTCCGCGTGACACCCAGAGAAGATGAGGTCAACTGCGGCTGTAGCCTGGTACTTGATGACGCGCCGCCCTTCTGCGTGCCCATCGACATCATCAACTTGTCGAACGTCGAGGATACTCTTACGGTTATCCCATCAGACATCGGCCTGGTCGGCGAGTTGGACAACGCTTTCCTGCTCTTATCATTCCTTGGGCACGGCGTGAAGTCCACATCCGGATGAGCTATCTCCGGATGATCATAACTGGAAGATAAACCTTCAGTTTGTAGTGAAGCCATGCGCTCGTCGTACAAAAACTTCCAGCTTCTCTTGGCTTTCTTGCTCTGCTTGACTGGAGATGATTGTTTTTTTTTCTCCACTTCTTACTCTTAGTCTCTGATTTGGACTTTCCCCTGAACAATATTTCTTCTCGCGGTTCGACCTCGGAACGCTCCGAGGCCTCCACCGTTCTTTCAACTTCCTCCCGTTCAAAGTCCTCGCTTGGCTCTTCCTGGTCCGCGTGATGGTGGTAGTCGGGTCGGATCAGCGTTTGCTCCCCTTCCTCGAAGGGGTCCGTAAGCGTCTCGCTCGCCTGCCCAGTCTCACCACTTCGCCCTTGATTGCCATCGAGGTACTTCTCGCTTCTCAGTTTCATTCCGCTCACTGAAAGACCAGCCTGACCTTTAGTCGTTGCTTCGTCAGCAAAAACGTCGGAAATGCTGCTAATCGTAGATTGGCTGCACCGTGTTTTGAACTTTCGTGTAGTCCCCGTACTCAGCCTGGGAGTCTTAGTTGTTGCCCCTAACGAGTCTCTGCGCTGCATGCTACGTGATAAAAAAAAATTGACGGCAATCCACAACTTTCAAAATTAAATTGGAAAAATTTTTCTCAAGTCTACTCACTCGAGTCCTCTAGTATCAAAAATATACCTTAGATCTCGTAGAGATACTACAAGTGATTCAGCTCAAGCTACACAAAGGGCCTACTTAGTGTTTAGATGTTACCGACTCTACCCAATTACCTAGTGTAACAGTATCACAAATTTTCACAAGATATAGTGAATACAAAAAATACAATTGATAATCAGATAAGAATATCCTATAGGTGACAGCAACCTTTCGTTCAGTATCAATTTTACCGCCACACTCGTATCAAATCACTGCCTCGTTTAAGATCAAACAATACTTTTTAAAAGAGCAGTGATGGTTTCAGTAACAGATAATTAAAGCTTAGTCTTAAAGAAAAAGACTTCCCTCAATTGGAACATTCCAAAAGAACAAAGCCCAGGACAATGTCTTCTCAAGTGAGCGTGTATTTGCCTAATACACTCACCGAGGTCTTCTTTTAAGTATCCTGCGATTGCCCGAGGTGTCCTACTAAGTAGCTCAAGGCAACATTTGATCGAAAATTTCTGAAGTCTATGAAAAAGCTCCCCCACACCCGGGCCGCCCTAAGTGCACGAGAGCAGGGAACAACTTTTCTTCTCAAGTGAGTGTGTTTTGCCTAATACACTCACCGAGGTCTTCTTTTATGTGTTCCCGGATTGCCCGTGCTTTCTTATTAAGTAGCTCAAGGCAACCACACAACCAAAATAACAATCGAAAAAAAATTGGTTCGGGTACTTCTGATAAACCCGATCTAGAATCCAAAGTTGATCACAAATTTCCGGGTCAAATGGGCTCCTATAATCCTAATATGCACGGCCGTTGGTAGGTGACTTTTTATTCCGACTATAAATGGATATTTTAGTTGCTCAAATTGCCCCCAAGTTTTCAATAAGGAGGGTTGTTAAGGGGCTTAAGTCACTCCGGAGGGTTTTTTCGGAGGGTTGTTAAGACACTTAGCTTACTTCGGAGGGTCCCCTTGAACTCAATAAGGAGGGTCAATTAGAGGCTTAAAACGCTCCGGAGGGTTACTTCGGAGGGTTCCTTCAAAATTTTAAATTTTTCAAATCTCACTTAGGAGGGTGTCCAACTAGTCTCAGAAAGTGTCAAAACAAGCTAAATTCTCTGTGGGGAGTTGTTTCAACTTCTTCGGAGGGTTTCGTGAAAAATGTCCACTAAGGAGGGTTGCTTAGGGGCTTAAATGACTCCGGAGGGTTGCTTCGGAGGGTTCCCCAAAAATCAAAGAAACGGATTATTTTACCGCTGTTAAGCCTCCGAATGCGGTCTAAGTGACTTAAAACTAGGTTGGCTGACTCGTTCAACTTTCCAGTAGGATAAAAAGGTGATCTTATAAAATTTTCTGCCGCTTGGAGGGTTCCCTAAAATTTGGACCCTCCGAACCAACATTTCTAAACAAATTTGCTTTCCTGAGATTATTAACCCAAAAATGGTTGCACTCCAAGAAAATGGTCAAAAACGTCGATTTATGATACCAAAACTATTGCGATCGGTTGGCTAGTCTTTGAGAAACCGCCAAAAAACGCGTTCGTCAAATTGGCCCCTTTTCACCACCTATATAGGTTCTGAAAGACTTTTTCCGCAATTCCTAGTGAAAATGCCTAAAAACTATTGAAACGAGCGTAGTAGCAGTAATGCAAAAAACCGGACTAAAAAAGGTTTTGGAACCAAAAATTTGGCCAAAAACTATCAAATTTGGACCATCCGATTCCTTTTTTTTCCATTCTTTAAGTCTCTAGCTCTATCCACGGAGCTATTCGGAGGGTTACTAAAACAAATCTCTAGCAACCGAGCACATTATGCTAGCACGCTCCTTACAGAAAAACTTTTATCGCTCTAACTCTAAAAACTCAAAAACTTGATCCTCAAAACATATTGACGAAACTCGGATAGTTACAAAAATTTTGATCGAAAAAACTTTGTTTTCGTCAACTTCTACTAAGTCTTTTTCCGCGCGATTTTTTTAGTTAGGGGAATCGAACCACGTAGTAGGTCACTGTACAAAAGCTTTTTGCTGTTCGGAAAAGCTCGGATATCTAAATTTTTGGGGTTTGACACTTTGGTCGAAAATCAGTAATTTTCGACAAAATTGGGGTGTTTCTCGGGTCTAAATAGGAGATAAGTAATATATAGTTAGGATAATAATCTATTAGTAGTCGTTAATCATTATTTTTATACCCTCTTTTGCGCCAAAATACCCGAATTAAGACCGTTAACTCGGAAATTCGCAATCGATGAAGGGTGCAATCGGACCGCGCTAATTGTGCCCCCACCACTTAAGTTTTAATGAATTAGTACCCGAACGATACTAAAATTGTGTCAACGATACCAAACATTCGTTGTGGATGTTGTATCTGATGTCCCTGTTGAGTTTGGAACACGTCGGTCAGCTTGCCACTCTACCCTCCGGTCACCGGCAAAATCACCATTAACGTGCTTAAATACTCAAATAACACTCAAGGGAGGGTACCTAACCCGCCACCAAAACACTCAATCTTTCTATCAGCAAAGATATAAATCAATCTGAAAAAACAACAAATAGGAAGGTCAGTTCGCATCTCTTCCGGAAAAAACATATAAATTTTCACTTTATGTTTTTTTATTGTTTTTGGTCTTTTCTGGATTTTTTACTGTTTTTTGTACTTTTTTCTTTTCAGATAAAATTATTTTTTAGCTTTTTCTTGTTCATACACTATTTTTGTTCGGTTTTACGCTTTCTCTTTAATTGATTTTGATCCCGGGACCTTGGGATAAGCGGGCTCTAGACTTCCCACCTAACCCTCCGGCCCCCGGAATTTTCTGTCTTAAGTAAGCTAAAAAGCTAATTAGTACTAGACGGAGGTTCGGCACCTTCCCCCTAGTACAACAAAACTCATTAAGGCCTCCTACTCGGGTATACGCCCGGAACGGAGGTTTCGTCGCTGAAACGTTTGCTGATCATGATGGTCTTATGCCTTTAACAGGCCCACCCAGGAGCGCCATAAAAACGTCTATTTAACATTCGCCCAAAGACTACACAGGGACGGAGCGTAGAAAAAGTACCTATTAACGACTGGCCGGCGTCAGTTACCAGAATTCTACTCATTTTTCACCGTCTCGACCTAGCCAGTTGATTTTCTGGTCTGTGAAAAGTCTCGTCTGGTCGGGCTAAGTGAAAAGTTTAGGCCATCAGTCAAACGACTTTTAATCAGCTTTCATTTACATGCGAACACAACCACATAGCTGGGTCTCGGATCCTCAGACTAGATGATTGCTATTAAAAACACGTCTCGAATATCCTATTTTACTATGTTTTGGTGACAGTTTTATATTAAACCCATTGGAGATGGATTGACCCTTTCCTCTTTCTAGCTACTCATATTCTAAAATATCAAATAGTACCGGTGTTAATTCAAAATGTTTATGGCATCAGAGTAGCTTAAAAGTCAGTTCTTTATAGCCCTTCACCATATACTGTCTCTGGCGGCCGAGCCTCCGCTTCCGTGATTTCTCTGTAATAACGTCGATATTACTCCCAATTCGTGGCACTGGAGGGTACTGCTCTTTACTCCTTCCCCACTGAAGCCTCCTTTCCGCCTGTCGTCTCTAATTAGCTATCTTATCGTGCGTGATCGTCACGATAACAGGCATCAATTTTTTTTCGTTCCCATTTGACTGTTTTTCACAATTTCAGCTGTTGTTCTCTTTTCTTCTGTTTTTCGGCTCAAAATGGCCGTTTTAGCATTTCTCAGCAATGTGACGTCACAATTCGAATTTTTGAAAATTAAATTTCAGAAAATTTTGACCCTTTTTTTTACTAATAAATTATCGTTAAGGCCTCCAATTCTATTCTCGCGTTGGGCCGGAAGTTTAGGATGTGCCAATCTGGCAGATTAGCACACTTTGATGGGATGATGATTTTTATCTACTGAACAAAAACAATCGTAATATAATAAATAAGTAGTAGCCCTGTTTTTAGAAGTGACCTCGTGGTCTGGGGATACTGAGACCCAGCCATGAGCTCACTATTTTGCATATAATTAAGTTAATCAGAGCGTTCTGATCGAAGCCGGAATTAGTAACGTTTTTGTCGAGCCGATATTAGAAAGACCACCAAAAGAACTGGTTTTGGCAGAGACGGTGAAACACATGTCGAGCTGTCTTTAGACGCTAGCCAGTCGTTTTAGAAAATGCTTTATTTTCCGTCGATATGTACTTCCGGGCGAATGTTACATAGATGTTTTTATGACGCTCCTGCTGTTATTCTTTTTAACATCATGACCGGCAGAACCGTTAACGAGCATTCCGCACTGAGCGGATGCTCATAACAAGGTCCTAACCACCGGGGGGGAAAGGTAGTTCGGAACGCGGAAGCCTTCCGGGTTCCAGTGAATAGTTTTTAACCTAGTTAAGACCGAAAATTCACGAACCAGGAAGGGTGGGGGGATTCGCAGTCCCGTCATTTCCTGAGTGGTACGTGACCAAAAACACTTAAAGATATACAGAAAACCAAACAAAAAGTAGCATAGTACTTAGAAAAAAACAAATAAATAACCAAAAAACCAAAAACACAAAAAAATGTAAAATCAGTAGAAATTATCCCCCCAGACGAAATGTGATCCGACCCTCCCGTTTGTTGTTGTTATTTGTTGTTTTTTGAAACTACCGATAGAGTTAATAAGAAATTGGAGTCAGAAGTGAGAGTGAGTTAAAAACTATAAATATAAATTGTACCTAATAAAGTTCCAATGTCAAAAACGAAAATAACAAATTGTTCAATGAGATTGGTGAATACAAGAAGGAAAACAGCAAATTGTAGAAAGTGAGAGAGAAACAACAAAACACAATCTTGAGAACAAAAATAATAAGCTAACCTCAGGTTTAAAAACCAATCTAGAGACGCCTAAAAAAGACCCTGAAAGAGGATGAAACGAAGGTTAAAAAAATCAGCACCAAGTCAAAGATGGTAAAAAGCGTCATGTACAGAAAATTTCGAGGCAAAAAAAAATACAACAATCATGGGCTAAGGCAAAAGAAAACAATGGTATGACGTCGAAATCAGCAAATGGAAAGCTCTTTGGCACAGTGTCAGCATAAACATCGGACCGGACACAACATTAGCAGAGTCAGAGACCACCGTTGACCCAAGGAAGTAAGATGCCGAAAACCCAATAAGAATTATGGGCAAACGGAGAGGGCGTACCTTATGAGGCAACAAGGTCTCACCCAGAGGAACTTCCAATACAGCGAAGAGGACCAATAATAATTGAGGAGAGAAGTAAAGAAGAACATGAACGAAGGTCTAGACAATTACTGTGTAGTGGCAAGAGCAGCGGACGAGAAAATCCTGGAGTTGCTACCCATGGTGAGGATAGTTCTAAGGAGAGAGAAAAAGAGATTAAGAAACTTACGGAAGATAAGAAAAAAATCTATGAGTAAATGAACGGCCAATGATGGAATCTTGAGACCAGAATGGACAGTGAAGAGCAATGAAAAAATTTTGTGCTTTTCATGCAAAGTTGTTTTTGCTCCTCAAAACTTTGCATAATCTCAGAGAAATGAAAACGAGAGAATATTACAATCACTAACTTGAGCGTAGAATTCTTAAAATCAGACAGTTGCCAGCCGCGCCTACCAAATCCAGAAAACACTGCTGCTACTCAAAGCAACCCATTACACCGCAACAAAAATGGTCACAGATAATCAGCACTCGGTGCAACAACGTACTCGAAAAATAAGAACTCGATGAACAAAACATTCGAGGGATTTTCCTTGAGAGTCTCGAGATCAAGTAAGAGTAGCAATAGTGATACGTCAAAAAAAACCTTCAAGAAGCCCAACGGAGCCCTGGATGCACAGATTAATTAGTGAAAGTCAAAAATTGCATCATGAACAGGACAACCTATACGAGAGACAAGCTTGTACAGTCACCCTGAGCAATCTGATGAGTAATGCACTGAAACGCACTGAAGCCAAAAAAGTAAAAACGGGAGACAACCGGCAAAAATTTTGAAATTACGTTGAATCAATTCTACTCTGATCTGATGGACATCAAGCCATGATGAGGTTTAAAAAACAAAGATGCATATTCAACGAATCGACCGATCGCTTCCTTGATGATCTGGAAAACTTAAGCCGGAGCAAGGACCCAGAAGAGTCAAAATACAAATCAAACTTCAGCATAGCATCAAAATTGATAGACGGTTTAAGAAGTGATGGCCAGAGAACGACGTTACCAACTTTTTACACCTTTTCGGAAAACAGTGCACTCATTCCGGAACAAACGAGGCAGACGACCAGAGAAAATGAGCTATTGAAGCTGAAGAAATACTCTACTCACTCATAACTTATTGTAATTTTCCAGGAGGGGCACAGGCTTTGAAGTACTAGTGGTACAAACCTAAAGACGACAGGGATAAGCACCCACTTATTTGCCACCTGAGTGTCGGCAGACCCCTATTTACCTGATAACTATTTATACAAGCAAGCCATGCAGAGCTTATAGACTATGCTCCCAATGAGGATGATTTGGACTAAGTGGACGAGTTCGATTTATACAATAGATTGATGTGCAAAATGGGGCCCAGATGCTTCTTCTGCATTCAAAAAGGTCCTTTAGGATAAAGTGGACGCTATTTTGGGGTCAGTACTATCGGTCAAAAACATCCATAACATGAAATGACGTTGGCAGTTGTGCAGAATACGAAAAGAGACCAGCAGAGAACATGAATCTGCTTGGCAAAGAGGTGCATATAGAAAAACTCCTGACAAAATCTCAGAGTCGAGAGGTCCAGTAAATGGAATCTCTCACAAACGGAAATTTGGATTCTGCATATCAATAAATTTGAAAAGGGTGCATTTGACAAAAAAATAAGGTGAACCAGGACTCAGCCACCCAAGAAAACGAACATAAGCTGAAACTGGAGACCGAGAAAGAAAAATCAGAGAAACAGATGTGTGTCATGAGCACAACGGAATCAGTCAGCCACTCTCTCAAAGCCAAGAGCAACTTCAAGTCAAAAAACATGGTGACAGATAAAACATGTGGAATAACGATGATTGGCAGCAGAATTATGCTCATTACAACATTAATTGGGGTGGATGTTAAGAGAAATTTTAATTAGCCCAGTCATCAGATAGTAATGCAAATTGGCGTCTATATCAACAATATGAGATCCTTATAAAATCAAACAACATCGAAGGCAGATGGGCACTTCTGAGTAATGGTCGCTAAATGGAGGCTGACGGCTCTCATCAAGTTTTGTTGGATATGGATGGCTCAAATATCTACAAAAAATCAATGCTGATGTGCGATGATGACATGACTGGTCAGATCATCATAGGGAAAAAACAATTCAAGGTCAGGCTGACGGCTCTCATCAAGTTTTGTTGGATATGGATGGCTCAAATATCTACAAAAAATCAATGCTGATGTGCGATGATGACATGACTGGTCAGATCATCATAGGGAAAAAACAATTCAAGGTCAGAGCAAAGACACAGCGCTTGCAGAAGACACTCGCATTTAGGAACAGACAAAACCTTAGTGGACACAAGCAGGAAGAAAAGCTCATTGAAGGGCCTGCTAATTATAAGAGCAATCTTGAGAGTGATACCTATTGAAAACTGTTCAGTGAGGGAATTCAACAATAAAGACTTGGTTGTTTCTAGAGTGCGACCAGCAGCAGCAACTAAGGGCGCTCTTCGCATTCTTGGCAAAACGCTTAAATTAGCAGAGAATAAAGGGGAAGGAACCTTAGTATGAGTTTATTGGATATCGGAAACCTAAAGGAACTTTAACGTGACAATCGAGCCAAACACTGCAATTTTCAGATCCGCAATCGATGAAGGAAATATGCAGTGAAACCGGTAAACTTGATCAAGACAAAGAAGCAAAAACTTCGGGTTTTGTTTAGTAGAAAGGTTATCTTAATGATCATCAAAGCTGCCATCGTGAGCTTAAGATTGAAACAAGTTAATGAGCTAAGTAAAAAAAAGCAAGTGGTAGTGCTACCCAACAACAAAAGCCAAAATGCTGTTATTCTAGGAAGGTGATTTCCGATAACCAATAGTGGCGTTTGCTTGATTTTAATGTTTACAACTCTTGAAATTTGAATTACAAGACAGAGAGCCAGGACTACTTCTTTCCAGTGAACACAGGATATGAAACGATTGAAGTTAATAAAAAACATAAACTGAAAAGTTTTTATTTTGTTGTCGCTGACAGATATTTCGCCTTGCAATGCAATTTTTGGTTTTCGTTTTTACCGTGATCGAATTTAGTATTGGCTGGGCTTGATTAGGCTTATTGAGACGTGGAAATAAGCTAATCTATTGTCATTTTGTCTTCTTTTTTTTTTCAATTTATTTCTAAAACTAAGTTAGTGTTAGGTCTGCTCGAAACTCGTTGTTCGCACCACATGAGGTTAGGTCCGGGGTATCCGTCTTATGGAGTAATTTCGAATAAGGGAACACCGTCTGTTCGTTACGCTATGCTTTTTCTGCCGGATAGGTTCGTTCAACTTCTTAGTCTAATACCAAACGTAATCTTCCTCTTTTATCATATATTTCCCAGTCTCATTAAATCTAGATAAATAATGGTTTACAGCGAAGTTAGAGGAAAGAAGAAATATCTGATTTCAATCTTTATTACTAATTCTCTGACTGAAACTAAGAATAGTTTCAGCTTTACAATTTTGCAAAAGTTTTGGTCATCGATCATGATTGGTTAGTTATTGAAATTTTACAGTGAGACATATCAAAGTATAAAATAAATATTTATTTTATTAAACTGATTTCAGTTTCTCAGTACTGCTTTTACAAGCAAAGATGTATAAATAAACTATATTTTTTCTTCGAGGGATATGGAAAATTGTATTCCAGAAATTTTTTTTTAATTGTTTTTTCTCGCATTTTTGGGTTTATATGCTATCACAATTTTTTTTACAGAAACTGGCTAAAGAAAAACTTTTTCAGCGACTCCTATATTGATCAGTTTTTTATCATGGGCGCATTGAAGGAGACGCATAAGTTAAGGTGACTTTTGCAGCACTCAAACTCATATTAACAAAGTAATTAGGGCGCTTTCGTGCTTTTAAGCTAATCTATTGTCATTTTGTCTTCTTTTTTTTTCAATTTATTTCTAAAACTAAGTTAGTGTTAGGTCTGCTCGAAACTCGTTGTTCGCCACATGAGGTTAGGTCCGGGGTAGCCGTCTTATGGAGTAATTTCGGATAAGGGAACACCGTCTGTTCGTTACGCTATGCTTTTTCTGCCGGATAGGTTCGTTCAACTTCTTAGTCTAATACCAAACGTAATCTTCCTCTTTTATCATATATTTCCCAGTCTCATTAAATCTAGATAAATAATGGTTTACAGCGAAGTTAGAGGAAAGAAGAAATATCTGAATTCAATCTTTATTACTAATTCTCTGACTGAAACTAAGAATAGTTTCAGCTTTACAATTTTGCAAAAGTTTTGGTCATCGATCATGATTGGTTAGTTATTGAAATTTTACAGTGAGACATATCAAAGTATAAAATAAATATTTGTTTTATTAAACTGATTTCAGTTTCTCAGTATTGCTTTTGCAAGCAAAGATGTAAAAATAAAATATATTTTTTCTTCGAGGGATATGGAAAATTGTATTCCAGAAATTTTTTTAAATTGTTTTTTCTCGCATTTTTGGGTTTATACGCTATCACAATTTTTTTTGCAGAAACTGGCTAAAGAAAAACTTTTTCAGCGACTCCTGTATTGATCAGTTTTTTATCATGGGCGCATTGAAGGAGACGCATAAGTTAAGGTGACTTTTGCAGCACTCAAACTCATATTAACAAAGTAATTAGGGCGCTTTCGTGCTTTTAATCAATTAAGTTTGGCTCACTGGTTGCTGAAATGTTAGACTTCATATAACTAAGTTTCCGCTTGAAATAATTGAGTTAAAAGCATCTTGCACTTACGGTCGGGTAAAGCTCTATTAATTTTCGTTGTGTAATTACAAAACAGGCGGCTCCGTTTTCATTGGAAACAACCGATTTGGAGTCAAAATGATTTCACCTCAATTCTTGAAATTTCTGAAACCACTTTGTGTTTTTAAAATATCATTTTATGTTTCAGCATTTCACTTCTAGATTTCAGCTTACTTTGGTTCTTATTCAAGGTTTGTACAAAAATTAAGACTTTCCCCATAATTGCAGCTTGTTACAACAAAAGGAGAGGACTATTGCGAGAGGAGTGGGTTTTTCAAGTGCGAATATTTTCTAAAATGCTTTCTGCTGACAAGTTTTGCGTCAGAAGTATAAGTTTGGCAAACTAGACAGAGAAAAAAACGCTAGAAAAACGCAAAGAAAAATGCTGTGTTCCAGTTCTAGCATTAGCATTATAAATAAACACCATATGTTTCTTTGAAGAGTAATGTCTTTCAAAGATCAAAACACATGTTTGATTTTTTTTAACTTGCCAATTTTTATGAGTATGACAATTGACCCAATTGACAACTGACAACTTTTCTATACTAGCATTTATAACAATCAATCAATTTTTTTTCCTAGTGACTCGACAAACTTATTTCTCCCAAACTTGTATTGGCATTTTGAATCGCTGATAAATAAGCAATTCTTTTTAAAGCAGTTTTCGCAGACTTACTTTTATGTTTTAATCAAAAAGTCATTGTTCATTTTAACACCATTTTATCACAAACACAAAATGTAGCATCTTTTGTAAGCAAAACTGTCTCAACTTGCTTGCATGACAATGTCAAACAAGACTGCTCGTATCAGGGCGAAGCCCTGAATGTTCCGACTGCCTTTTAAGGTTTATGGAGCAGTAATAACATGAAAAAAAAAAGAAAATAAAATGAAGTTTTTTTCTCTAAAATTTGAAGATTTTTTATGAAAATCATCCCCCCCACACGCCATATAAAGTACAAAAAGATAGTTTTCGTTCCTTGTAACAAATCAATTATGGCAAATAAGCTTCGTTCAACCAATTTGGAATGATTTATAAGACGGATTAAACCTCCGCTTACGCGTTAATAGCGCGAAATTTATTGCGCAGTAATTGTCCCAAATTGGCCACAATGGCAACCTTTAAACCCTCATAACTTTGCAAAAAATGATCACAGGTGAAATATCTTTTCAAATTTAAGCTCAAGACAACAATACCTTTTGAATGATATAAAAAAATTCCGTCAAAAATGGCTAGTTAAAAAGTCGAAATTTGTCTGAAGAAAAAAAACCCACCCCGAGCACAAATATTCCGTTACTTTCGTATCGAAAGTCGGAACAATAAGTGATAAATAAAAGAAAAAGTAGCGGTCTTTTGACTGAGCAAGAAGTGGGCATGTATCCGGAATTGTATCATCTACAGTGCTGATTTAAATTAACCGGACAAAACGCGTTAAACTTCAAACTTAAAACGCATTTTTCTCAAATTGTGTTGAGTTTAGGTGAAAGTTTATGAAGACAAAGCTTGCTTAAAATTTTAGCAGAATTATTATGGTGTAATTAGTTTTGCGAAATTCAGGCCCAAAATTTTACCCCAAAAATTGGTCATTTTGGCTTTTCTTAGTTAATCAAAAATTACGCCGAAAACACCCATTCGATCACAGACATAATTATATCAAAGTGAGCACCTTACGTAGCCCAACAAATTCATGAAAGCTATTTTCTCCAAAAAAATTGCAAATTGTTTAAAAATTGATTTCAAATAAAAAATTGGTATTTTATATAGTAAAAATGATCTTTTTTGTCTATCAAACCAAAATAAATTAACTTTTACAATATTTTGGAGATTATACCCTTCTTAAAGTTTGTTGGGATACGTAAGGAGCTCACTTTGATACATTTATCTTTGTGATCGACTGGGTGTTTTCGGCGTAATTTTTGAATAACTAAGAAAAGCCAAAATGACCCATTTTTGGGTTAAAACTTTGGGCCTGAATTTCGCAAAACTAATTACACCATATTAATTTTGTTAAAACTTTAAGCAAGTTTTGTTTACATAAGTTTTCACCTAAACTCAACCCAATTTGAGAAAAATGCATTTTAAATTTCAAGTTTAGCGCGTTTTGTCCGGTTAATTTAAATCAGCACTGTCTGTATTTGACATATTGATTTCTACCAGCAAAATAACTTTTCAACAGGTCCAAATTGTTTACGCAAAAACCGACACATTCGAGCTGTGCAATTAAAATATCACACATTACAGTAAATCACGCAGTCTCAAGTCAATATAAAAAGCAAAACCAAATTTTCCTTTGCCAACGCATGAACTCAATGAATTTTTTAATGCACGGAGAGATGACTTTTTAAGTTGAAATGCAATATTTTGAGCAAAATTGGGCATTTTTTGAAAAACATGAGCATTTGATGATAAAGGTCATGCACTTATCTAATTTACACATCCTTCTCTCGCCTCTGGAGATACTTAGCGGAATGTATTCTTTTAAAATAATTTTACATCAGATTTCAGTTCTTTTAAGATTTTTTAGGAACTGTTATCTAATGAGCAAGCTTTTAAAAAGTTTGAAAGAGTTTTATAGGAATTGGAGAATTCCACTGACACCCGGGAAGGCCCTGTCCACTAAAGGTTGTACTCAATAAATCAATTATCTATCTGAAAAAAGTTTTTATTTGTGGCTTTAGTTAATTGTTAAGGCTCGGTTTTATATGTTAATACTTTCAAAGAAAATGCGTCTGACATCGATTATTTGTGCCAAAAGTATTTTTTTTCCAGACCAATTTTGGCTTTTTAATAGCCAATGTTTGCGAGTTTTTTTAAATCATCCGAGAAAAATTGATGTTTTAAGCTAAAATTTGAACCAACAATTTCTTATCTGTGATCTTTTTTCGAATTCTCAGGGGTGTAAAAATTGCCAATTTGGCGAATATAGATAAATACGCGCGATATATTTTGAAATTTTAATGCTTATAAGCAGAGATTTCATCCGTCTAAGAAATCGTTCCAAACTGAATTAATGTATGCTACTTGTAATATTTAACAGATGATTGAATTTAGTCAACATACAGAGCGTCGACTTGATATGATCAATATTGTATTTTCAAACTGATAATTTAACTACCCTGACGACAAATTTGAAATTGAATTAAGATTTCCATGATGGTGTTGCCACGCCAAATCACACTTGCCCCAGCACAAAACTTTTTTTTTCTGTTCTTATGTTGATTAGCTTTTTGTTCTGACTTTCGAAGATATACTGCCTTCATACGACACGCGTAACCTGTGGGTTAATGCATTGCTAAATTAGATTCCGGCAAGTAATTTAATTCTACTAAAGCAATATGAAATGCTAATTGCAATTTTTGTATTTTAACTTGCATGTGAGGGATAAAATGAAAAAAAAAATTGTTTTTTAAATTCGCTCATCAATTATTCATATTCAAACAAATAATTTTCAATTGTCCTTATAATTCAGTTAAAATTTATAGGGCTGCGCCCTGATATACGAGCAGTATTTTTTAATGCTCAGACTTTCAAAGAAAACGAAATACTTATCCTTGGGCGTTTTTTTTGTAAATTTTCGGCCATCGAAATTATAGCTCTTAACAAAGTTTTTTTATAGCTTATTGAAGATATCGGCGCACTGAAGTCAAATGTACAAAGATATTTTACCTCTGATTATTTTTTTAAAAGATATAGGAGTTTGAAAGTTGCCAATTTGGTCATGATCTCGACTAATTTATGCGCCCCTTGAAGATTTTTTATAATTCTGAAAGCGTAACACAAATTACTTGAGCGTGGCAAATTATCCCGCTCAATAAATTTGGTTCAATTTGAATTGAGGCTAGCTAATCGGTTGTATTAACTTTTTACGACTCAAATTTTTACAGTCGATTTTTGATTTTGTTTTCTATTTATAGTTTTTCGGTGTTTTTAAAGCTATTTGATATGGATTACGGGGCAGTCGGAACAATCAGGTTTTTGCTCTGTATTTGAGCAGTCTTGTTTTATTTTTGTATACTTTTTGCGATGATAAATATAGCTGGCATCTAACCTTTTTCATATTTTTTGCGGCTGTTCTAGGTTTTTTTCATATCTCAAGTTCTTCCTGGCCGGGCGTTTTGAATCCAAAAAATTGGCGCTGACTTTTTTTGGGTATTTTTTCTTTGTTAATCTTAAAGTTGCGCTTCCTTTAAATTGCCTTTAGCTAGGGCATAGTCAATTTAATTGTGTGGTATATTGCCTGTTTTGAGCCATTGAAAGTACTACTTCCATTGAATCAGTCTCGCTATAAACTGCGCCCACCTTTCAATCCTACAAAGAGATTTGAAACTTCCACATATCAGAAACTTTCCTAAGTTAATAATTAATGCTATTCTTTGTTATAATTTCCCTGAGAACCTCCTCATAAGCTGAGGTTCATTAAAATGAAAAAAAATTTTTTGAAGTTAAAAGTTTAGAATAGTATTAACCGGGATTAAAAATCAGGAGTCAACCGTATCCAACTTTAAGCGGTAATAATCGATTATATAATGATTTTAGTACCAGTCTTTCAAAAATTGAGAAAAAATTGATGTTTTTTAATTGATAATAGATTATAATCTCTCGTTTTGAAATCAAATATAATCAATTCTAAAACATTGTAATCGGTTATGATCGAATAATTTATCAAAACTTCTATCTAATTTGTTTTGCAGAAAAAATCAATTATAATGGATTATAATTGTTTATAATCCCTTTTGTTTGCTCCTTTTGTCTTCGACCTTGCACATGAATAGCTTATATTTTATGCTTTTCGTAGACGTTGGTTTATCTGAAGAATGGGAAAATTGTTTTAACAGTTTTCAAATCAATTCAAATTTATACCGTTTTCATTTTTTCATTTCTTCTTGATTTAATTGTTTCATGTTATATAATTTTTATTTTTTTTACCCTAAAATATCAGCACACTGCTTTAGTTTCATAATTTATATAAAACAGTTATATTTCACCTACCGCGTGAACCTTTCAACTAATATGAAGGGATCTCTATGAAAATTTTGTTTCGTCAAAAACTTTGTGTTCAGATGAACCAAAGAGTGAACAGACATCTCAAATTGAGAGATTTTTCACAAAAAAGTATTATAATCTGTTATATTAGAATATAAGAGGTTATACGAGAGTTTCGGAAAAATTGTAATCAATTATACTTGATTATAAAATAGTATAAAGTGACGAAAAATGTTATCATTATAACGGATTATAAATCGTTTAAACATCTAAATTTGGCGCTAATAATTAATTATAATTTTGATACAGTTTGATACAGGAGCACAATTAAAGTTGTAATATAATCGATTATTTTCTCTTTTTACTGAGTGCGGGCATTTTTTGTTCACTTAATCTGATGTTTTGTGATTGAAACCCGCACCGGAGTTCTATGGGAAATAATTGATTATATTGAAATTTTGTGGTCTGCCACAATAGGTTTCAAAAATTATTGATTATAAACCATTAAAAATGGATTATAATGATACTATTTTTCTAATCAATGAAATCCATTTTTAACCGATTATAATTCCGCATTTCTTCGATTAACTTTTCAGAATAACTGTTACCAATGTCGATTGCTTAATTCTGAATAAGTTCTCTTTAATTTCTTCTATCTAAATTTTCAAATTTTCCATATACAATAATAATTGTAAATGAGCGGATATAGCATAGCGGATTAAGGTGGAGCGGACCCCCCCCCCCCTCAGGAATTCGACCCCCTGCCTACCCAATTATTTACACAATTCGACCCAATTAACAATTATTTACACTTTAGATATTTTTTTCCCGCTTTTGACCAAAAAGACAATAACATGTGCTTTGTAATTTTTTTTATTTTGACACAATTTTTCCTGATGTTGGTTTTTCAGCCATTTTACTTCAAATACGTCTGAGCAAATGTTGATTTCAGGCTCTTTTTTTTCTATTTTACCATCAAAGAATTTTTTACTGACTGGCGATGACGATAATTTAGCCCTGTGAGAACAAATACTAAATTGTGAATGCACCAAATCTATTGAAATTATTGGTCTATTGTTTGAAAAGCATTTTGAAGTTTAATCGAATTATAACCAAATTCGTTCTGGTAAGATCTTTAGCTAAACCGCTAACCAAAAAATGTTCGTGGCCTAAAGAAACCTTGTTGTATAATTTAATTGAATGAAAAGGTCGAATTCCTTTTTCAGATATATTTTCGCGATACTCTGGTCAATGGCGTTAAATTTGTAGGCCTCTTAATCTAAGGAGGTGTTACTCAGATTGCGCACATAGCCATAACATAACCACGCCTATTTCTCTCAACCAGGTCGTACTGATTGATCCTAAATTTAGTATGTGAAATACGGATAGTCTGGAAGCGAAATTATTTATCTTTTTTGTTGCTTACTTTGAACAGGTTAGCGTCCAAACTGGTAGAGTTATTTAGATATTAAATGATTGATCGGAAGAAATACGATAACCGTACCATAGAGCGTGCTTAAATAGGTGTGGGGGGGGGGCGAACTTTCTCATGCAGATTCTTTGTTTTTAAGTTTTTCAATAGTTCTCTCTGGTCTAGAACAGTTTTGCAACCTGAGTTTGCTGAACAAACCAACCTTATTTGGTTCCAAACAAGAACTCTGCACCCGTGAGACTATTTTTGTGAGAGGATTTTTAGTCTGCTCGAACCTTCCCAAAAATGAAATGAAGATCGTATTCTCAGCGGTGCAGAAATTTCCAAAGCTTGATACGTTTTGGCAACCTTCTTATTTGGTTTGAGCCAAAATATTGCTGCAAAACAAATTAGGTTGGTAATCCCAAAAACTGTTCAAAAATACCTTCAAAAATTGTTCGAAAAACGGGATTTTTAAAAAAATACTAGATGAACAGTATTGAATATTTACGCATAGCTTTCAAGTGACAAATTTCTTCAAAAAAAGAAACAATTTTTTCGCTTCTCCACGAGGAAGAAATCTGCGCACGTCACTGGCTGTCATCATAAAAATGAAGACTTTGAATGAGACCAATTTGTTTTGCGTAAGCAATAAAAATTTGAAGTGTGAATTCTTTTGTTTTTTTTTACATATTGAATCACATTTGTTGATCCAACAATAATGATCTGCACTATAATAGGCAGCCATTTTTAAACTCTTTTTTCTCGAAGTGCGGTTGAAGAAGAGGAATTATTTATGAATTGCCGAAACATCACAGCCGGAGATTGGTGTCACCTATTGCTCTTCATTTCATATTAACTTTTGACCCCAGGTTTGACAGTCTTATTTCTCCAAGTCTTGGAAGGAAAATGGGGCGCGAAAATTGGTTTTCAATTTCTATATCAAATATTTTCAAAAGCGACACGGACTCACGCTATCTATTTTGGTTGTAGTTTTTCTTCTTGTTTCGTTTTTTTTTTGATTTCATACGACAAATCACATATGGTGAAAAGGTTAAAAGAATCGTTTAAGTGATGCAAGTTAGGATAAGTACTGTTTGTGCTAATTGAGGCTAAATCTGAGCAGAAATCGCCGCAGGACCCAACTGGTGTTTCCCGCTTGCTTCCCGCCGATCATTAGGCTGTGTCGATTATAGTGCACTTGGCTCATTGTCACTTGGCAGTTTGCGCTCACTCGTAAATCTTGCCATTTGTGTGGCTTCTTCAGATTCCAGACGACAGCAGCCCATTTTAACACGTTCCTTCCTTCCACGTTGCCGTCAGCCTCTGCAATTTATTACACAATCTTCTATAAAAATCGGATTCGTCCCAAATCATCACAGATTCCTATTTCGAATAAAGTGGCATTAATCCAGATTTCAATACAATTGATAGTCGCAACAACAAAAGCACAATAAAAAATCATTATTAAACCAGTTGCACTTACGCCACTAGATTTATTGTCTGCCTCATCTCAGAAAACTTGGTTTATTATCCGTCTTCTATTTTTTAGAAAGAACAACTTCAAATTCCCAAAATGAGCCATCCATCTTTTATCAAGACCGTTGTGCTAATAATTGCAGTTGATGCAGCACTTTGCGCCTCCGTTATCTCGAACAGACACTTTGTGTACCCGGACTTTTTGCCAGACACTGCGTATGAGCCAGCTGGATCCATGAGGGATACAGACATCCCTAACTATGACGTAATGAGAGGCGGAAGACGAGGTAGAATAGTGGACTATGACTCATCCAGCAGCAGCAATATGATAAACAGACTGCAGCATCTGGAGGAGGAGGCGGAGAGGATCAGGGTGCCCAGTTTGAGCCAGAGGTCGTCGGCGACTGCTTCGATCCGTGCCAAGAAAGCCATGCGCATAAGAAGCTGTAAGTTGAATTCGACTAGTCAGTTGATTTGCTTTTTGGGGCTGAGTCATGGAGAAATTTCAGATCAGGTACACCGTCTGTTCATCGCGCTGTTTTTTTTTTCAAGCAACTCCTCGGATATTTTCAAGCAACTCCTCAGTCTCGTACCGAGTTTAGGCTTACTCTTGTTTCCTAGTTCTAACTAGATCCTAATCAAATACTGTTAAAAACTGGCTTAGTTGAAGATCGGCTTGATTCTAATCAATATAAGTAGTCTCCGTCTGAGAACAGTCAGTGTTTACAGTTAAATAAATAAATTTTAGCTATGGAATATGATTAAAGCCCGGGGTGACCTCCATAGACCGAAAATGCTAATCATACAATTCCATAAACTAAGTCTATGAAAAAAAACTAATCATACAAATTTAAAACAATTTTTCTTGTTTTGGCATAAAATTCGGTGTACCGTAACAACTAAAAACGTCTAAATTTTTGTCAAAAAAATGCTAGTCATACAATTTCTATATATGGAAATTGTTTGACTAGCATTTTTTTGATAGCGACAACAAAAAATTTTCCAAGTGCTTTTGGAATTGCTCCAAAATTTGTATTGTGCTTTTTTTTGACCGCATATTGATGTTTATACTCAAACAAACATTTTTCAAAAATTTTTTTTGCATGCAAAATTTAATTTTTTGTGTGCATAACGTAGTCCTGGATACAGTTATTTGGGATTTTTTCCTTTTCGCCATATAACTTTTTCAAAAACGCTTTCTTTTTTCCTTTGTATGGCATGTTTATGTATGGCTTGATCGATGTCTGATAAGTCAAAATTTCAAATAAAAAAAATCATTGTTGAAAATCTTCGCCAAAAATTAAAAGTTTGATAACTTTGTTATATTATTTATGAAAGACAACAAAAACTTTTCGAAGTGCTTTTGAAATTGCTCCAAAATTGTTTTGTGCTTTTTTTGACTGCAAATTGATGTTTATACCAAACAAACCTTTTTCAAAAACTTTTTTTTGCATGCAAAATTTAATTTTTTGTGTGCATAACGTAGTCCTGGATACAGTTATTTAGGATTTTTTCCTTTTCGCCATATAACTTTTTCAAAAATGCATTCTTTTTCTTTTTGTATGGCATGTTTATGTATGGCTTGATCGATGTCTGATAAGTTCAAATTTCAAATTAAAAAAAAATCATCGTTGAAAATGTTCGCCAAAAATTAAAAGTTTGATAACTTCGTTATATTATTTATGAAAGACAACAAAACTTTTTCCAAGTGCTTTGAAATTGCTCCAAAATTTGTTCTGTGCTTTTTTTGACCGCAAATTGATGTTTGTTCTCAAACAAACATTTTTCAAAAACTTTTTTATTTGCATGCAAAATTAATTTTTTGTGTGCATAACGTAGTCCTGGATACAGTTATTTAGGATTTTTTCCTTTTCGCCATATAACTTTTTCAAAAACGCATTCTTTTTCTTTTGTATGGCATGTTTATGTATGCCTTGATCAATGTCTGATAAGTTAAAATTTCAAATTTTTAAAAAAATCATCGTTGAAAGGGGTTATTCACGTTGAAAGGAGTTTTTCGAGGGGTTATTCATGAAATTTAAATTTTTTTAAAAAAGTTATCTCATTTCCTGTTTAGTGCAGTTGCTACTCATTACGTTTCATAAAATGTTACATTCACAACAAACTCTCTTCTTTTTTTAACTCATCGCAGTTTAACATCTCAATTCACGTAGTTTAACATAGAAGATGTCATTCTAAGGAGCTTGTCCCTAGAGCTAGACGATGCTCCACCGGTGACTATCTCAGACGAATTTGGAGCACCGAAAGCTGAGCCCCCCCTCAGTTTACGCCAGCCCTTTAGTTGGGTTGGGAGAGGTAAAAAAAACTTGAGGGGTGAGGGGATGACGTTGAGACATGGCATTTAGTAAAAGACATTGCATACATTTTGCAATTTTCTCCCAAAATTAGCAAAATTTTGCAAAAATAATCGAATTTAGTCCTAAAATGAAAAAGATTATAATCGACTATAATGAACTGTATTGGATTTTTTTTTCAAAATTAATTGATTATAATGCAACATAATCGAATCAGTGGACTAAATTTTTTATCTTTAATGGATTATAATTTATTATTTTTTTTCAAAAACAA
>NC_087068.1:476011-744078 GCF_963678635.1 Symsagittifera roscoffensis | reverse complement strand
CAAAACGATATCCATCATACTTTCAACACCCTTCCGTGTGAAGTACTCCAATGTTTACCCCCAACCTAACCCCAACAGCTAACCCCAGCAATACTTCTGATACAATACTTCTAATCATTGAAAAAACAGAGCAAAAATCGTTTTTACGCTTTTTTCAATTTTAAAAACCCCTACCCGAACCTACCTACCGCCCACAATAAATACGACAAGTTTTGTAGGTCTGGGCTAAGAGTAATAAGTGGCTAAAATGGGGGTGGGATAAGCGTGTGTAGAAGGAGGTAATAGTGGGGGAAGGAGTGGTAAAGTGGAGGAAGTAAGAGTTGGTAGCCCATGAGATTGGTAGGCATGGCGGCGATGCCCTAAAATAGAAAATAATGAAATAAAATGGTTAGAAATAAAAAAAAAAAAACAAAAGAGCAAAAATTACAAGCCAAATGTAAATCTGAGTTAATAATTTCCATGGCTCTTGCGTAAAACAAATTATGATTGATCATAATTCAACATAATCCGTTATAATTCATTACAATCCATGATAGGTCCATTATATTCCCTTATAATCGGTTATATTAGTTGACACTGGTTTCGTTTTTGTTTGGTTCACAATCAATTATTAATCTATTATAATCAGATTATTTAAATGTTGTTTGGAGAACATATTCACATATCATAGAAATCCATTATTATCAATTATGACTCATGGAACCCCATTGCGGACCGTTACGAGAAAATATCATTAATAAGAGAATATGTTTTTCACTTACATACGTCTTGATGACTATTTTTTTTAAATAATTTTTTCAATGTAGAATTGCTAATTCTGGGCTTGCCTAAGAAATACGGGGGGCGCATCGCCGTAATTAACGTCGAATGTCCCTCCCCTTGTTGAGGCCACTCCTTTTCGACACGGTAGTATAAAAAAACTGCCTCCGCGCCCATCCCGGCCGCGTTGTGCCCCGCGACGTAATTCCATCGGGGACCCTCCTTGTCGTCCCGATATTCGTGAATATTTACACCAAGGAATTCTGCCAGAATATGTCAATCCGGACTCGAGAACTCCTCGGTCCAATAACGATAAACTCGGAACAAAAGGTGGGCAATAGAATGATTGAGACCGCGACTGTTGTTTCCGCTGCTGTTCTCTGGACCTGAGTGATTTCTGGAGCTGAGTGGAAACGGCGTGTTTCCCGACGTGAGCAGATAATGTAAACAGTCCAGAAAACAACTCAGCTAAGGGTGGGCATATTCGACATTAATCGGCTCGTGCGTAGCGGGATTTTTTTGTTCCGCAGTCCTCAGTGTGGACGGGGGGTTTTACCCATGGTCCGACTCAACCGCTCGCATAACTGGCGGCGGGTCGTTAAGTTAAGGTGCTTCTAGGACCGTCACTTAAAGAAACTGCTCGCTAGTTTCGGCATTTCTCGCAACCGAGGCACACGTTTCGGCAATTCCTGCGTAAAGGTTCCGCGTGGTATTTAGAGGCGGCGCCACGCCCACCTCCATGTTTACTAAAGTTTACCCCCAAACCCAACTCCCCCAAGTTACAGTTTACTTCTCCTCCCGTTTGTTTACCATTGAATGGTGACGGGGGAGGGGGGGTTACTCAGTGTGAACAACTCCTATTTCCCCCATTCTCCATATTAAGCCCCTCACCCACGTTTTTTTTGTTCCGCCCTCCCCTTTTTTTTACCAGCCCACGGGGGTGGGGGGGGGGGGGGGGGGTTGGGGGGGAGGGTTGGATATGTAACTGTGGAAAGGGGGTTGTCAAAAGAGGCGATGGAGTTTACGTAGTATAGAAAAAGTAGAGAAAACTTAAATAAATAAAATCTTGTGAAAAATGAAAATTTATGAAACGTAATACGTAGCAACTGCACGAACCAAGAAAACTGTGAAAAAATGTTGCAAAAAAATATTTTCTTCTCAAAAATTACATTATAGTCGATTATAATCTATGATAATGGATTATAATCGATTATTTTTGTAATTTTATAGATACAGACTATACAATGAAAATATAATCGATTATTATCCATTGCATTTCAGTTTGTTAAACATCCGATATGTCAAACATCCGAGTTTATACAAAAATTACATATTAATATGACGTAAGAATTTCTAAAACAAGAGAGAGTCTTTTTAACTGTTTCCAAAATAGCAACCATATGAGCTCTAATATAATTGCGTATTAATACGTTTAATTCTTATCACTTTCCTCTTTTACTTTCATAAGAAAACCAAAAAAAAACTAAACAAAAATTTTATTAATCATGCATTAACACTAAAACTCATTTGGATCTGGTGTTCTTGATATAAATTCATATTGGTTAAATGTTAGGCGAATTTGCCGCGGTTGTTTGTAATTGAAAATTGGCCAAAACAGCTTCTTTTAAACGAACAATCGAAATCGGATGCTTGCCTTATTTTTCAAAAAGTATCGGATGTTTGCCCTAGCACAGCTGGTTTTTCGATATTTGTAGCACTTTTTGGCTTTCGGATGTTTGACATATCGGATGTTTGCGCGGTACCCGTTTTTTGAACCACAGCTGCTTCAGACTCTAAAAGAGTGCAGCCGGAACAAGCATTATGTTTCTGGTTTGTAACTTAGGGCAGTTATTTGGTTGGTTCATTATTCGACGTTTTGTTCTCTACGGGTGTTTTAAGCTAGTTATTGAGATTGGTTGTGTGCTTCAGGGAGTGGCTGTTCCCAACATATGGCTTCGTGCAACATCTTGGTTGGTTGATCCTTTCTATTTCAACGACGTCCATTCCTCCACCTATACTCCTCTTCCTGTTGCCCCGAATAAAAACAAGACGAAGGTGAAACTTGCTAACAGAGACATCAAGAAAAAGATCAAAAAGTATTTTTACTCCATAACAATCAGAGTAGAAGAGGAAGGAAAAACCGAAAGAGGCAACTTGTAAAACAACTCAGCCTTCAAAAGTGGACCATGTTTTGAGTTGTCAATAAATTGTTTGAGGTTGATCAGGTTTTTAATCAAACCAGGTCAAACAGAAACCGGAAACAGTAGCTGTGTGAGTGGCAACCATTAATGCATTAGTGAATGATAGATAAAACATTAATATTACACCAGTGGACCAGCTATGGCTTTGAACAATTGTTGTTCATTCTCAAACCATAATATAATTGAGACAACAGGGCTACCGCTCTGACAAAAATGGGTGGAAATCGTTTTAAACAGAGTTTTATAGACATAAAATACAATAGAAAATCGATTATGAAAGCCCATTTTCTAAAATTTACGGATTTATGACGGCTTTCAACGCTTTCTTACTGTTTTGAATTTTAAATTTTTTTGAACGTTTTAAATTGATCTAGATGAGTTTTCACAAAACAGTAGAAAGAATAAAACATCTAAAAAATTATTAATTTTGGCTCGTTGGTGTCGTGAGGATAAGTCCAACAAATTAGCTTAAAACAGTTTTCATAATTAATTATTTTTACTATTTGCATCAAGCTAATCACAAAAATTTAAGCTCAAAAAATTCTCTGACAGTGTTACAGTAATCTGCAGTCACTTGGGGAGATTTCCTCACCCAAACAGATATGCTCACTTGAGATTCTGAATTGATTCCAAATCGATTATTAGACCTACCCGGGTTGACTTAAAGTCGATGTCGTTGAATTTTTCCTATAAAAATTTTACTAAGTTTTTACAAAAGAAGCTCTAAAAATTTTAAAAGATAGTTTTTTTCTTCAATAAATTTGTATTATAAGAAATTTCCTAAAATATTTTTCAAGGTCTTCACTGTCGCAGAGTACAAACTGTCGCTAAATAGGTCTTCACTGTCGCAGAGTACAAAAACGGTAGGCCAAAAAATGTGCAGGCTAAATGTCTCGTTAGGCCCTGTGAGTTTACTGAAATATCCACTGAATTTCTAGAGTTGTTTTACTGATTTCTAAAACTTTTTCCATATATAACTGCATCCTACAAACAACACGTTCGACACTTTATGACATGTTCGTCAAAAATAAATTTTATTGCCCCAAAATAAATTCAATTTGCTAAATATGGATAACTAAGATACATACTGTAGAATAACGCCATTTTTTGGAATGTTTTGATCAAAATTCATTCAATGTAACCATTATATAAAAAAATTTGCAGGGTTAAAATGGAAAAAAAACGGAAAAGTTTTAAAATTTATTCCTCTTTTTTATTACGGTGTAGAAATACATTCAAAGTGTTTCAGGGTGTTTTCGGCAATTTGCTTCGAACTTTGAAGAAAAATTCTATCTTACGACATTCAAAGTGTTTTCGGCAATTTGTTTCAAATTTTGATGTATAATTAAGATAAAAACTGTAAAAAAAAGCCATTTTTTTGAAATGTTTTGCTCAAAAAGCATACAGTGTAACCATTATATAAAAAATTTTGCAGGGTTAAAATGGAAAACAACGGAAAAGTTTTAATTTTTTTTCCTTTTTTTATTACGGTGTAGAAATACGTTTAAAGTGTTTCAAAGTGTTTTCGTCAATTTGCTTCGAATTTCGGAGGAAATTTCTATCTTACGACATTCAAAGTGTTTCAAAGTGTTTTCGGCAATTTGTTTCGAATTTGGAGAAAACTTTTATCTTACGACTTTTCTCATAGACAGCGGACATTTCCTACAAATAAGAGTTTTAAGATAAAAGTTCTAAGGGTCACTCTTTGTAGGATGGGTATCCAGTGATCGTATGATTTTTAATCAACTAAATTTTTTCATATTGTCCATTTTTAAGCATCTAATTTGTGCATTATTTTTTTTCGCTCGGAAGCGAAGTTGAGCTTCGCACCACTTGCGATGCAACAAGTACAGGCCTAAAACAACATGACAATCAAGAATTAACAAAAAGGCTTCAAACAATACTACCCTTGAAAAAACTAGTAAAATGAAAACAATAGTAAGTTTTTTGGGGGCGTGGCGACTTGCACGCGTGACGCTTAGAATGCGTAATTAAACTAATTGCTTCGTTTGAGGGTGTATGCAATAGTTTGAATTAGAGATGTTTGAGCTCAAATGGTATAGACTTTCAGCATTGAAAAATTTGGCGCCAGAAACTTATCGATTTCATGAACAATATCGGACCTTATTAGGAAACAAAGAAACAAAAAATTTGGTGAATATGCCGCCAGAATTAAAGTCGACAGCCAATAAGCTGAATTTCAACCGAAATGTTCCGGCTAAACAAAGTTGATAAGAAACTATCTACTGCCCATATAGTATCCACGAGTGTCATATATGTACTGAAGTCAAGGTGGCATACACATTTCGGAAAACGAATTGAGAGCTTAATCGACCACAAAAAAGCCGAAAAACAATCAACAAAAAACATATCTAAACTCAAAAATCATACTTGCAATTACACCAAAATGTAAAGAAAGAGATTTGTTGTTAGATTTTATGGATAGAAATTGAGTTGATTCAACAGTAAAATAAGGCAACAGCACACAGGCAACCTACAGTAGTCAATTTCCTATCAAAAACTAACGGCCCTTTCACACCCGCCAATTTCAAATTTTCTATTTTTATAGTTTTTTTTTAAACGTGTTATTGTGGCTAAATGAGTGATGTTACGATGTTAAGTATGAATAACAAATCTGTTCACAATTGTTGATTTGTTCACTATGTCAAATTCTTTGCATTATAACAAGGTTTACGCAGTTGTTCAAAACTGAAACTCAAAGGTGGGGTAAAGTGGAAAAGAGCCAAACTGACGGATTACCAAAAAGTGCGAAAATTTGTTGAAAATGTCTCTAAAAATGTCTTTGATTGCTTGGCACATTCAACTTTTTTTTTCAATGTGATTGACATTGATCGTAAGTTTTGCCTGTATGCTGATTAACCGCACTACGGAAGCTACTATGACGAGAGTTCTTTTCAGCGAATTCTTTCCAGTCCCCGCCCGCGACTACTTGAGAATGTCCAAGGGAAGTACTCGGGTGGGGGGCACCTCCAGCTCCTGGTTTACTTTCGAATTGATGTACTGGTTCAGCAGCAGCCTCAACTCCGCGTTCTGCTGTCTCAGACTATCCGTGTCATTCACCAACTTGCTCCTCTCCTTCAAAATCTGACAATACTTCTCTTCGGCCGTTAGCAGGGACGTCAACAACTTCTCACGCTCTACCGGAACAATGTCGGCCAGGTGTCGCCAATACTCACTGTCCTTGGAATCATTGCGCTCTTCCAGAGTTTGGAGAGATTTGAAAATACTTTGTTGTTGGTTGACATGTAACTTGCGATTCTCCTGAATGAACTTTCTCAGCGCTTTCACCACATCGTTTTGCTTGATTAGAACGTCGTCATATTTCTGGCTGGTAGTGTTGTGACCTTCAATAATCCTTGCCACCTCCTCGTCCGGGTCTGCGTTCGATTCTGACCGCGGTGTCATGTTGTATTTGAGGAAGTAGGTTGCAAGTTTGTGTATATCCGTTTCTGTGTCAACACCCAGTGCCTGAAAAATAGCATCCAATCGCATCAGACTTTGATCATCTCCATCCAGTGGCTTAAGAAGCTGCTTCAGCTTAGATTCCATTAGAAACCCAGATTCGTCAGTCAACAGAGAAAGAACCCGTTGTATTATCGCAGGTTCCATCTCCGCAATATCTTCATGTTCGTCTCCGTCAATCGGAACATGAATGCCGTCGGGTGATTCCTCCTCCTCCGGATCGACTCCCGGTAGCACCGAAGAGCCCTGATGTTCACCCGTTGCATCGCTTGCGCCGCTTCCCAATGCCGATTGACCACCGAGAACTTCACGCGCAAACTCGACAGCAGTTTTCTCGCTCTTTAATTTTTCCACTTTCATAATCGGTCCTCGGTTTTGAAGCACTGAAGTATCCGGTTCATTCCAGATTTGACCCAAATGCTGCTCCGTTATAACTCGGTCTGCTTGTAATAATTTGATTGCCTTTGCATGACACATTTCCTCTTTCATTAGCCAAAGGTCTCTAAATTTCTTGTAGTCAGCATCTTGGAAAACTTTAACCTTTTTCTGCAAGTCTTTAAACTGTTCGCATATCTTTTTGTATTCTTCCATGAGAGAAACATTTCCTTTTTTGGTATCTTTTTCCTGTTCACTCAGTTTGGCTTTAAGGTTGTTCAGCACGTCTTGAAGCTTGGTGATTTTTCGTTTTTGCTGATTTTTTGTTATCGTGTTTTCATCGTCTCGCTTTTTTAGAACTTGGAAATTATACTCTAGTTTTTCCTGGTTCAACTGGTAGGTTGCCTTCATCTGCTGCACCTGCTGTTCCAGAATTTGGACGTCAGTCTCCATTTTTATCTTGACAGAATTGTAGTCCTCGGCGTCTTTCACTCGCAATTGTTGCAGAACTCGTTCATTGTCTTCCATTTTAGCTTGTCGATTCGCCAAGTAACTTTCCTCTTTTTCCTGCTTGGACTTGATGAGGTTTTCAAACTTGGCATTACTGCTCTGCAAGTGCTCCTTCCTCTCTGAAACAAACGCCTTCTCCACCTGCAGCAGCTCTTCGCGATGAGTTTTGGCCAAGTTCTTGATTTGGTCCTCCATTCGCTCCACCATCAGGTCGATGTCCTCCGCCTGTTTCTTCAGGTCCTTCACATACTGGTCGTCTTTGCTTTTCAACTCCTCCTGGAACTCCTTCACCAGCTTGTTCTTCTCCTCGATCATTGCGTCGCAAGCTGACTTCTGTTGCATTAGAAGATCGTGCAAATCCTAGAAAGAACAACTTCACTTTTTCAACTAAACCAAGATCGATGTGCAGCACACAGCATGAAGCAACTTTGTAGTTGCATGTAGTTGCGGAAAAAAACAGTCATAAGTACCACGATATGAACAAACTTGTAAGGTAATGAGTTAGGTCCGATGTGGTTAACTCATAGAGTAATTTCGGATAGGGTACACCGTCTGCTCGTCACGCTATCTTATTTTCGGCCGGATAGATTCGTGCAACTTCTTAGTCTAATACCGATCCTAATCTTACTCTTATACTATCTAGTCTCAGGTTGTTTAACTAGTCTTTGCTAGGCTCAATAGATCTAGGGTATACTGGTTTATTGCGGCTGCTGAAGTTCTCTTGGAGAGACAACTAATTTCTAAGTTAAATTCAAATCTCTCTGGTGCTGAAATTACAAGTAATTCCAGCACTTACAAATAAGTGGGTTGTTAGTTAGATGGATCATGATTGGTTAATATTAAATACTTTACAGTGGTAAAATATCTAATTTATCCAATCATAAAATGTAGTTTAGATCAGGTTCCACCCATCCGGGTTTTACAGAGTTTTTTAGAATTGTTTTTCTGCAATTCAAAGGATGGATGATGGACGTTGGTATTTGGCGAACATCATATTTCTTCTGGGTTCTCTTGTTAGAGAAGTTCCAGGTTCAATCGTTGTGTCTTCTTATGACAACGACTGGGTTTTCGCAACAAACTCAAATCTGATTTCAGAATGGTTGGCTATGACAGGTTTTTCTGTTTCATGTAGAGAACTTCTTTTGTGTTTGACCTTGTCTGGGAATGGCGTGGAGATTGTGCGTGGAGGGGATGCCTGGTTACTCGGATCTGTACGTATACTTGAACATCGAGGTGGTCATTGGTCTAGTTCAATGAAGTCCTTTTCTGCGAAGTCAAGTCGTACTCTAAATCTTTTGAGTTGTGATTGTGGACGGCATATTGATTGTGGTTGGCCATTCTTTTTCGAGTGTAGTGGGGTCATTTTGTCTTTGGATGTTCGTCTTTGGTGTTGTATGCTGATCTATATACTGCAAAGTATAATTTACATTTTATAAAATTTTTATTAGTTCAGTGTTTTAATTATGATTTTGGTTATTTGTTTTCACAAAAGCTTTTTGTTTTAGTTCGGTTATTTTGAAGAGTTACTCACCCTTGAGTACCTCTTATTAAAAATAGAAGTGTGGTCAAAAAGCGTGGATGTAGCGCGGTGGGTTAGGCCGGCTATAGAGCATGCTCAAGACGTCCTCTCTGGTTGGTTAGGCCAGGAGTGGGAATATGATTTCGTGCGGTTTCTGTGAGAGGTCCTGTTATGTGATAACGTTTTATGTCGGGTTTGTGGTGGTTTTTCTTATGTTTCGTTGGTTGTGTCCTTTTTTCAAAAATCAAATTGTTTTTGGTATGGGTTTGTCTTTCGACTTTTTTGTGTTTTAGTATTTCTTTCTTAGACTTTATAATAGTCTTCAAAAGAATAAATTATCCAGTTTTAAACTGGGTTAATCCGGTTTGGGTACCGTTGGTTTCCTTTTCTTAGTCATGCTATTATTCTATGTGTTGTGGTATTTAGTAAGCTGCGTTGGTTAGTTTTGTTTAGTATATAATTCCTTTCCAACCGGGTTAAAGGAAAGTTTGAAACTTGTTATCGTGTGTTAGAGTTGTTGAGTGTGAAAACTTATACTGAAATTCATTATTTAAACAATTCTTCGTGGGCAAGCTGTGCGAGTTTGGATAGAATTCTTGTGCGAGTGAATGAAAATATCAAAAGGTTAGTACTGCTTTTTGTCTTATCAATTTACTACATAGAATTTCAATTTTACTGCTAGTTTTTGGGAAAAATTAAGTTACAAATTTTCATCATTATTAGATTTATTGCTTGTGGGGAAACAATTTATTAACTAATTTACTACATTGGTATGAATTTTATTTAATTTAGCTGGTGCAAAATATTAATAGAGTTTTGAAGAATTTGAAGAAGTTTTCTATTTTTTATTTTTCTTTTGTGTTTTTTGCAGATGATCGTGGGATGAAGACTAAAAATTTAAATGAGACATGGATAAAGAATGGTTAGTGTTTAATTTGAATTTATTAGTGAAGAATATATAGAAATTATACTTACCTGTTAGTCGTCGGGGAAAAAACCGTGGGGGAAAATGTCGTGTATTATGTCGGAATTTGTTAGTAATTTTGCTAGTATGCGAATGATGTTTTTAGTTTGAAGCAGTGGCCAAAGCAATTGAAGTGCTTTAATGGTTTTTAGTTCTTCAGTGCCAACTGCAAACTCATAAGGTGTGTTTTGGATGAGATTATATAATTTGTGATTGTATTTAGTGTTGTGGATGAATTCTAATATTGGGATTTCTATAGGTTGAATAAATTCATGTGGGATAAGGAAGGGTCTGGATTCTTCTGCGTTAAGGGTCTTCGTGATGGGACAAAAAATATACATTTGAGTTATGGGATCATAATTGCGAAGAATACCGTGAAGGTTAGTATCTTTGATGCAATATGTGAAGTTAAGGAAAAATGGGGAAGTGTATTTAGAATTAATAAACTGAAAACGGTGGTGTGGTTGTCTTGATGGAGTGTGCAGGTCAAAATGATTTTGTATGAAGCGATAGTATGGATATGTGTGGGTTTGTTTAGTGCGTAACATAATGTCGTGTGAGCAGTGCAAATCTCGTTCATGTGGTGCAAGGAAATGAAAGGTTAGTGAAAATAATTGAAATCTTTCTTTAAAACTTTCGTAAGCTTGTGTGTCGGTTAGTGCTTCAGAAATGACGTGGTCGAATTTGCGATCAAATATATTGAGTGTAAATACATATGGTGTTTTAATGAAGAATTTTTCTGTGATTTGTGGGTTAGCGAAGCAATCATCATCTAAAAATTGGTCTTGGTTAGTTCGGATGATGTTATGATCGTAATATTCTAGCGTATATTCGTTAGCTCGGGGTGCAGTGTATGTTTTTAGTGACTTTTTATATCCTATATAAGTAAATTGTCTATGTGTTAGTGGTGTGGTGAGTCGGTATAGCATATCTTGATTTCGTTCTATATCGATGTGAGTATTAGATAATGGTAGGCAAAGGGGATTAGTAAAATGATAATATGATGTCCAATGAAGTGTAGGCATTAAAACATGTTCGTCTACAAAGCTACGTGTGTCGTTAGTGTCATGAGGGGTGTTTAAAGTATACTGTGGAAATGAAGGTAGGGTGATTGTTAAAAATTCTTTCGTGTTAGTGTGATTTGGATGATTAATATATTCACGGGCTGTTCCTGGTTTTGTTGGAAAAGGATGGTGTGGGAATTTTCTTTTGAAAGTGCGATAGGCTCTGTTAGTGCTATTTGATGATTCGGTGGATGTGGATGATTGTGCTAATGATACGGTATAAGCTGAAGAGGGTGTAGGGGTAGATGGGTTTGATGATTCTATTGTGGATGAAATCTGATTTATAGTTGGGGTGTTAAGGTGGAAGGGTTGTTGTTGTAGGGTGATAAAATTATCTAGTTCTTGGGAGATTTGGGGAGTATCTGGAGAATTGGATGATCGGTCTGAATGAAATGACGAGTAGGTGGGGGTGACTTGGGAAGCGTAAGAGGGTGTAGAAATGGATGGGAGTGGGTTATTTGGTGGGATTGGCTGAAAGGGGGGTGTTGAAAAATTTGAGGAGTTTATTTGAAAATTATTGGATGGAGATGGTTCGGAGTCTGCAAATTCATCGGGGGTTTCAATATTAGGGTTGTTGAGTTGTGAAATGGAGTATAAAACTGAAATATTTGAATTAGTGTCTGAATTCATGCCTGATGTTATATTACTAGATGGGAAATCGGGTGGCGGGAAAGCAAAAAGTGGAATTATAGTAATTGGAGTGTTGAGATTGGTTGGGTGGGAATTTGAGCGGTGAAGGGATCCAAGTTGTCGGCTCATCGTGGGCTAAAAAAATTATTATTTTGAGACTGAAAAGCGGTGGTATGGGGTTGTTCTATAATTTGTTCATATGTATTTTCATCTTGTGACTGATGTGTCATTATATGTTGAATGGGACTTTGTGATATGGTTGGTCTGAAATTTGGATTATGTGTTATTGCTAAATTTCGAAAATTTCGTGGGACTAGGGATAATGAATGGTTATGTGGTAGGGGTGGTAACGGTGGTGCTGTAGGCGTTATTTCTACATTGTTATGTTCTTCGTCGTATGTGTTCTGTCTTGTTGCTATTTTTGTATTGTATTCTTTTATTTGTGTGTCTAAAAGAATTTTGTTTATTGATGATGAAAAAATTCCAAAGAATCCTGCAAATAGTATGCGTGCTACATTTGCTTGTCTATTGACTTGTGTGTGTATAGCACATGTGTTATAGATTCCTTTTAAGAGTGAAAAAAGAAATCCTATAAAGTTAAACATTGCGTATAGAATAGTCAACTTTTCTAAGATGTAATAGGGCCATCCTAGAAAATCAAGATTTTCATTTTTTAGTGTAATGAAGCTAAAAATGTTTATAGGTGAGATATCTTGTGGTCGGTATTTTTCACCGTTTAGATATATATAGTCTTTAATGTCTTTAAAATATCCGCTATAATCTTGTGTATAAATATCTGCAAATCCTGCGGTTTCGGCAAGTTTGCGTAAGTTTTGGTCAATTGATTGTCTTTGTATAGTGTCCATTTGTGTTAATAATTCTTGGAATTGTTGTGTTCTAATGTGATGTTGGATCTCGGATTTTGAATATATTCCAATTGATTGTAAGTCGATATTTGGGTTTCGAGCGATAGCTCGAATGCTTTCTGGTGAAAATTTTTTGAGTGACTGCATTAATGTGGGATATGGGGTAAGAAGGTAATATTTGTCTTCATCAGGGTTCAGTTGTACTACATTGTGGCAATTTTCTGATCCACATGGAACTGCGGTATCCCAGAAATAGGTTCGTCTTGAAAGTGTGTCAACGAAATGTACTTTATTCTTATAAAAGATAGGGATTCTTTTAGAGCATCGTTTATCTTCAAAAACATATAGTGGTGATACTTTTTTGGTACAGGTATAAAACCATAAAATGTTTCCTTCGTAGTCTAAAAAATTTGATCTATTTCCTGATAGTAAATATCCTGCGTAGGGTATTTTTAATACTGCTAGTGCTAGTGATTGTAAGATTTGTGTTCTTTCTAATTCGCATAGTTGGTGAAGTGTTTCTAATTCAGAGAGTGACATTTCTTGAAAAATTCGGCTAATTGTGTAGTCTAATTTCATATCTAAGTGAATATCATAGTGGATATTACCGAAAAATGTACTATTCATTAGTGATAATTCTTGTATACGTGTGCTTCTAGTGTCATGGGGCTTTAGATGTCCACCAGGTTGACCTTTACTTTTTTGAAAATTAACTGGTATATACGATGTTCCTTCGTTTAGAGGATGACCTGTGGCATATGGGTCGATTTTTATTTTTCCAGTGGTCATGTCGAATCCTTTTTCGTATTCAACTAAAATTTCGGAGTATTGTGTTTTGTGAAGTGGGTTTTTGTATTTACATGCAAGTTCTGTCTCTTGATATATTTGAAAACGTGTTAATTTATTTTCTATATTGTGAATGTTTCTAAAATTAGAACTTAGTTTTCGTGATGGATTTACTTGTTCATATGGAATTGACTGTATAAAATATTTTTCGTGAAATTTTATCATTCGCGCGTGTATTTTTTCTACTTGAAATGTTGTACATGTGTCTTCGGGGAACCAAACAATTGTTGCTTGTGTTCGTGTTGTAGGGTCACAATAGCCTTGATCGTTTTTACAAGGTAATCTAATTCCTTGATAGATCATTGTGTTGTCAGATAAATCGCGTGTGAGTTGTATTTTTTCGAGTTGTATTTTCCAATCGAAAAACATGATTTCTTGATATCCTCTATTTTTTGTGTCTGCTTTGCAGTTTGATGGGTTATTTATACCTATGTGTGGTATCCAGTGTTTATCGTGTATGTCATAAGTTAATCTTCCGTGTGCGCCGTTGTATGGGTATTTTTCATCTAGTTTTATATGTCCTTGATATCTTTCAAGTTCTGCTTGATGTACAGAATCTGCAAAAACTTGGAAATATACTAACTTTCTATCTGTGTTTTTATTTCTTGTGATATTTAGTCTGAGTAACTCGTTTTTACAATCTTCGGGATTGAGATGTAAAAGTCGTTCGATATTACTTTGGTAGAATGATTCGTGGTCAAGTCGGTTTTTATTTCCATTTGAGACTTGTGAACAATGTACTTTCTTTTCAGAAAATGTTGCTGTGAATTTATATCCTATAACTGTTGTTGCTTGGGCTTTTGAATAAAGTGTCGCTATTACATTTGTAGTTTCTATAGCTTGTGGTTCTGTTTCGCATTGTGATACTTGATTTATTGCATATTTGTGTAATGTTTTTTGTTCGTTTTCTTCACAATCGTAATGTGTTACCAATAAATCTTGGGGTCCTGTACGGGGGGAAGGATTTATGTTCTGGTTGGAAATTACTAGAAAAAAGAGTTGGAGAAAAATTAATATTTTTAGAATATACTTGTGTATGATAATCCTGAGTATGGGTTATAAAATGTGATGTAACCAATTGTCTTTTTGGTATATCTGTCGTATTTGTATTTTACTTCAGTTGTTATAAATGGTGGTGGTAGGGATTGAGCTGTTATATTTGGTGGGTTTAATGGATAGGGATGTTGAGCGATGTTGTTGAGTTTAACCGTGATTTCAAATTTTAATTGTAGACTATTTTGTTGGAGTATTTGGATGTTATGATCACGGATGTCTTCGTGGATGTCTTGTCTATATTGTAGTCTATTGAGTGCCCAGTTGTGGAGTCGGTTACTTTCTGGGTGTTGTCCAAATAATGGTGGAGGTGCTGTAAATGTATTCCAGTCTAGTCTTAAAGGAATATTTGTTGATGATTGTTCTCGATATCTAGCGTCGAGGTTATTTGGGAAATTTAAGTTAAAAGGTGTTGGTGAAATCTGGCTTATTGATGGTGTTGATGGTAGTGATAATGTTTCTGGTTGTGATGAAGATGTTGTTGTATCCGTAGAAATGTCTAATGGATCATTGATTAAATTTGGTTCACCTTGTGTGAATGATTGTGTTGGCCAATATGGTGGTCGTGATGTTTGGTTTGGGGGGTTAAAGGGATTTTCACGTATTTGTTCAGATGTTGGTGTTGAACCTAAGTAATCTGAGGGTAGGCTTGAAGTGCTACGTTGTGAAAGAAGCGTAGGGGTTTCTGGTAATATACCAATGGGGTTTTCTGGAGTATTTTGTGATGGGGATTGGGGTATATCAAAATGTACTCGGGGGGTTTGAAAATTCCTGTTTCGTCGAGGATGTATAATTTGTCTATTTATTTCAACTGTATTTTGATTTTGGCTTATATTTTGTATTCTACTTAATTCTTGTGGTAGTGTCGGGTATAAGTTATATGTTGGTTCACTTAGAGGTGCTTGTCGTTGAACTGGTTCTAATGGTTCAGATAAGCGAGCGTGTCGTTCTTCAAAGGTATAGGGGTTATCTTGAAAATAAATTCGTGTAGATGTTTGGGGGTTTTGGGTAGTTGTAGGTGGTGTTGGATTTTCTTGGGATGATGTCGGTGAAGACTGACTGTGGGATTGTTGGTTAGCAATTTTTGATGGTTTTTGATCTGTTCCTTTTAGTGAAAAAATTTATGTCTATTGTAGTACTCTTCTAGAAAAAGAATTAGAAGGATTGTTGCTAGGGCAAATGTGATGATTGCTTTTTTTATACATTTGCATATTGTCAAGATGAGGGATGATAGAAATGTTATAAATATTACAAATAATAAAAAAATATCGGTTCTACTAAAAATGGTTCGTATCATTTAGATAAGTTTTGTGAATCGTACCTGTGGATATAGTCAATAGCTTTTGAAAGTTGGAGGTATAGTTCAAATAGGGAATAGAAAATTAAAAAAATATTGCAAAAAATGATTAAGATTATTATAAAAGCTTCAAAGGTATCAAAAAAAAATATGATTAAAAGTTTAAATATCGTTAAAAAGTTTATGAGAATGTTAAGAATTATGTTGACTGGTCGAGAGAAGAGCATTTAAGAAATGGCTTCTCGATCGAATATTTTTTGTTGTTTGAGGCAATTTTCAAGTGTGGTCGAATTATTTATTGGTTTTTTGACAAGTGGGTTGAGTTTTGTGAAAAATTGTTGGGGGCGAATTTTATGGTGATCGGGAGGTCTTCTTTTTCTTTATTTTTATTTGTCAAGTGATCTGGGGTATTTTTGAATTTTTGATACTTTAGGCTAATTAAAATGGTCGTTCTTTTACTTTAGGCTAATTTAACATATTTGTTTGGGGGGTATTTGAGGTCTGAGTTGGGGAAATATTGTTGATCTTTGGTTTATTAGATAAGGGAGGGTTATGATATTATGGTGATATTTATTTTAGTTGTCAAGTTGGAATGGTTTGCTTATTTTTGACCTGGAGGTCGCAAAGTTATAGTTATAGATATGCCTGGAGTTTAAAATTTGTCGTCTAGTTGGTTTGTGTTAGAGTTATAGAAGGTGACGGATTGGGTGAATCCTATTGGCTAATTTTGAACTAGAATCGTTTCTTGTCTGTCAGCATGTTATTTTGAAAAATGAAAGTTCAAAATATTTCAGAGGTGCAAAGATTAATAAATGTAAAATTAAAGTTGTTTTTGAAATTCAACTTTCTTTAATATTTTAGATTGTGGGATGAATGTTTTATAATTTTTGCGTGGTTGATTTCTAAGTCGTGATGACTCTCTATGTTCTGATTTGTCGATTTGTTCTTGGGGTATAATTTTTTCTGTCATTTTTCTATATTTTCTTTCTTTTTGGGGAATATTTTTTTCTAGCTTTTTTGTATTGTGTTTTATTGTAGTTGATTTTTTATTTTGGTTTTCGGGATGAATGTCATGTTGGTCTTTTGTTTCATTTTCTGTATGTGGATTATTTTGAATAACTTTTAAACCTGTGAAAGAATATAATTGAGTTAGTTCGCGTAGTGCGTACTCTTTTGGATAATAAGGTAATAGGTTGTTTCGATGTTGAACAATTTCTTTTTGTTCTGAGTCGGTGATTTTGTATGTGACATCAGTGGGTTTTGCAATTATTTGGAATGGTCCTTTACGAAGGGGTTGTAATTTTTTAGAAATTCCTTTTTTAGTGTTAAAATTGGGTATTAAAACAAATGTTCCAATTTTTAAATCGGAGGCTGGTGTAAAACGTGAATTTATTTGTTCATTAACGTTTTGTCTTTGTAACAACTTTTTTGTTACTTTTTGGTAAATTTCATTGTGTTTTTTATCTCTGTTTAAAATCCGTTCGGTGTGTGTACCGGAGGCTAATTTAAGAATTTGTGGGTGGTGAAAATGATCTTCATCATGTGTGTGTAAAGGTAGCTTATAACAAATTGAATCTTTATTCGGTTGACAATGGCTTTGGGCATTTTTGTGAGAGTTTGCTGTAAACATAATTGGTTTGCGTGGCTTTTGATTAAAAACCATTTCATATGGTGACATTCCTAGAGTTGTCGTGATTTGTGAATTATATGCCAAGGGAAATAGTTTTAAATCTGCTGACCATTCGGTGTATCTTGTATCATTTCCATTGATGATACATCTAAGATATTCTTGTAGTGAACGATTCATACCTTCGACTAAGCCGTTTGTCCAAGGTGCATGAGATGTACGTGGTTTGTGTTTGATGTTATATAAATGACATAATGTGATGATTTCATTATTAATGAATTCTGTGCCGTTATCTGTAACTAAAATTTCTGGTAGTCCGAATTTGGCTATCCAGTGTTCATAAAGTGTTGTGTAAGCGTAATAAGCGTTACAATGTGGTACTGGATTAAGTGCTACATAATGTGTAAATGCGTCAACAATTAGCATAATGTATGAGTTTCCTTCGGATGATGGTGAAATTGGTCCTTTTGTATCAAATGAAATACGGTGATTAAAGTACAAACTTTGTCCTTTAAAATCTTGTTTTTGTGCTATTTTTTTTTGATTTGGATAAGGTTTATTTGTATCTGCTTTTACGGGTTTAGTTTTATACTTGTGCCATGATTTTAGTTGTCTAATTACTGTGTCAAGATTTTGATATTGTTTCAAGGTTGTAATTGTAATTTTTTGCTGTTGGAGGGAGAAAAATGTTTTCAATTTCTAATTTAGATAAAGGAATTGTGTCAAGTGGGTCATGTAGGTCAAAAACTTGATTTATTGTGTATTTTGAATCGTTTGTTTGTGGTCCTGATAAATTTATTTTATCAGTTAGATTTTCTTTTTCAATTAACGGAAAAAGGTCTTTTTTATGCGAGTGTTGTTTTACTCTTTTTTGTTGGGTGTTATTTTTTATCCATTGTGAATATGGAATTGGTTTGAAAGTTGATGTTCCAAGTAGATCAACTTCGTAGTGGTTATTTTGGCAATCTAAATAAAGTGGGAAGTGTTGTAGGTTATTTATTTGTGATTGTTCAACGTCAGTTTTTACTGCATTTTTGCATTCTAGTCGGGGTGATGTTTCGTTTTCTGCAAGGTAAAATTTTATATTTTTTGGTATTTCAACTGTAGTTTTACGTGTAAGTAATTCAGGTGGTGTATTTCGACTTAATGTGTCTGGCAATGCAAGATTTCTTCCTTCTATCCAAACTATATGTAAGTTTGGAAATTTCATTAGAATTAATTGAAATCTGTAAACTCGGTGATTTGGGTTTGATTTTTGAAATGATTGGTTTGTGATCTGTGAATAGAACTGTTGGATGTTTTGATCCAAGTATCAGAAATTCATATTCTGTAAGTGTATAGATTATGGCTGTACATTCTCTCATTAGAGTTGAGAGTCTTAGCTCTGCTTGAGTGAATAGTCGAGAATTTGCTGATATAAGGTTCATTTTGTTTGTACCATTGTGTGATTGTAATAACGCTGCGCCGATGCCAAAATTTGAAGCATCGCACATTGCATAGAATGGTTGATTTGGGTCTGGAATTGTATTCGAAATTTGTTCAGTTAGGAGTTTTTCAATTTCTTCAAATCGTGTTTGATATTCTGTATTCCATTCAAAATTATTTTGTTGTCTGAGTATATTATAGAATGGTCTTAAGTATAATTGCATTTTATAGACGTATTTGCTTAAAAAATTTAACATTCCAAGGAATTCTTGGATTTTTTTTTGTTTGTTGGTGGTTGAAGCTTCTGAATAGCATCAATGCGTGATTTTAATGGAGTGATTGTTTTTCTTTCTATATTATGTCCTAAGAATTTAACTCGTGTTAAAAAGAAGTGTGATTTATCGGGAGCGGCCTTCAGATTTTCGTTCTGAAGTATTTTGTGATAGTGTTCTAAAACTTGAAACATTTCTTCTTTTGTCTGTGATTGCATAAAAACATCGTCTAAATAGTTGATTGCGTTTTTCTTGAGTATTAGTGGTCTAAAAATTTTACTCATAAAAGCTGAAAATGCTGCTGGTCCTATGGATATTCCATAGAATAGGCGGTTGAATTCATATTGTTGATTTCCAATAACAAATTGTGTTAAACGTCGTGATTGTTCATCTAGTGGCATTTGATTGTATGCACTATTCATATCTGCGGTTGTAAAGTATTTTCCGTTGATTTTTGTTAGAATAACTTGTATTGGTTCAATAGGCCAATTGCATTTTGATTCGTCTATTAGTGAATTAAGATATCTAGCGTCTAGAACTATTTTTAATGATTCTCCTTTTGCTAGGATGATAACTGGGTTGATAAATGTGTTACCTTTTGGTTGTTCTTCTTTGTTTACCGGTGAGATAATTTTGTATTGTTCTAAAATATCGAGTAATCTGTTCACTTTATCGTGTAAATGAATTGGTACTTTACTTGCTCTTTGTTTTTTGAAAACTGCGTCAGGTTTTAACGGGAGATGTAGTGATGAACTGATTTTGCCAACATCGAATTTGGATGTTGCATAAACTGATGAATATTTTATTAGCTGGTTGGCTAACTTATCAAATTCGTCTTGTGTTATTTGTGAATGTTGGAAGTTAAACATTGTCAAAAATATCTGTTGATCCGCTGTATAGCTATTTATGTTGAATGTAGGTTTGAAATATGGGGTTTTTGTGAAATAATCTGTATTTCTTTTTTCATTACTTATTATATTATTTATGGATAATTCTTCATTAAGAATTGTGGATTGACAAATATCTAATAATTGGAGTATATTATTTACGCGATATGCTTTTTCATGCATTGGTGATGTCGTAGCGTTGGTTTCGCAATATCCTAAAAGTCGTAAAGGTAATGTTACTTGATACGGTGTATTGTTGTATACATGTAACGAAATAATATCTGAATTCGTATTTTTCAAATATTTTATGGATGAAATTGTGATTTTGAAAAACTTATGAATAGGTTTGAATTCAAAGTCTGACATATAGAGTTGTTGTTTATTTTGATTTTTATCATATTGGTGAACTTGTTTTATTGAAAAATTATATATGTTTCCTGATAGTGGTTTCAGGTGTTTTCTTTGTTGGTTATATATTGGATAAAATTTTGAAAAGAATGGTGGTTGTTTGTTTAATCTTTGAAAAAATGTTAGGGACGTGTCTTTTGTTTTTGTGTACTTATTTTTGATTAGTATTTTACTATTCAAGATGTTGATTGTTGGTATATATTTAGAGATAAATGGTATTCCAATGATATTGTGTTTAATATCAGTGATATGAAATATTTGTTTAAATGGTTTATTTAAAATTTTATTTTGCTCTATTGTTCTTGTGGGGAGAAGAAATAATTGAACTTTTCCATAGTTTACCAATGTCGATCCTTGTGCTGTTGCTAGTTTACTGGATGTTGCAAGGGGTGTTAGCTTTGGGTGTAATGTTTTTATCTCATTCCATGTGGGAATGTTTATTATGTTTGATTCTGCTCCTGAATCAATTAAAAAATCAATTTCAAGATCTGGTGGTTGAAATTCTTTGTTTCTTGGACTTTCTAAAAGAAATGGTATTGTCCAAATTTTTTCTTTGGGTTGTTCTTTTTGTATATTTTGGTAGATGTGATTTGTATTCAAGCATTTTGTTTTGTCATTTTCATTGGATTTATTTAAAGTGTTGATTTCGTTAGTTTCTTGTGCCGTTTGTGTGGTTTGGATGGGTTCAATATAATAATTGTGAAGGAGTTCTAATTGATTTTCATATATGTGTGATGAAAAAGGTTGTTCATATATAATAGGTTCGTAGTCATTTTCGACTGCTATCATATTTATGGAGATAGTGTTTTCTGTATCACTTTCTGAATCTGATGATTCACAGTTTATTTGATTTAGTTGTAGTTCGTTATTTCCTGTGTCATCAATACCTGGGGCGTCTGATGTTGTTTCTGGATTTGATTGTACTTGATTAATATGTCTTTGATGTTTAGGTGTACTACTTCTGTGGCGGTTGTTAGAATTATTATAAAGGTTATTATTTCTGTGTGGTGATTGGGAATAATTTCTATAACGATTATTATAAGTTGAATGTCGATTTTGTGAATTGTTTCGTGATCGGTTTTGATAATTATCTTTTGATCTGTGGTAATTTGATCTGTTATATGAGTTATTCCTTGATCGATTGTTCGGGTAATTTTGATTGCGATTGTTTGAATAACTTCTATTGCGATTATTTGAATAGTTTCTATTTCTATTATATGATGAGTTTCGTGATTGATTGTTTGGATAGTTTTCTTTTTGTTCTTGTGGCAAGATTTTTTCTATCATTTTCCTATTTTTTCTTTCTTTTTCAGATTTATTTGGGTCTGGTGTTTGTGTATTTTTATGAATTGTGTTTTGTTTTTGAGCACGTTGATGATGATTGTCATCATTTACATTTGTTTCTTGTTCTATATGTGTATTGTTTTGAATAACTTTTAAACCCGTGAAAGAATATAATTGGGTTAATTGGCGTAAAGCGTATTCTTTTGGGTAGTAAGGTAATAAATTGTTACGATGTTGAACATTTTCTTTTTTAGTTGAATCTGTGAGTTTATATGTTACTTCAGTGGGATTAGCAATTATTTGGTATGGTCCTTTCCGAAGTGGTTGTAATTTTTTAGAGATTCTTTTTTGTGTATGGAAATTTGCTATTAAAACAAATGTTCCGATTTTTAAATCTGTGGCTGGCATAAAACGTGAATTAATTTGATTGTTAATGTTTTGCCTTTGTAACAATTTCTTTATTACTTTTAGGTAGATTTCGTTGTGCTTTTTGTCTCTATTTAAAATCCATTCGGTATGTGTACCGGAGGCTAATTTGAGGATTTGTGGGTGATGAAAATGATCTTCATCATGTGTATGTAATGGTAGATTATAGCATATTGAATCTTTATTTGGTTTGCAATAACCTTGTGCATTTTTGTGGGCATTTGCTGTGAATATAATTGGTTTTCTTGGTTTTTGATTAAAAACCATTTCCGATGGTGACATTCCTAAAGTTGTTTTTATTTGTGAATTGTATGATAAGGGAAATACTTTTACATCTGCTGACCATTCTGTGTATCGTGTATCATTTCCATTAATGATACATCTAAGAAATTCTTGCAATCAACGGTTCATACCTTCGACTAATCCATTGGTCCAAGGTGCGTGAGACTTACGTGGTTTATGTTAAATGTTATATAAAAGGCATAGTGTGATGATTTCAATATTATTGAATTCTGTACCGTTGTCTGTGACTAAAATTTCGGGTAATCCAAGTTTAGCTATCCAGTGTTCGTAGAGTGTTGTGTAAGCGTAATAAGCATTACAGTGTGGTACTGGGTTGAGTGCTACATATTGCGTACTTGCATCAACAATGACCATAATGTAGGAATTTCCTTCAGAGGATGGTGAAATTGGTCCTTTTGTGTCGAATGAAATTCTATGGTTGAAATATAAACTTTGTCCTTTAAAATCTTGTCTTTGTGCTATTTGTTTTTGATTAGGTTTTTTCAATTGACATATTATACAATCATTGTATAATACTTTTATCCAAATTGGGGCGCTTGGAAAATAAAAATTTTGTGTAAAGTTTGAGTATGTCTTTTCTGATCCAGAGTGTCCTTTTGTATTTTGCGTATGGGAGATGTTGAATGCTATCAATGTCATACTTAAGGGGAGACAGGGGACTTTAGAATCATCTAATTGATATTCTAAAAGATCTGTATTTTCATTTATTGTTGTGTTATTAAATTTTCGAAAATATTGAAGGAGTAATTTGTTTTCTAAATTTGTGGTATCAGCTTTTGCTGGTTTTGTTTTATATTTGTACAATGATCTTAGTTGTCTAATTACTGGGTCAAAATTTTGGTATCGCTTTAAAAGTTCAAGTGTAATTTTTTCTGTTGGTGGGAGAAAAATATTGTCAATTTCTAGTTTTAAGACTTGGGGATTGTGTCAAGTGGGTCATGGATGTTAAAAACTTGATTTATTGTGTATTTTGAGTCATTTGTTTGTGGTCCTGATAAATTTATTTTATCGGTTAAGTTCTCTTTTTCAATTAGTGGAAAAAGTCTTTTTTGCGGTTGTTGTATTTATTTTTTTTTGTTGAGTGTTATTTTTTATCCATTGTGAGTATGGAATTGGTTTAAACGTAGATGTACCTAATAAATTAACTTCATAGTGATTATTTTGGCAATCTAGGTAGAGTGGGAAATGTTGTAAGTTATTTATTTGTGGTTGATTAATGTCGGTTTTTACTGCATATTTGCAATCTAGTCGGGGTGATATTTCATCTTTCGCGAGATAAAATTTAATATTTTTTGGTATTTCAACTGTAGTTTTTCGTGTAAATAATTCTGGTGGTGTATTTCTACTTAATATATCTGGTAATGCAAGGATTTTTCCTGCTGTTCAAACTATATGTAAGTTTGGGAATTCCATCAAAACTAATTGAAATCTATAAACTCTATCATTTGGATTTGATTTTTGTGTAAAAATAAATAAAATCAGTTTATGATCTGTAAATAAAACTGTTGGATGTTTTGATCCAGGTATCAGAAATTCTTATTCTGTAAGTGTGTATAATATAGCTGTACACTCTCTCATTAGAGTGGAGAGTCGTACCTCAGCTTGTGTAAAAAATCGTGAATTTGCTGATATAAGATTCATCTTATTTGTTCCAATATGTGATTGTAATAATGCTGCGCCGATGCCAAAATTTGAAGCATCGCACATTGCGTAGAATGGTTGGTTTGGATCTGAAATGGTGTTTGAAATTTGTTCTCTTAAAAGTTTTTTAATTTCGTCAAATTGTGTTTGATGTTCAGTGGTCCATTCAAAATTATTTTGTTGTCTGAGGATGTTATAGAAAAGTCTTAAGTATAATTGCATTTTGTAAACATATTTACTTAAGAAGTTCAACATTCCAAGAAATTCTTAGATTTTCTTTTTATTTGTAGGTGGTTGATGTTTTTGAGTTGCATCTATGCGAGATTCTAATGGAGTGATAGTGTTTCGTTCAATTTTATGTCCTAAAAATTTAACGCGTGTTAAGAAGAATTGTGATTTATCTGGGGCTGCTTTCAGATTTTCGTTCTGAAGTATTTTGTGATATTGTTCCAAAACTGTAAATTATTTCGTCTTTAGTTTGTGATTGCATGAAAATATCATCTAAATATGCGATTGCATTTTTTCTTGAGTATTAGTGGTCTAAAAATTTCAATCATAAAAGCTGAAAAAGCTGCTGGTCCTATGGATATTCCATAGAATAATCGATTAAATTCATATTGTTGATTTCCAATTACAAATTGTGTTAATTGTCTTGATTGTTTATCTAGTGGTATTTGATTGTAAGCACTATTCATATCTGCGGTTGTGAAGTACTTACCATTGATCTTTGTTAAGATAACTTGTATTGGTTCTATAGGCCAATTACATTTTGATTCATCAATTAGTGAATTGAGATATCTAGCGTCTAAAACTCTTTTTAGTGATTCACTTTTTGCTAGAATGATAACAGGGTTGATAAAGGTGTTACTTTTTGGTTGTTCTTCCTTATTTACTGGTGATAAAATTTCGTATTGTTCTAAAATATTAAGTAATCTATTGACCTTGTCGTGTAAGTGAATTGGTACTTTGCTTGCTTTTTGCTTTTTGAAAACTGTGTCAAATCTTAATGGAAGGTGTAAGGATGAGCAATATTTTCCAACGTCAAATTTTGATGATCCGTAAACTGACGAATATTTTTTTAGTTGTTTAGCTAATTTATCAAATTCATCTTGTGTTATTTGTGAATGTTGAAAATTGAACATTGTTAAGAATTTTTGTTGTTCTTCTGTATAATTTGTTATATTGAAAGTTGGTTTGAAATATGGGGTTTTTGTGAAATAATGTGTTTTTCTTTTTTCATTGCTTATTATATGATTTTTGGAAAATTCTTCATCAAGAATTGTTGATTGACAAATATCTAATAGTGTGCTACCTCTTTTACAGGTGAAGTTGTAGCATTTTTTTCACAATATCCCAGGAGTCCTAGGGGTAGTGTTTTTCTATTTGGTGTATTATTAGACACGTGTAGTGAAATAATATCAGAACTTGTGTTTTTCACATATTTTATAGATGAGATTGTTATTTTGAAACATTTTTGAATGGGTCTAAATTCGAAATCTGACATGTAAATTTGTTGTCTGTTTTGATCTTTGTCATACTGATGAACTTGTTTTATTGAAAAGTTATATACACTTCCTGATAAAGGTTTCAGGTGTTTTCGTTCTTGATTATAAATAGGGTAGAATTTTGAGAAAAATGGTGGTTGTTTGTTTAATCTTTGAAAGAATGTTAAGGCTGTGTTTTCACTCTTGTATATTTATCTTTTATATGGAGTTTACTATTTAAGAGGTTTATTGTGGGTATGTATTTGGTGATAAATGGTATTCCAATGATATTATGTTTAATATCAGTAATATGAAATGTTTGTTTGAATGGTTTGTTCAGAATCTTGTTTTGTTCCATTGTTCTTGTGGGAACAAGGGACAGTTGGATTTCTCCATAACTTACTAATGTTGATCCTTGTGCTGTTGCTAGTTTACTAGATGTTTCGAGAGGTTTTAGATTCGGATGTAGATGTAGTGTTCTGATTTCATTCCATGTAGGGATGTTAATGATATTTGACCGTGCTCCTGAGTCTATTAAAAAATCAATTTCAAGATCTGATGGTTGAAATTCTTTATTTTTTGGGCTCTCTAAGAGAAATGGGATTGTACAAATTTTTTTTGTGGTTGTTTTTTTTGAACGTTTTGGTAAAAATGATTATTTGAGCTTTGTTTTTAGTCATTTTAAATAGGTTTAATAACAGTGTTAATTTCGTTTAATTCTTGAGTAACTTGTAAATTATTATTAGTTGATCCCATATAATAATTATTCAGAAGTTCTAATTGATTTTTGTATATGTGTGAACTGAAGGGTTGTTCGTATATGATAGGTTCATAGTCATTTTCGACTGTTATCATATTTACTATCATAGTGTTATCTGTATCACTTTCAGTATCTGCTGATTCGCAATTTATGTGGTTTAATTGTATTTCATTATTTTCCGTGTTATCAATACCTGGGGGGTCTGAAGTTATTTCTTCATTTGTTTGTACTTCGTTGATTTGTCTTTAATGTTTTGGTGTGTTACTTCTATATCGATGTTGAGAATCGGGGTAACGGTTATTATTCCTATGAGGTGACTGGGAATAATTTCTGTATCTATTGTTATAACTTGAGTTCCGATTTCGTGACTTATTTCTTGATCTGTTCTGATAGTTATCATTTGATCTCTGATAATTTTATCTATTATTTGAATTATTTCGTGATCTGTTGTTTGGATAATTTTGATTTCGATTGTTTGAGTAACTTCTATTCCTATTGTTTGAATAGTTTCTATTTCTATTGCATGATGAATTTTGTGATCTGTTGTTGGAAAAGTGTCTAATCCTTGAGTTTGATTGGGAACTGGATGCAGTAACAAATTCTGTTGCGTTTGAATTCGATCGTGGATAGTTGTTTTGACTATTTGGTCGATTATAATGATTTTGTGAAGAATTTTGTGTATTTCTTCGTTCTGGTGATCTTCCTCTATAACTTGAGTTATATGGTGATTGATTTCTCGCTTAATTGGTATTGTTCGGAAGTGGTTTTCCTGAACTGTTGTTGCTGTATACATTTTTGTTTGGTAGATTTTGATCTTTCTTCATGTATTGGTAGAATGATTTATTTGGTTCTTTATATTTTTGAGGTTTGTTTTGATTGTCCTGTTGTTTTTGTCTACATTCAGAAATACTATGTCCATATCGTCGGCAATAATTACACCATTTTTTGAAAGATGGTTTGCCTTTAAAGTTTGGGTGTTTTTCATAAATATTAAGTATTTCAGTGATTTTTTCAACAAGGTCTGTATCTGATTCCTGTATATTGTTGATATTTGTGGTATTTGTTTCAATTCGATTAACATATTGTAACTTCAGATTTTCTGTTTCTTCAAGTTTCATTGTGATTTCAGCTTGTTCTAGTTTGTCTACAAGTTTTCGAAAATCTAGATTGGGCTCTCCAATTGAGGAGGGATGAGATGCTCTTTTTTATTGCTATTTTCCTTAATTGAGGTGTTAAGGTCATCATTATGATTTCTGTCATTTTTGTGTTTTTATAATCGTGTGTATTTAATGAATATGCTTTTCGAACTAGTGTTTCGATACGTACTGCTAGTTGTTTGATGGTTTCATTTGGTAATCTGCGAATTTCATTACATAAAACTCTTTGTTGTTGCTTATTTCTCTCGGAGTCAAACATTTTTGAAAATTCTTGTGTAAATCTTTTCCAATTTGATTTTATTTCTATAGGCAATACTGAAAACCATTTTTGGGCAGCGTAATCGAGTGTGTAATCATTGGGTTTTGTGGCTGAATTGGTTGAAAAGATTGTGTATTAATTGGGTTTTGCATTTGTATTGGTTGTTGATTTTGTGTATCTGTTGGGTGTGGAGAAAAAATTCTATGATATGTATACGGTTTCTGCACTCCTTGTCCACAATATTCTTGAGTATATGGTGCAAATATATCTGGTTGTAAATAATCATCGTCAGAGGATAAATAATCCGTTTGATGAGGTGCTTGCTTTTTATTTTTATTCTGTTGAAAGAATGGGTAATTTTCACTACGATCCTGTGGAGGATGTGAATTAGTTTGAAAATTTACTGAGTTGGTTGTTGCCATTGGGTTATCCCAATATCGAGATCTTATCTGATTATTATTATTTTTTCGTGAGGGATAGTTTGTTTTTGATGAATGTGCGTAATTATAATTGTGTTCCGCAAAAGTGTTTCTTGTGAACGTTCTGCGTGTTTTTGACGGTATTGTCATGGGTCTATATGTTTGATAATCCATTTGTGAATATTTTGGAGCAACCGAAGGTTTAACGGTTGATTGTAAGGTTACTTGTGCTAGTGAAGTGTTTGTATTTCTTGGTGTTGTTAAATTTGGACGTATTGGTGAAATACTTTGTTGTGTAGTTGTTGTTTGGACGATTTCTTCATTTATGAAGTGTGATGGTGTTTGAATATCTTGTTGAGTGAGGTTCCTAGTTCCATTAAGGTTTTCATTGTGTATGACGGTCGAATTTAAACTGTTATTTCGCGTATCAGGTAAAAATGTATTGTAGTTTAATGGTGTTGCATCAATGGATAATGGTATTACCCTTACATAATCTCTTACATAAGATATTGTACTTATTGCCTGACTTGAGATTGATTGTGGGATATTTATGAATGCATAATGACACCATTCGCGGTCCCAAACGTAGTCTGATTGTTCTGTGATGGCGGTATCATCGTTTGAATTTTGAGGTCTGAAATTTTTTCTTGCTTGTGAAATTAAATCTATATTATGTGTGAAAAAATCTATTATAAACCATGCCAAAATTTTTTGTAAGTCATGTTTTGTATGTTGTGAAACTTCATCTTTAGTGAAATTTTCTTTAATTATATGTAGAAAAGTTGAAAATAGTGTGATTTCATGTCGTACCTTTATATGTTTGGATGTCTCATTCGGTGAGATATGCGGGATTGGGTTTTCGTTTTCTATTGAAATATGACTATATATTATTGCAAAAACTTCATTAGTAAATATGGAGTTTGCTCTTTGTGAGTTATGATATTGTATGCTTTTTATATATTCTGAGAATACTTTTGAAAATTCTAAATCAAGATCGTCTGTTTGAATTACATATTTGCGGTGATTCGGGTTTGGTGAGCTGAATTCTATGGTGTAGATTCCGTATTGTTGTGTTAAGTTACATATATCTTTCAGATAGTGATCAATGATCTGTATTTTTATTTTTACATCTGGGAACTCTGTTTTTCATGGGCTAATTCCGGGTTCAAACAAATTTAGAAGAAAATTCTTACAAAGATCATGTTGTCCTCTATTATCGGGTGCATCTACGAGGAAGGGGTAGATATCGTCATCATCTGGACTATCTTCACTTGGAGTGTGTGTTTGGCTCATTTTTTCGTTTAATGACTGTTAATAGGTAATTATCGATGTGTCTAATTGGTTGATTCCAATTATACAAGTGTACTGGTTTGTGTTTATATTGCTTTTTTATTCTTCTTTTTCCTCTTTTTAAAGAATTTGAAGTTGTTTCTGAGTCGGAAAAATATAATTGATCGTGAATGGGACAATTTTTATCAATGGATTCTTTTAATTTATAAAGTTCGTCTAAATTGCTGACTTCTGATTCTGAGAATGCGTTTCTATTTTTGGAAAATCTTTTTCGTGTTATTTGTCTTTGTTTAGTTATTATTTTCCTTTTTAGTGTTTGTCGTTTTGTTCTGATATATCCAACTGTTTGTGTGTGTGGTGTGATTACAAGGTCGTATTTTTTGTTATCTATTTCACAGTTGTGCAAAACGATTGTTTGTTTGTTTCCTAGATTTTTAAATGACATAAGGTTTAGGATGACGGATGCAAAAAGTTGTTAGATGATTTCTAATTTCTTCAACTGTTAGTCCTTACGATTTTTTGGTTAGCTTAACCTGGGTCTATTTATTTAGGGTTGGAGAGAAAAGTATATCGATTCCGAAGAATGATTTTTTACTTTCTCGTGGCTAGTATAAGCTAAGGTGTTAACTTACTTAATCTTACTTAGGGGTAGTGATTGTGTTCAAGGGTTGGAGAATAGTAAATCGATCCACAACGTTCAGGTATAATTAGAACGCGAGTAGTTCGTTAGGTACTATTTTAAACTTACTAAGTCTAAGATTTATCCTGGGTCTGGTAAGAGGGGGGATCAAGTGAAGGATGAATAACCGAAGTTCTTCACTGTTTATTCTAATTTGAATGATTAGTTTTGTTTAAAAATTTCTATTAGTCTTGGGTTTTTTGAAAGGGTTGGATAGTGAATCGACGTTTGAGGTCGTTAGACACTAGCTAAGTGGGTGGGGGAGAACAAAATTGTTCTTTTTGATCCAAGGATAGGCCTTGATGATCAAGTTTTAAATTTAATTAAATAGAAATATTAATTTAGATCCAAGGATAAGCCTTGATGATCTGATTTTAAAATTAAGTGAATTTAAGTTTAAAATGGTTTAAATTGTTTAAAAATTTTAGTTTTTTAATGATATAAGTGAGCTTATGATTGCTGTTATGTTTAGGTGATGAAGCTGGGACTACAAATGATTTTTATGATTACTAACAATTTATTGTCATGCTACTAATTTTTGTTTTGTTTTTTCAATAAAAATTTTCCAAACATGTTTTATATAATACTGCAGAATATAGGAAAACGATCTGAGATCTTTTTATTAATCGTTATTGTATATTAATAATTTTGTTTAGCGCCTGAAATGATCATGAAGATTGACTTCAAGATTTTATGTTTGCAAATGAAAATCTAAATTCATTGCTAATAAGATTCTAAATATAAAAATTTGTGTTGGCTTTTGCCGTACTATCATATAACTATTTGGTAAGTTTCTACTTTGTCGTATGTCGTCTCTGGTTCGAGGTCTTCTTCCAATTCCGGGTAGTTCTATTATCGTTCGGAATATTGGCTCTGATCTATTGAGTCGTAGACATTTCGATTAAATTATTGTCGTATAACATTTTGAAAATGTTTTGTCTAACTTCTAATCTATTTTTGGTTAATTCTAAGCTATTAAGGTCTTGTTCGAGACTTATGGTCGCACCAGATGAGTTAGGTCCGATGTGGTTAACTCATAGAGTAATTTCGGATAGGGTACACCGTCTGCTCGTCACGCTATCTTATTTTCGGCCGGATAGATTCGTGCAACTTCTTAGTCTAATACCGATCCTAATCTTACTCTTATACTATCTAGTCTCAGGTTGTTTAACTAGTCTCTGCTAGGCTCAATAGATCTAGGGTATACTGGTTTATTGCGGCTGCTGAAGTTCTCTTGGAGAGACAACTAATTTCTAAGTTAAATTCAAATCTCTCTGGTGCTGAAATTACAAGTAATTTCAGCACTTACAAATAAGTGGGTTGTTAGTTAGATGGATCATGATTGGTTAATATTAAATACTTTACAGTGGTAAAATATCTAATTTATCCAATCATAAAATGTAGTTTAGATCAGGTTCCAGTAAGTTTCTCCAGCCCTCTTTGGGGCTCATCTTATAGATACAAGACACTTTTCAGGTTTTAATGATTACTTGAGTAATAAAAAAGAACAAGTTTCAAGAAAAAATATGCCGAAACTGATAAAAATGGAATGGTTCATGGAGTCAGAATGGCGACTGAAATGAGTTTAATTTCACATCCAACCCATTCCCTCTGGTGTTATGCGAGGTCATTGAAGAAAGAAAGTTGAAATAAGAAAGTTTTGATCTTGATAAGAGCCGTTAAGAAATGGCATGTCACCAGAGACTCGCAATAAAAAATGTGCAACCACGTCAATTATGAAATCTTTGTTATTCTAAAAACGGCTCTGAAGGACTTCAAGGAGCAAAAGCCATTAAGGGCAAAAGATTAGGTTATCTCATCTGTAAATGATACCAATAAATCAATTGAAAAAATACTCCTTTTCTATTTTTCTATCAAAATAATAACCTAGCCAGGTTCGCCGGTGGCTGCGCAAATAGCTAAGAAAGTTACGACCACAAAAAAAAAACAAAAGAAAAACAGTTTTTGTTAATTGCTTAGTTTATTTGTTAGTGTCATAAGAAAAAGTGAAGAAGCCTAAAGTTTGGGCATATTCGATACCAATGGTAGACAAGGCAAACTCGACAACAGTTTTTCTCAAAAATAACAGAAGAGAAAGCAAAAAATCTAATATTTTTAAAAACTTATTAAGAAATCCGTTATTTGATCAAAAGTTTTGCAGAGCATATTTTTGATTTTTGGGAAAGTTTTTATTTCCAAAGAGGCGCTAAAAGAAACTTTCGACGATTAATTTTACTCGGGCAAAATCAAGTCTTGCCAGCCTAAATTAAATCTTATTGCCCTTTTATAAGCCCGCTTGCTCGCTTTATTCGATCGAAGTTAGACTGAAAACCAAAACATTCACAACGAATTTTCTCGACAAAGTGAAACTTTTTTGGACTTTTAAATAACTTCAATCGAAACACGACTAAAAGATCTTTAGTATGATATATCACCCGAGCAATTAAGATGACTTCTTGCTGCACCTGATTTTGTGTGGAAAAAACTCAGAAAAGTCTTTCAGTAGTCAGAGCAACTGGGAACGCCGATGGCTGCGCCAAATAATCTATGTAAACCAATTAAGAACTATAAAAATTAAAAAATTAAATAAAAAAAAAGATATATTTTTTCAAGTAGCAGGAAAGAATGGAATGAAGCTAGACGTTTTTTTTTCAAAATCTGAATCACAACTGTTGGGGAGCGGTGGTGAGGGGAGCGGTGGTGAAGTGGTTACGTCTCCGCCTCTCAATCGAAAGGTCGGATGTTCGAGGCCCACAATGATCCGTGCTCGTTGCCTGAGGGTCAGGCAACATTACCCAGCCCAGAAAAATAACCAAAAAAATTGCATGTAGTTCTTAAACAGAGGCACAACAGCGGTTCGCCGTGATGAGCTGTACAGCTCTTGTGTTGGTCCTTTCCCCGTGGATAAATGGTCTTAATTAATTAATAAACTGGGAGTTCTGAGTAAAAAAACGCCGTTTCTGCGGATTTTGTTGAAAAACCAGACCCATGCCATTAGGCCTTCCTACCCTTGGGGTGGTCGGAACCAAAACAAATATAAGAAGGTTCAACAAAACCTACTCAAACCATGTCTGAAGTCGAAGAAAAAAATTAGATGAGCGTTATCGACAAGTTAAATGTTTCTCCATTCTACAAAATAAATGTTTCTCCAAGTTAGAACTTAGCGGTTTAGGACATCTTCTTTCAATTGTTTGAGTAAAGTGTAGCTTTTATTTTGATACCAACGCTTGTTGATGTACAATATTCATTGTGATGTCTGATTTTGTAAAGAGAACGAAGCTTGGTCTTAGTTTTTCCAACATCTAGGGGGTGGTCTGAACAAACAGAAAGTGAAACAGTAGACATTGAAAACTACCTGAGGAATTTCTTTCATATCAGCTGCTTGCCATCGTTTTGTGATCTCTTCGAACCTCTCTAGGGCAGTTTTAGCTTCTGCCTCTAATCGCTCTGCCCTCGATCTATTGTTGTCATTAATTTCCTTTCGCCTTAAATGCTCTCTTTCATCAGCCGCAACTTTTATATTATCTACTAAATTTGACCCGTCTTTTTTCAGCTTGTCAACTCTGTCCTTGCTAGCTTTCATCTGCTTTCGAGACTTCGACAACTCTTGTTTTGTGGTCTTTGAGTCAAGAGAGTCCTCACCCATTGCAGCCTTGCGTTGCTGCTCGAGGCGCTTCTTGATTCTGTTTCGCCTAGCCATAATACGTTCTTCTGGGTCAGCTGACTCCACAGATGGACCAGTGACCTCCTCTGTTTCTTCGAGTGATTCGTTCATAGCGCCGTAATCTGAAATTAAGATTAGTTTTTGCTCATTTGTCCGAGAAATGTGAGCTGCTATGAATCCGTAATTCCTTAATTAATCGACAAACTGCTTAAGATACTTTGAGTTTGTATAGCTACCTTCCTTTCAAGTTTTCAAAAAAAAATCGAAGTGGTTTTTCTATGCTCGAATTGTGATTATCTGGATAACAATCAAGATGAGAGTTTCTATAGCATCTGTTTATTATGAATGCCCTTATTTTGAATTGAAAAACATTTCGCCCAAAATCGTTTTTCAAATCTTATCGGTGCTTTCTATAAACATAGGCTTACTTTTTTAACTTAAAGAGGTATGATACATTTTCATAGGCGTTTATTCGTGAAAATACAGAGCTTTACGAACCCTTTCAAACCATCATAAATTTATAGGCATTCCTAAATCAAATTGAGTTCGATGTCAGCTAAAGTGTTAAAATAATGTGTGACAAGTCCTAAAAACCTAAACAATCCAATCATAAAAAGGCCGGATCTCCCGTCACGACAGACTACGGGACATTATTTTCAATGCTACCTCGGCTGCCTCTTTAGCCCCCATCAAGGAGCAACGGAACCTCATCCCTGGAGAACGGTCCAAACCCGGCGATATTTTTATCCCTACTTGGAGCGCTGGTCGCCCAGCTGCTTTCGACGTCACCGTGACATCCCCGCTGCAGTTATCTCTTCTCTCTCGTGCGGCGGAGACCCCCGGGGCGTCCCTGGAAGTTGCTGAGGACCGCTAATTTTCGAAACACGAGAAAAACTGTGAGGAACAAGGAATCAGTTTTTTCCCGTTAGCAGTCGAAACGCTCGGGGGTTGGTCCGCTTTAGCTATCAAAACCCTCAAGTCAGTTGCTATCCTCGCTGATGCCAGACGTTCTGGTTCACGTGACGCTCGTGTTGCCCCAGTTCGCCTTCTCCAGAGCCTCTCAGTGTGCCTCATGAGAGGAAACGCCACTATGATTGTCAGCCGGGCCATCTAGTCTTGTGCAGTTTATTACGTTTTTTGCATTCCCAATTCTGGTGCTCCTTTGTTCCTTTGCTGTTAGCGCATTCCCCCTCTCTTTTCAATCCTCAATGATTCATCCCACACTTGTTGTTTGTTTTGTATATGTCTGCCATAGGTTTTATCTTTATTATTGGGATTCAGTAATTGTAAAAAATCATAAAAAAATTTAAAGTTAAGAAAGAAATATATTATATGCAAATCATTCATCTAATAAAAACGTAAGAAGATTTGAAACGCAGCATTTAGAAAAAAAAAATTATAATAAGTTCAAGAGAATTATATTCCGATACACCAAAAAAAATGAACAGCTTCATTCGTTAAAGTTCAATATCCAAAATAAAACGTACATCGCTAAACTAAATTTGGATGATACTTTTTTTCTTTAGTTTAACCTCATAAAGTACTCAGAAGGTCGAAAGTATCATAGTACCCGAGGTTACAGTCAGGAGTCCCTTCATCACATTATCCAGTCAAAATCCTCGGTATTTTTTAGAGATGGAAGAGTAAAGTATAATATGGATATAAGTAAAGAGAGTTAGATGGTTGGGAATCAAGCCAACCAGATTGAGAAAACTAACGCCTGCACAGAATAAACCGGAGTTGAAAGTGGCTCAAAAAGACTAGCTTGATATGAGGCTACGGGGCTATCGTATACTTAGGTGAAGCTGCGCTTTTGTTCCCTTGGCTCTATAAATAAAAAAAAATCCTTCGAAAGTAGTTTTATCATTAATAGTGCCGAGTACACAGGCAGCGTTCGCAACCTGTATTGCGAGGGAGATTCTTTGCTTAAGAAAACTACCTACCCTGGATTTCTCGGAACACGTTCACAAGTTCTTAGAAGCTCATTCAGAAAAATTTCGGTACTAGGGCCGGCGGCACCCTGAACTTCAAAAGCTATTGGTTGAAAAATATATCCACAATAATAAAATCTCAATATTTGTCAGATTTTCTATCTTACGCCTCGGCCGTTCCGGGGTTACAAACCGAGCCTCCGCATATTCTACTAGGGGCTAGGGAGTCAACTACCGTTTTATCCCACAGAATTTTTAATCTGAAATGTTTCTGACTCAACAAACTTCGCCAGATTTTTGAAATGAAAAATTTATAAGCAAACTAGTTTTCAAAGGTATAACATGCAAAATGCATGTGGGACCTGTCTAGCAAAGTTGCTTTTTCGAGGGATACTTTATCATTGATGTACCATTTAGGTTAAGATAATAGTGGGAAAACAGATTAATTGAGAGGATCAGTTGAAAAAGTCAAATGCCAAAGTTTTTTTCTACCTTCAAGACCATTATGAAAACAAATATCCTAAAAGGTAGAGTAAACAACCTTTAAAATGTTTTTTAAAACAAAATAAAAGCACTTGCAATAACATATACTCTCAGAATTTGAGAGTATCTACTTCCGAATACTTCGGATTGTTTTCAGAAAAAATTGGAGAACACATATGATACTTTGCTCTTCAATTCAGCTCTAATGAAAAACAGCCTTTGTGAAATTAATCTCACATGATTTGATATTCGACTGACCAAATGTTTTTGTAGGAGGACTTTCGTGAAATTTTAACCACGTGACCTATGGCTAAAATCAGAATTGAGTAAAACATGGGCCAGAAGACAAAATTAGAAAAACAAATACTTTCACTTCCACTTTCAGTAGTTTCTTTCGTTTTTTCCATTTTCAAATAATTTATCAAAAAATTAGAACTGACGTTGATTTTTGCGAGAACGTGATTGCGGTGATTCACAAAACGTTAAACAATCTTTTGCAGAATCAAATCTGAAATTAATTTTTTTTTCAAACTCTCATGCGGCAATCCACTGAAAACTTAAATTCGAAATTTCTAAATTATTAAAATAGATCATCGAATACATTTAAAATACCGACAAAAGAGTAAAATACCGAAAAAGAAACAGAAGTCATAAAATGCCTTGTTACCGAAAGAGGTTGGAAATGAAAAAAAAAAAAACGCACGTGCAATATAGTTGATGTTTTTGCCTTCTGATTTCTACATTTTGAAAGAGAAAAATCTAATTTTTTTCAAGTATACCTCCGGGTGAAGGCTTTTTTGCCCCCCATTGAGTAAAACCAAGTCATGAGTCAACAACAACTGACGGAATCTCAGCTACCAATTACTCACGAAGTGCTGATTGAAACGGAGACAAATTTCAGAAATGCGCTAACAGCAAACAAATCGACGACACAAACAAAACAAATCCAAATAATCAAAATCATCCCCCCCATTCTCGAGAGAAATTGTAAGGTCAGCTGAAAATCTGGCGCAGGCATATCGAAGTTGTGCTTCCGATATACTTAAACAATTCCCCACAACAATGCAACAGAAGATGACAATCTCAAAAACAATAACCGTGACGAAAGATGACCGCAAACTTCATACACTGACAGTTATTGCTCCCCCCGAAGCAGAGCAATTCATAACTAGCATCAAAAGCGAAGGAATCATTCTACTTGACAGGACGGTATTTCCCATGGGATGCTTTCCAAGGTCTCATAGACCCAAGAACATTTACCCTAAACTAGCAAAAATCAAATTGTCGAACTTGCCTTATGTATGCAACGATATCGAAGCGAAATCAATTCTCCAATTGCCAGAAGACATAATTCATAGCCCCATATTCCAACGTGAGACCTGTATCGTAACTGAAACGGGTCAGTATGTTTACACAGGAAGAGCAATTTTAGAAGTTAAAATACAAAACGAAGAACAAGAGAAAAAGCTGAAGGACTGGTCTTTTAAATCGAGAATGGATGGCTTCAAAATGTGGGAAGGTGTAGAAATCTCGTTTCACATACCTTCACTACATGAATGTCAAAAATGCAAGATGTCTGGACGCCAAGAAAAAGGTCATCATGATGATTGGTGCAACATAGGGAACCAAATAACCAAAAATCCAAATAATCACTACCCACAAAAACCAAGCTCCAATAATGCCAGCGACGAGAAAATCGATGACGAAACAACAAGCGATAAGTTTTGTAATGGTACCGAAAAAGAAGAAGATAAGAATGTTGAAGCACCAACATCTGGAGTTTTGATTGATGAATCTAAAACAAACAGTGCAGCTACTCCAAGCGAAGAAAAACAAAAGGATGAGGTTCTCAACAACCAGGTCGTAGATTTTCATTCTTACTCTGCAAAAGAAAAAAAAGACAATTTAAATATCGAAAATAACAAACGAAAATGTTCCTCTGACGGAAGAATGCTTACAAAAAGAGAGCGTGAAACTTCACCAACCTCTTGGTCAGTTTTATAACGGAAGAAAGGGCCAAAAATGAAATCTAAAAATAAAGGAGAAGACTTGGTTGGAGGGAAGTTTTAGCAAAAATTTCTATGAGCGAAAAACCAGATATTTTTTCCGTTAATATTTTTAGCATAGGAAATCCAGCTAAATTACACTCACTTATCAAAAAATGCCAAGTTTTAAAAAATCGCCCAGTTTCATTTTGTGCATACAGGAAGCAAAAATATCGAAACTTACAAAGATACATTTGAGTTTACTGGATAAATATAATGTTTTATTCGATTCCATATCGGGCTCAAATAATTCTGGTGGTTTCTTAACGTTATGGTCATCAAACTTGAGTCCTGCAAAAAGAATTGCTTCAAGTACAGGTTTTCAATTGTTAAAGTTTGTCAAACTTGATTGGTTTGTTATCAACGTTCATGCGAACCCTATTTCATTCCGATCAACTTTGAATTCCCTGAAATTAAGCATCAGATTTTTACCTAACAAATCGAAAATTATCATGATGGGTGACTTTAATGCGCTGAGTTATGATAATATTAACAGTTCTTCAATACTTAAGTTAAATGATGCACGTATCAAACGATTTACCCAACTCAAAGAACAAATTCTTGACTGTTTTGGTTTTGTTGATTTTGCACTCAAGAATGATTTTTGTGATTATACACATTATGACAAACAACATAAAACTTTTGCACGCATAGATTATGTTTTCATAAAATTCGAAACAGAGTATGATTCTATGCAAAGCATTCAAATATCAATATCTGATCATTTGCTCTTACACGTTTTTGTTAAGCCATCTAACTTGTATCAGCGCGGCCCTAGTTACTGGAAATTAAATGAAGAAATTTTAAACAACAACGCCAGCTTAATTCGTGAAGACCTAAGAAACTTTTACGAAAATGAATCACCAAGTAGTTACGAAAATTTTAAGCACAATTTTCGTGACCTTCTGAGGTTTATTCAAGAAAACAAAAAGCGTGTAGATCAGAAAGAACTTAATTTATTGAACTATCACGAAAATGTTCTCAGAGATTGCATTCACAGCGGAAAAGGTCCGAACCCTAATTTGATTGAAAAATATCATTTGGTGCTGGAACATCTTCAAAAAGTTTCCAAGGAAAAAGTTTTTTCAGATTATCGAAAAATTCAGAAAACTCTCAGCTATACATTGGAGGGTGTTCCCAAATTTTGTAGTCAATGGACATCAAAGAACACAATTAACTCAATCAAGCGAATTCAAGTGGATCAGAACGTTTATCATACGGATGAGGATATTCTTAATCAATTTCGAAAGTATTTTTCAAATATTTTTTCAAATAGTTCTACAACAGACTCCGATCAACTACTAAAGACATTTTTATCAAAAAATAAACTCGAAAAAAATGAGAATGATTGCTATCATTACTTTACAGAAGATGAAATTCACTTGGCTATAAACAAATTGAATTTGAAAAGCTCGCCTGGACCAGATGGCCTTACTTCTAAGCTATACAAGACTTTCACGGATGAGTTTTGTTTAATTTTAGCTAAAGTTTTTAATCATTTTGTTCACGGTGGAAAACTTCCAAACAGTTTTTATTTAGCAATAATCAAACTGCTCCCGAAATCTGAAAATGCCATAGCAGTACAAGATTTTCGCCCCATCAGCCTTATGAATACTGACGCGAAAACCTTTGCCCATGTAGTCTGTAATCGAATTAAAAATGACCTTTGCAAAGTAGTAAAAAACCATCAGCACGCGTATTTGCCTGGAAGACAAATGCACACAGCAATACGAAAGTTGAAAAAAGCGATTACTCCAGAACGATTGGCTACCCGAGGTTCATGTGCTGTAAAATTAGACTTTTCTAAAGCATTTGACAGAGTTGACAGATCACTTATCATCAAAATTTTGAAAGGGTTAAACCTTGATGAGTTTTCAGTTAGAGCTATTGAAACTTTGTATTTAGACTCAAAAGCAGTAATTGAGATAAATGGTTTTTTATCAGCCAGCTTCAAAATTCATCGCGGTGTGAGACAAGGTTGCCCTCTTTCCGCATTTTTATTCATAGTTTTTATCGAACCCCTTCTTCAAGCAATTGAATCTACAGAAGCAATTGAAGGTTTCGGGATATTGTGCCCCAAACTAGTTTCATATGCAGACGACATAACTTGCCGTATCAAAATCCGATGTATTGACAGGTTGTTTCGCTTAATCGATACATTTTGCAAACAAACTCAAATGATGATTAACATAAGTAAAAGCGAAGTGCTTTCCATACCTGATTTATCACCCTATAAAACAGTCAAGAAACAAAAATACTCGGTGTGTTGTTTTACACTTCCCAAAAAATTGAAAATATTGAACTATTGTTAAGTTCTCAAATTCAAAAACATCGCGGGTTAATTTTACTAAGTAAATCTTTGAGGGCCAAATCATTAACACTGTCAGTTTATGTTCTCCCTAAGTTTTTTCATTTGGCTCGTCATACTACAGTTAACTTGGATACTCTTAGTAAATGCCAAGAATTATTAAATACAGAATTGAAAAAAACAAGCAGACTCGACATAAGAAAAGAAGTTTTATATCACCCCATCTTAGATGGTGGGATAGGCTTACCATGCCTACAACTTAAACTTTTTAGTATAAAAATTATCGATTTCTTTGCTTCTGATATGTCAGATCAAAATAGTTTATTACCAACAGATTCAATTTTACCGAAAGAAATCAAAAATTTGTTGAGAAATACGAACATCTCTATTGAAATAAGTTCAAGTGATTTTGCAATATTTTCAAACAGTACCAATAGCCGTTTAATTATAACAATACAGACAAAATCGCGAGATGTTTATTATTTCTGCTTACAAAACTGTAGTTTTCATCGAGCTGCGATTTCCCGCTTGGGTTTTGCAGCAAACCGTTAGCTCTGTTCAGAAGAAGAATTGATTAAATTTACAGGCAAAGTTTGGAAAAATTCAATGCTTGATGTATGGGAAAAAAACTTTCTTTATAAATTTGCTTACGCTGTTTTTAAAGATCGAGAAAAGCGGTGGTTTTTTTTTCGAGAATGCCCCCGAATGTTTCTATTGTAATTTAGAATGCGAAACATTCGAACACCTAATTTTCAGTTGTTCCTCGCTACAACCTTCAAGAAACATATTACAGATTAATAATTGGCGTGACGTTTTTGTATCAACCAACATTGCAAGACTTAAGTATGTTGTTTCGGTTATTCGTGGTGCATATTCAAAATCATCGACGTCATGGAAAATCAACTTGCAAACATTTGTGTGATGGGAAGTATGGAAGATGAGAAATACAAATTTCTCCATCTGATATAAACAACAAGGATATGGTAGACTTCAGCAACAAACCATCCGGTAAAAGTAATGTCAATTGAACAAAAACTGCTAAGAAGTAGAAGGTAGATATATCAAGCGTAACAGGATACTCAAGCGTTCAGAAACTAAGGTTACTAACTACATGAGTTGTTTTCGACAAATGTGATGATATTTGACGTACATATTGATTATGAAACTCTCAACTAAAAAAAATAATTTACAATTTATTCAAAAAAAAAGATTTACTTGAAAAAGAACGTACAATATTGTTGACGTTTTTGCCTTCTGATAACTGCAATTTGAAAGGAAAAAAATTTCAGTTTTTTCTCGCAGTTCCGGGTGTTATTTGTTTTGCCGCCTCACGAGTAAAACTAAGTCATGAACTAACATCAATTGACGGAAAACTAGCGACTAATTACTCAGGAAGTGCTGATTGACACAGAGGCAAAATTCAGAATTGCGCTAAGAGCAAACAAATCGACAGAAAAACCAAACAAATCCAAATATTCAAAATCATCCCTCCATTCTCAAAGAAATTTTCAATTCAGCCAAAAATCTGGCGCAGGCGAATCTATGTAACTGTCGCCTACCGATGTCACATATGAGGTTAACAAAAAACAGGCCCTATAACCATTCGCTCAATGGTCAGGGACACTAGCTTTAGTACTGTTTTACCTCATTCAGTCGGAGCCAATTCGGTTCGCGTAAGACACGAGACTACAAATTGTGTTACCGCTTAAAAGCCACCAGCCAAATTCCCCCACTGTAGAAAAAAGAACGACCCATGGCTAGGTCCAGAAATAGCTAAAACACGTGAACGCCATTAAAAACAGGGTCGGCAGCTCTAGTATAACATTAGTTTTACTAGACAGTGAGACTTTGATCCTTGACTCGACAAAATCACACAAAATGCAGTCAAGAAATTTAAATTAGGTACTCACATAGTGACGCCATTCTACAATTAAATAAATGATAATAGTAAAGCAACTCTAGAAGTTTTCTGCAGCAGGTAGTTTCAAAACAATAAGTTTAACCTTCTGAACCATTGGGAAGCTTCAGCTGTCCATTTTTCCAGTCAAGGTTCTCTCTCGCCCATCGACGATACTCTCCTAAGGATTCGCGTTGCTCTCTAACAGGAACAAGACTTGAAATAGTCGCCTACTTAAGTCACAAATGAGGTTAAAGAAAAATAGGCCCTATAACCATTGGCTCAATAATCAGGGACACTATCTTTTGTGTTTTTCTACCTCGAACGTCCAGAGCCAATTCGGTTCACTTGCGACATGAGACTGAAACCCTCGTTACAGCTTAAAGACCACTACCAAAATACCCCCCATTCTAGAAAATAAGAACGTCCCCATACTCAGGTCCAAAAATACCCAAAATACGCCAACGCCGTTAAAAACAGGGTCGGAACAGTCCGTACAGTTACTTTTTATTAGACAGTGGAACTTTGATCCATTTCAGATGGATCAACCTAAAACTCTCCTTACGTCAACATAACAAAAAAAACACACTCAAGAAAACTAAATTGGGTACTCACAGACCAGCACACTCGAGAATTAAGGTAACTAAATGAATAAGCACTTTGAGAATAATAGGAAAATTAAGTTTGACTCATTTAGCTTTAATTGAACAAGTTTTAGCTCGAGAAATGGGTTTTGGGTCTGAACCATTGGGAGACTTCGGTTGTCCAACTTTTAACCGAAGGTTCACTCTGGTCCAGTATTAATTGATTCGCTCTTCTTTTGTAATTGCTCTGTTTCCTATTTCAAGGTAGGACAGCTCTACTCTCGTGTGGTTTTTTAGTCTGGAAACTGCGAACAGCAATTTCCCGCTGACTACTTTCCCACGATTGTTGTTTGATTTTTCTGATCTTATATTTCTGAGATGTTCAGTTGTCGCGAGAAAAATGAGCATGACATGTTCAATTCGAATTTTTGAAAAATTCCTTTTGACCCCATATTCACGTCGTTCGTATTGCTCAAGGTCAAATTCCAAATATGACCGACTGGCACATACTCCCTGGACTCAAGATCGATGTCCTCATCGCGTGTTGCCGTCTGCCTTGAGAGTGTTGCTCAAGATACAAAGCCAGTGGTCATTTACAAAAGTTTGCAGCAGACTTAAGTTTATCTACAACGCAAAGTTCACAACCATGCAAAATTGTCACACTATCGCTAAACAGCAATCAAAATCTGCATACACCTCCACCTTTACTTTCTGCTTTGCAAGCTGATGATTTAAAAATTCTTTCGTCCTATTCGATCAGGAAACTGTCATGCAGCATTTTGATTTATATAATAGATATAGCATATTTATAACAATATTTTGTTTTTCGTTAAATTTTCTTTTTCGTGACCTCAGCTTCGATCCGAGTTCACACTTGAGCCACTTTCGTCCCTCTCACGACTCAAGAATCCCTCACTGAGCTTCCTGCTCATTTCGCGTTCTTCGCCCTCAAGGTGCTAGGCCCTGATACACTCGACACCGCAATCTGTCTTAACAGTGCTTCCTCATCATCGGAGCTTATCACGATCTCTTCCCAAGCCTTTTGTTGTTTGTAAGATCGCATCCACTCCCTCTGTTCCTACAACCTCTTTGTTTTGTGGACCAAACCCTTCACCTTCGACTTCTTGTTCAAGCAAAAGGAGTTGTGCAGACTCAGACTCACGTTCTTCGCAAAATCATCTTCCAGTATTGATTCTCTCGCCTTGGTGTTATCTTTAGACACCCTACCAACTCTTTTCCACCCCGTCGTAATCGCATTTCGGTGGGTCAGCAGAGGTCTTTTGAAGGCTTCCGTTCCTATTTCTGTCAGGAACTTTCGATATTCCTTTTAATATTTCTCACATGATCTTTCGTCACCATATACAACCAAGATGTCAAAGTCGCTCGAAATCACGGGAAGAATCTTATGCGGCTCCATACGTGCCTGACTTCCATCGGTATGGCGATCACCTTGCATGCAGTCTCAAAAAACTCAAGTCGCCTGCTGTAATCTATAGCGTATATTGATTCCGCCGTCGGTGTCTTCGACTCCCGATATTTCGTCACATTTTCTTCGATCCATCGCAAAGCCAGCATCGTGATTACCACCAAGAGGGTCACCTTCTGCCTGTGATCTGGTAATCCGATCGACCGAATTTCTTCCACGTCCCATATCAGGTAGAGGTTTGCGTGGTCCGGGTGCCACACCGTTTATGCCAGGCAATGGCACGGGCATTCACCATGTGTAATATCGATGCTCCGGAGATTGCGTTCTCCCGAAGCTTCCAAGAGAGCTTCTAGTTCTATCAGGACAAAAGGAGCTCAAGTGTGAACTCGGATCGAAGCTGAGGTCACGAAAAAGAAAATTTAACGAAAAACAAAATATTGTTATTAATATGCTATATCTATTATATAAATCAAAATGCTGCATGACAGCCACCATTTGTACTTCACTCTTCTCCCTTTCTGTGGTGTCGCCAAACCAAGCGATTAGGTCTACTTTTTGAAAAGACTGTATTCTGACTCATGATCGTCCATCACAAGTGTGCTCTCCGCTTCCACAAGTCAGGTCAAGACAACTACCTGGTTCCATCTTCTTCACCGATCCTAGCTTACTCGTTGCCTCGCCTGACTCCTTGCTCTGAGGCAAGATCAGCTGTGTACTACACTCAATGTTCCCAGGTCCTCGTCTTTTGTCGGTGCCAGCCTCACTCGCTCTGTGATCTCTTCAATCAGGCTTGCGTGGGGATGCGGACACCAGGAAGGTCTCAGCAACTTCCAAACTACTCCTAAGTTCGTAACCAGCATGCCGTTTCCATTACCCATTTTCAATTCGACTCTTTTATTCAAGCGCGGCACACTTATCACTTCTGGCATCTTCTCGAGAATCAAGCCTAAGCTCGGTTTCTCTCTATCCACTGGGTCTGTCTCGGTTATCTTTTCCGTCCAAAACTTTAACAGCTCCGTCACTTCGTGGTTCCTGTGAGCGCTTCCGGCTACTGAATCGAAGAAGGGGTTGTATGCTATCCCCATTACCCCACTTACGTATTGATATTCTCCCCTTTTGTTGGGTCTCGAGTACTCTCCAGCCGAGGCTAAGTTACGATGCAAGTCATGTCCCTCTTCGAATTTCTTGTTATAGAACCTTCCTATCTCGTCCAGGTTTCCATGATTCTCTAGAGACTGCCTGAAGCCATCATCCTTTTCTCTTCCAGTACTCTGGTATACATTCAGGATGACCGCGGAGATTCTCCTTTCCATTGTTTTGCTTCCGATCGCTTTCTGCTGACACACTTGGATGGTACTGTCGGTCATCACGGACATTATCCACCTCAAGAAACAAGTAGCAACTTTTCTCCTCGCTAAACTCAAGCCTGAATTATCCCTGGAGACGTGCTGCATCAGCATTTGATAAATTTCCAGATTCTTGCTGCCCAGCTTCAACTTGTGACGTGAAGTCAACGTCTCCAGCTCTATTCCCACAAGGCTCCACTCGAACATCAGTTGTCCCGCTGTTCTAACGAAGGGATTTGTCATCAATGGCAACGCAGATGAGGTTGTCCTCATCGCTTCTTCGAAATAATCCCGTAGTAAGTTCTGCCAAGTTCGTTTCAGTTGGCTCCCCAATTCTGACTTGTTAATCTCGGCTTTTTGTTTGGTAGCCCAATTGCGTCGCTTGCGGGACAGTCCACGATCGAGTTTCTTCAGGCAGTCCACCAGTTTTTTCCTTGTCTCCAGGGCCACCAACCAAGGCCGAGCGGTGTTCCTCGTCTTACTCTTCTCAAGAGGGTCACTGGTCACTTGTTTCCCAGTAGCCTGGTGTTCACTTCAGATCCATTTTTTGCCGAAGTCCACCTCCCACATTTGTCCACTCGTCGAACCCCTCTTCGTGTTCGCCTTCTGGGGTCTAAACCTTCTTCCGTTGCCAAACTCGTTGAAACCTCCATATCCTTCACTACCTCGGCCAGCTTCCTTGGTTCGGAGCCACCCTTGTAGGCTGCTGTCTTCCACCGCGCTAGAAACATGGGAGCCGTCTCCCTCAGATTCTTCTCAGAGACCGCGTCCGCCGAAGGACTACTAAACTCCTCTACCTCTCTCTTTCTCTTCCGAGACTTCACACCTCTACTTGGGGTCGTGGCCGCTATCATCACTGATTCGATCACTTTATCCCGGTCCGGCCTTTCCAACTCTTGCCTCCCCCTTCTCGAGCCTTAAGGATATTAGTATTTTTAATCATATTAATAGTCTTAACCTTATCCTCCCTTAGAAATTCATTCCTTTTATCATCATTTTTTTGTTTCGGAGTAGAGCTGTCTTTACATTCATCATCTCTGATCTTCTGTCGCGTCTCCCTCAGTTCGACCATTTTGCTGACAGCTCTTTCCTCGCCTTCTCGTCCAGTCCTGTGCCCATCAAGACAGGTTCCCGAACTTCACTACCGTGTTCCACAGCTCTTCTTTGAAGTTCTCTAGTGTGGTCTCACTTTTTGTCTCCTGATCAAATTCACTCAAGAATTCCCGCCACGCCTTTTCATCCAGAGTCCCCAGAAACTTACTCTTATTTCCTTCAAAAGTGTTCTTCTTACTCTCTTCGGCGCTCAAAATTATCATCCCCATGATGGAAGTTTCGCTTGTCAAGGGTAGTTCCAGGTTTTTGCGATGGGATGATGTCAGAGATGGCGTGGCCGTGTCCGCCCAATCGTCTCCGCTCAGGTCCTGCAGCAGTTCCTGAGCGATGAAACCCTCCTCAGCTGGTTTCGGCTCAGGCGTATTCCCCACTTCCATTTCTTCTCCTGCTTCACTGAGAGTCTCGTCCATGCTTTCCCCTTCTGACTCGGCTCGCCTTTTCTCAAGTACGTCTCTAAACTTGCTTTCTACGGGACCGCTTCTCTTATCTCCAGGAGTGCCCACTGATAGGGGTGAGGGTGTAGCTGAGTCCTGCTTCTTGTATTCAGTTGGGTCTACATATAAGGAGCCTGCCGCGTACAGCTCTTTTTCTTCTTGTTACATCTTCACTTGCTCTAATCCGTAGGGCGCCCGGTACTTTCTCGTGGAAAAATTCATCTCGTCTTTTAGTATGATGTGACCTTCTTCTACGATCAATCTCCCGTTGTCCCATACTGGCAACATGTTCTCCAGATCCGCTTGTTCGAGCGTCCTCAAGATGTCTCGAACCTCGAATTTTGGAGGCATTGAGCCTCTCATCTTCTTTGCTTGCGTTGTCCATGAGTTTATCTTGATATCTCAAGTGTGGAAGTAAACTGCTGCTGTATATCCGACAAACAAGGGGTCCCAGCCATCGGTGAACTCCCTCTGCTGTTTCTCTACCGCGGCTCTTGCGTACAGGGATGGAAACACCAGGGGCTATTCATCCCCAGGGTCATTCTCCTGACTGTCGGGAACTCGGGAACGGTGGCGGGCAGAATTTCCTTTTCTAGTGTCGTCCCTAGCTCCCTCTTCACCAGCTCGAAGCTCCTTTTTCATGCCGGGATTCTCAGGATTTCTGGTCTCTCTGCTGTCAGGGGATTCAAATTTCAGAACTTGGGGTAAGTTTCAATGGGACCTTCACGCTTTCCCCCCATTCTACATTGTAGTTGCCCCCGGAAATTAAACACTACTAACTCGGGATTTTTTACCTTCCCGAAGAGCACAGTGTCACTCATTTGTGCCCTCAGCACCTCTTGTCGGCACGAATTCAACGCCGCCCATCTAGTACGCTTATCAGGCTCACGTGCACCACTGAATTGCGATATGCCGCCACGAGAATATCCGGAAAGGCATTCGTAACCGCTGGTCCGTAGATACAGGTCACGACCTCGCCAAGCCCCCTGATCACTCTCAATGGGTCAGACCTCATGGCCAGGCACAGATCAGTTAGTAGAGGGATACCACCATTCGCCTCCCTCCATTCATCTCTCGTCTTGGGATTCTCTCTTCGCCAGTCAGGTATCGGTTTTGCATCAGAAGATACTCCACCAGCAACGTCTTCAGTCCGGCAGCGCACTTGTAAGAGTAGGTATCTATACTTGAGTGGGCCTTCCCCATCGACAGGGGCTCCCCATTTTTCATCAACCGATGAAAAGCCACCAGCTCGCCATGAGTCAAGAGCACTAGTGTCAGGTACCCGTCAATTCGAAGTGCCTCCACTCCTCTGCTGAGCATATACACTGGACCCATACTAAACAGGTACCTGGGATAAACCAAGTACAGGGCCAGCAAGAGGTTTATGGGCATACTCAACAGCTCTTGCTCGAAGGCTTCGAATATGGTGTCTTTCGCATAGAATACTTTAACCATGTACTTCTTCTCCCAGCAAGAACACAAGAAATTCAAGATCTCATGATCTTTCCTCGTTCTCAACTCATCTTTTGCATGCTCCCTCCAGAATCCTCCAATGGTGACTTCGTTCGCTGCTGTGACAAATCTCCGCACCGTCATCTCCCTACTCGCTGCTACCTCCAGTTGCCCCTCAAGAAATTCCCTTATCTGCCTGACGAGAGGTGGAGCTTTCTCCCTCGTCTTGTCCGTAGCATTCTCGAGCCTTGGTGTCAGGAACAGCCACCTACCTCTCTCTTGTGTCAGACGATATGCTATCGCTTCCAATTGCTTTTCGGCCGCAGCCACATTCTTCCTTTTCATTTCTTGGTCCCCTCAATTTGCTGGTGGAGCTCGTGATGGTCAAGTCCATACCCCGGAACCATAGGCTGGCCGTTAGCTGACTTATGATTGCGTGATTATCTCCCATCTCTAGACTGAATTTCAGTTGTCGGGCGAAATTCGAAATCTCGAGTAAGATGACCTCGTCCAATACAATGAGGATGTCCGCCAAATCATAGAACCCCCATAATGCATGTGACACGTCCGCCCATGCTGCTGCCAATTCCGACTTCAGAAGTCTCAAGTTCGTGGGCTCCAGCTCCCGATTGGGAGCGGCCATCAGAATTTGCCACGCATTCCCTTCGGCTATTAGGATCAAAATGGCATACACAAACTGCAGAGCAGGAGGCACGCTCGCGTACCTCGGGGACGTCGTGAACACCACTTTCGTCTTAGATCCAAATCGAGAAGTAACATTTTCCTGCACCTCAATCATTGCAGCAAACAACGTCTGGATGTCTTCCCAGATTTTCTTCGGCATAGGCGCATCGCCTTTCAAGTGCTCTAGAAGTTCAGCCGCATGCAGGTGGTCGTTCAATCCCGCGAACAGTAGAAGCTCTGGCTCCCAAGGCATCTCTGACTTCAGCGCCTCATCCAGAATCAGCATCTGGTTCAAATCCGCACCGGGCAGCGAGTACACTAGATTTCCTGCCAAAACAACTTGGGAGACGTTCCCTCGAAATCCGAGCCCGCCACGATGATTAATCTTGCGGCCGCCAGATCCGATCGATCATACACTGCCAGTGTCTTGGCCAACAGGGCGTTTACACAGGGTTATCCGTATTTTGGGTCGTCTGTCGATTTTGAACCTGCGTAGGCGGCATCTGGGAGCCCCATATCTTTCGACTCCAACAGCTTGTCTACCGCCCTTAATTGCGCAGGAGTTGCCAATCTAATTCTTGCGATACTCGTTCTGTGTTTGAGGGGCTCCACTATGAGCCCTAGACTCCCCAGCTGCTTGAGTGGTCTATAGTTTATCGGTCCCATTATTGACTACAAAGGGATCCCGGTCAGATCCGCCGTCTCCATCATCCCCGCTCTCGAGAACTGTGCTTCCTGGGCCTTCAACCAATCCACGCAATGGTGTCGACTCAAGTTCTCATGTGACACGTGCTTGAGCTTCAGGGCCTCCGCCAACTCCTGTCTGCCTTCCAGGTCTTCCAGGCCAAATTCCTTTATCCTCTCTAGATATCGTGTCCGGCTCGTCTCTGTTGGTCTTTCCACTCTCTTGATATCCACCACCACCATTGAGGCTACCACTGAGCTTTGGGACGTAGATGACTCTGCTTCCTCGGCTTCCATCGGCAAGGAACCCTGAAGTCTGGTGCGGCTGCTCCTCGAGCTGTCTCTTGAGTCGACTCTCGCTCCCAGACGACTGGACAGGGGTCTCATGGCAAAGAATGGGGGTGTTGGGTTTGGACCGAAGGTGAATTGGGCCGTTTCCAGCAGATCTGCCTCTAGCGAACTTATGTGCCTCTGGAAGACATTATTCAACCATTCCACACCCTTGGGTCTGTCATAATGCATGCCATCCGAAGACGCGTCCTCCGGGAAGGATCGCTCCATCAGATCTGCTACATCAGACAATCTGACGGGAAGCACGCTCCTCTGCTGTATCTGCCTGATTAGCTCGTTAAGGTTTCGCACCTTCTCGTTCATTTCAATCGCATGTTGCTCGGCCTTCAAATAGTGAGTATAGTGCGATTATAGTGCGTATAGTGAGTATAGTGCGTGAGAATCGTGATCCATCTGAATCCTCAACTCCTCCAGAATGCAACTCATTTTGTCATGTAGCCTCATCACCTTCCTCGATTCACCTCTGGACACGTCATTGGTTCCCATCATAAGAGTCACCGTATACATTTTCACCATACCCAGCATCTCGAATGATGCCAACATCTGCAGTATGCGTCATGGAAACAATCCCTTCTCGCCCGTTGCGCCGTGTTTCAATCCATACGGTTGTTTCTGTGATATCTGCCATCTGTATTCTTCTTGTAACTTGCGATCACCACACTCCTGACCGATTGCTCCATCCAAGAAGGGGGTCGCTCCACTCGAGTTGAACTTTCACGGGCTCCCAACTGCAACCTATCGTGTAATTCGTTGAGACGTGACAAACTCCCGCTTATTTGACTGCTGCCCGGGGTTGAACTCGGGGTATATCCCGGCAGTGCTACTTCCATCATTGGGTGTATTGGTTGTGCCTCCAAACCACGCACGGAGGACACCGGTTCGGGTGGTATCAAGTAGCTATCCCAGTCCTACTCCATTCTTTATGTTTTGGGCTTTTGCTTCCGTGGGGGTAAGATTTATATTTGCCGTAGCATGAGGAGGCGGATGACACTAGAAAAAACAGCTCACTCAATGTTGAATGAAAGCGGTGTAGTTCTCCAGTTTCTTACGCGTTTCTTTAAAATTAATTTAAAAGGAAATTTATAAAAGTTGACGAACATAGTTCAGACTCTCATATAGGTGGTGATGTTTTTTCATTTCAGAAAAAGGTTTTGATATTTGTTCAAATTCAAATTTAATTTTTCCAGTTTGATTTTTTATTTTTTTTTAAATGTAAAGCAAACTCCTCAATCACACAGCGAAACTGTAAAGGTCATGATAAACGTTAGTAGTTTCAAGTTTGAAAATGAAATTGGATTTTCAAGTTTTCGAGCGGAATAAAAAAATTTGCCTTTTGGTCCATTTTTTTTCCAATTTGGGTTATGATCAAAAGAAGTGTTGATCATAAGTAACTCTTCAATTTCAATGAGTTCCAGCAGCATATGACTTTTTCTCTGAAACTCGACTATTTCAAATAAGTTTTCCTTTTTGTCACTGACCCGTTTGCAGCTGTCTGTTAGCTATGTTTTTTTTTGGGGGGGGGGGGGGGTAAAACATCAATCGAACTAAATATGTTTGTTTTCTATCGGATTGGGTACTTTTTTTTTGTTTTATTTGCAGTTTCATTTTTTGTTTGGCTCAATTTGCTTCTATCCTTGGATTGTCCACGAAATGGCGTATATAAACTATCTTTCGATTAATGCTAACCCAAATAACGGTCTCTCATTTCATAAATTTGTTTGTATCTCGAAAAAAATTCTGAGATTCAGTTCCATTTTGCTTCAAATTTTTTCCATTTCCTTAGCATTGTTTCCGACATAGATAATTTTTTATCTTTTTTCGTTTTGCTAATTTTTAATGTTTCGCTTGCGTTGTATTAAAAATGATGCGAAGCTACGCTTCGATTCTGTGCTCCAAATGGACTAAGTTTAAAGAGTTTACTGAGAAAAAAAACAAATTATTTCTAAATCCGATTTTAGTTCCGAGGACTTCACGAAGGGGAAGGAAGAACTATGAACAATCTACTGCGTTTTTCCACTCCAGTTTAGGGTGTCCTAAAACAACCAGGGGGTCAAATCGGTATAAAAATCTAGAAAAAGTAAAAAAAAAGTCACCGTTTTGAGAGAAGGTTTGAGCGGAATATTTTCTTTTGAATAAATTAAATAAAAGTTGAGACATTTACATTCTCACCACAATCAATTTTGTTCAAAAAAAGACAATTTGAATCATAGAATGCAAGTGAAATTGATACTTATCAACCATTGAGTTTGTTTGGGGAGGGTTCTTATGCTTGAAGGACCGAATGCTTGAACAGTTTCAACCAACCGAAATCGCTAAGCGTTCCTATTGACTAAATGCCTTTCTCACGAAATCGAAGTCACTATTAGCAGAAATACTTTTAAATCAGTATATTACAAATTGCGGGTTACAACCGCAATACTATTCAAATAAACATCAAAATTTATGAGTTCAAGTTCATAAGAGTTTTTCAGTCTTGAAAACTCATCTGCTTATTATTTCTCATCGGAAAACTCATCGGTCTATATTAACACTAATGGCCTAGATTTACTTTCTTACTTTGAGATTTTCATGATTTACTTTGAGATTTTGAATGCTCAACTCTGATTGGCTGAAAGGAAGCTAAAATAAATTTCAAGCATTCGGTCCTTCAAGCATGAGGGACGCCACCAGTTTGTTTTATGTAAATGTTCCGTGTCCTTCTTTTTCTTTCTCTTTTCCTATTTTTGTTGTCTGGAAATACACTTGCAGTTTTGAGATACGTTTGAAGTTGGAAAAATATTGCCGTTTCCTTTGCCGATTTTTATTGACTTGAGTGTAATGGTACCTGAGTATACGTGGTTTTCTGTGAAAATCAAAGATTGTTCTCCCGGGTTGACCAAAAATGCTTGTCCTACATTTTTCATATACAGAAAATGTTAAGAAAACTCTAAGATATGCATTTTTTATATGTTGAAATTGTAGGAAAAGCATTTTTTTGATAAATCAAAGTTTGATTTTTTTAAAACATTTGTTTCTCAAAATTTTTGGGATGTTTTCGTGACCGAACACAAGTGACTAAATACATGGTTTACTCCAAACTAAAGTCACCAAAGGGTTGATTGCCTGGCATTTACAATGCATTTGAAACGTCCTGTAGTGTTAAAGAGATATTTTCACAAATGATATACTGAAAGCATCAAACTTTTAGTTTTTGGCAAAAACTTTGAAAGATGGTTATTTTTACAATTAGAATTTTCAAATCATCAGACTTTGATCAAGGCATATATAAACATGCCATATAAAAGAAATATGAATTTTTAGCTAGTTTGCACAAAATTTCCAGAGAAACGAAAAAAAAATCCAAATTTTGTGCATCCAGAACTACGTTATGCAAAAAAAAATTTGCATGCAATTTTTTTTGGAAAGTGTTTGTTTGAGTTAAAAGTTCGATTTGCGGTTGAAAAAAAAATTGAGGCAATTTCAATTTTACTTCAATTTTTCGAAAATTTTTGCTGTCGCAATCGAAAAATGCTAGTCATACAATTTTCATACATGGAAATCGTATGATAACCATTTTTTTCAAAAAAATAACATCGTTTTTTTCATCACCAGACTATTTTATTTGGTTCAAGTAGCCGCAGAAACTAGTTCGAATTTTGTTTCATTGATTTTTTGAAATTTCATGATAAACATTTTCGGTTTATGGAATTGTAAGATAAGCACTTTCGGTGTATGGAGGTCAACGCGGGATACTTACTTGTGTTTGTTTTCATCTGAGGTAAGTACAGAAATAAAAGGTATGTTTCTTTGATCTCAGTAGGAAATTAGGTTGAGTAGGAGAGTTATTCACGTTTTGTTTTCATTCAACCGTTTTCACAGAAGTCAAAAATACGCTGTTATTTGGACTGTTTTAAATTGAAGCAAACTTTTGACCACTCAGGATTCAAAATTTTTGGGCATGATTATGACTAAATAGTCTGGGGTACCCGACAATGATAAACTAGCTACTCGGTTAAGAATGTGCCTGAACATGATCGTTTATCCGCGTGCAAGATTGAGTTTTTTTAGAAGTTTTTACAATGAGGGAGTTTACTAGGGCAGGGTATGGAAGTTTCATACTACTAGCGCCAAATTTAGATGTTTAAACGATTTATAACCCATTATAATTCTAACATTTTTTGCGACATAATGGTAGATTATAATAATTTTGAAATGATTATAATTTTTCCTAAAAGCTCTTATAATCTATAATGATCTCTTATAATCTCTTATAATCAATTAAAATATAATATGAAAGATTATAAAGATAATAATTTTTTTTGTCAAAAATCTCTAAAAATGAACACAAAACTTTACGACGAAACAAAACTTTCATAGAGATCTCTTCATGATAAATGAAAGAATCCCACGGTAGATGAAAAATAACTCTTTTATAAGAATCAAGAAACTAAAGCAGGCGGCTGATATTTTGGTGGTTAAAAAATTATGCATCACGAAACAACTATAATAAAGAAGAAATGAAAAAAAAAAACGTTTGAATGATTTTTTCCAATTTTATCAAAAAACAACGTCTACGAAAAGCATAAAATATAAGGAATTTAGATGGAAAGTCGAAGACAAAATGGGCAAACAAAAGGGATTATAAACAATTATAATCGATTATATTGATTTTTTTTTGCAAAACAAATAAGTTGGAAACTCAGATAAAATTAATTGATTATAATCGACTATAATGTATTATATTTGAGTATATTTGGTTTCAAAAAATAAGATTATAACCGACTACCAAATGATTAAAATCAATTTTTTCTCAATTTTTGTAAGACCGGTACAAAAATAATTTTATAATCGATTATTAACGCTTGAAACTGGATGAGTGATAGATTTAGCGCTGATTTTTGCTGTGAGTTTAACCCGGGAAAATAATCGTGCGTATGGAAAGGTATGATTGATCACTTGTTGACTGATGGACTGATGGCGGCAGATGGAAAGCAGCACATCCTCATGCTTCGGTCATTCTGATAGGCTAAAGATCTTCGAAGAGTGCTGTTTGTGGTCGCTTCACTGTATGAAACCACTGATATCCCTTGTAACCTAAAACGAAGACAGGTTCTCGGCTGCTGTCTGAAATTTGGGTGAGTATTTTGTTCTAACTTTTGAACAAAATTTAGAAAAAGTTCGCTTGAGGCGTTTTTAGCAAGCGTTCAGATGTGCTTTGCTTCATGGCAAGAAGTTTTCTCTTGAACATTCTGTTTTTCAATATGGCGAAATTTTTCAAAAAAGTCACCAATCTGTAACAATCGGACATCATGTAGAAACTGCAACAAAATCTATCAAACAGCAAAAGTTTGATAATTCAGTTGTTTTTTTTTTTGGCTGCTGAAATCATTTAAATCAAAGCTGCTCAGATTTCTTACAATAATTGGCGCCTAAAAATTGTAGCGAAGGCTTAGAAACCTCAAGTTGTTTAAGCGACCAGTGTAACAATTTTATCGTCATCACGAGACCAAACTTTGCACAGGATAGGCGCACAATTTTTTGTCTGTATGTTCCTGGATTCCAGAGACAAGTTTTTGAACATGTTCCATAATGTAAGTGGATTCGATTCATTTACAAAACTTCAGTGGATTCCGCGTACAAGTAGCTGTAACGTAAACTTTGTCGGCATATTGATTTTGTTTCGGATTCTGCAACGAGCGAATATAGGTAGTTGTTCCGGATTCCGCGAAGGCAAGCGGATTCCATAAATGTATGTGGATTCCGCTTACATTTTGCGGATTCCGCTTACAATTTGCGGATTCCACTTACAGTTGCGGATTCCGCGACAGCTGAAGTTAGATGAAATATAACTCTTTTATAAGAATCAAGAAACTAAAGCAGGCGGCTGATATTTTGGTGGTTAAAAAATTCCAGAGACAAGTTTTTAAACATGTTCCATAATGTAAGTGGATTCGATTCATTTACAAAACTTCAGTGGATTCCGCGTACAAGTAGCTGTAACGTAAACTTTGTCGGCACATTGATTTTGTTTCGGATTCTGCAACGAGCGAATATAGGTAGTTGTTCCGGATTCCGCAAAGGCAAGCGGATTCCATAAATGTATGCGGATTCCGCTTACATTTTGCGGATTCCGCTTACAATTTGCGGATTCCACTTACAGTTGCGGATTCCGCGACAGCTGAAGTTACTAAAAACATATATTATTATTTGTTCATGGATTGCACAAACTGATACCGGATTCCACACGTTTTGTTGCGGTTTCCGCAAATCCAAAATCGCAGAGAAGATCAAAGAAAAGTAGCAATGTTGCGACAAATCTGATTTTTTCCTGTTACGGAACCCGCTTACAATTCACAAAATACACAATTTGGCCTCGTAATGGTCAAGGTAGCTGCGGAGGAGACGGGGGGGAGGAGACTCAAGATAAATAAAAAAAATTCTGCGAGAGTTCCAACCTTGGACCCATTTAGAAGAAAATTTTGCCGCACAAGTTTCTGGTTGAAATCTCATGCTAGTTTTTAAAAAGCAACTCTCCTTGAGTAGGAAAAAAATCGGTCAAAATAATTGATCAATGACCAAAACTACGTTATGGGATTTTTTTCCAGAACAATTAAACAGAACACGTTTCGGTTCCACCAAGCATTTTCTTAGAAGCTTTACTTTTTTTATTTTTTCTATCCCTTGTATCCATTGCATCAATGAGCATAAATTGCAATTTGGAGAAGCCACCGTTCAAAGAAGTTCCAATATTCCGCTAGTAGTTTTTTGTATTTTGATGTGGTTTTGTAGCAAACTTGTAACTTTTGAGCACCAAAAACATCCAGCAAATTATGCGACCCAATCCGAGAAATAATCCGTAGAAAGTCTAATTAAACATTTTTTTTTGCTGTGGCAATACAAGTGAAAGTCCTCCCATTGTCCAGAAAATTACCAGCGTCACAATTATTGGTACATTCAGTCTCACAACCGCCCCATCCGTCTCATGTTGTGAGTTTAAGTCCGGTGTGGCTCACTCGTAGAATAATTTCAGATTAGGTACACCGTCTGCTCGTCACGCTATCTTATTTTCAGCCGGATAGATTCGTGCAACTTTTCAGTCTAAAACCGATCCTAATCTTACTCTTATATCTCGTAGTCTCAATAGATCTAGTGCATACTGGTATTTGCGAGGAGTTAGATATCAGGAACTATTGAGGAAGAGCAACTCTTTGCCAAATTAAATTTACTCTGTTCTGGCCAATCATGATCCATAACTAACACTTACAATAGTTTGTAAGGCTGAAACTATTAATAGTTTCAGCCTTACAAATTATTTTTATTATGGATCATGATTGGCTAGTTCTAAGTATTTTAGAGAGATATAGTTTGTCGGGAAAATAATAGGACAAAATAAATACTTGTTTTGAACTGCTTCCAGTTGGGCAAGCTCTTTTTTTATAGAGTGTATGGTGCAGAAAGTCGATGATTTGTTCCTGCCTCGTATGAAACGTAGAAAAGATCCCCACTGATCTATTGCACCTTCTCGTACTTCGACAATCACTAAGAGTTCGAAAAAGACTCTTAGTTGCTGCCGCTAGTTACATACTTGGTTCGCAAAAAACCGTTGTGGTGAACTCAATCTTTTCCCTTTTTTGTTTCTTTCTAAACCCAATAGAAGAAAGTGGCAGCAGCAAAATTTTGCTTGAAACCAAATGATCATGTTTACATTCAGTTTTGCAAACAGGTCAACAAATCTGTTTTTTTTTTATATCAAGGCGCTGAAAAAGCAACTCAAAATTTTTTACAGAAAAGCAACAAAAGCAACACCTAGTAGCAATTGTTGCACTCAAGACATTTATCCAAGGCACCAATGCAACCAAAAAAAGGAGACGTTACTAGCAATTGTTGCACTCAAGATAATTATCCAAGGCACCAATGCACCAAAAAAGAAGAAGTTAGTAGTTCTAGAAATAGAAGTTTTATTCGACAGTGCTCGAGGTATATTTTGAACGTGCTTGAGGTATATTTCGACCGTGCTGGAGGTACTTTTTGACCGTGCTTCAGGTATATTTCGGCCTTGCTTGAGGTAAGTTTCGACCGTTCTCGAGGTATAATTCGACCGAGCTGGAGGTATGTTCTGAATGTGTTCGAGAGGGATTTTTTTTCGATCGTGCTTGAGGTTTGTTTTGACCGTGCTCGAGGTAATTTTGGACCGTGCTTGAGGTATGTTCCGATCGTGCTCGAGGTGTGTTACGACTGAGCTCGAGGTGTGCTCCGATCGTGCTCGAAGTACGTTACGACTGTGCTCGACCGTACTTGAGGTATGTTTCGCCCGTGCTCGAGGTATTATTCAACCATGCTCGAGGTATGTTTTGACCATGCTCGAGGTATATTTCAAGCGTGTTCAAAGTATGTTTCGACAATGCTCGAGATTTGTTTCGAAGGTACTCGCGGTGTCTTTTGACCGTGCTCGAGGTTTTTCTCGACCGTACTCGCGGTACGTTTCAATCGTGTTCGACTGTGCTTGAGGTATGTTTTGACCCTGCTTGAGGTATGTTCGAACATACTCTAAGTATGTTTCGACCGTGCTCGAAGTTTGTTTTGACCGTGCTTGTGGATTGTTTCGACCGTGTTCGAGGTATGTTTCGACCGTGCTCGAGGTATGTTTCGACAGTAGTCGAGGTATTTTTTGATCGTGCTCGAGGTATGTTTCCATGTTGCTCGGGGTTTGTTTTGACAGTGCTCAAGGTTTTATTTGACAGCGCTCGAGGTATATTTTGACCGTGATTGAGGTATAATTCGACCGTTTTGAAGCTACGTTTCGACCGTGCTCGAGGTATATTTCGACCGTGCTCGAGGTATATTTCGACTCTGCCCGAGGTTTATTTGGATTGTGCTCGAAGTAAGTTTCGACCGTGCTCGACCGTGCGTGAGGTGTGTTTTGACGGTCCTCGACCGTGCTCGAGGTATATTTGAACCATTCTCGACTGAGATGCGTTTCCACTGTGCTCGAGGTTTGTTTCGACCGTGCTCGAGGTATGCTTCGATTGTGCTTGAGGTAAGTTTTGACCGTGCTTGTGATATATTTCGACCGTGCTCGAGATATCTTTCGACCACGCTCGAATAAAGTTTCGACCGTGCTCGAGGTATGTTTTGACCGTGCTTGAGGTTTGTTTCGACCGTGCTCGAGTTATACTTCGACCGTGCTCGAGGTATGTTTTGACCCCTTTTGAGATTTGTTTCGAGAGTGCTCGAGTTATGCTTCGACCGTGCTCAAGTATATTTCGACCGTGCTCGATGTATGTTTCGATTATACTCGAGGTAAGTTTCGACCGTGCTCGACCGTGCGTGAGCATTGTTTTGACAATGCTCGAGAGTGCTCGACGTATAATTTAATCATGCTCGAGATACGCTTCACTTGTGCTCGAGGTTTGTTTTGACCGTGCTTGAGGTAAGTTGCGACCGTGCTCGACCACGCGTGAGGTATTATTTGACTATGCTCGATTGTGCCACCGTGCTCGAGGTATGCTTCGATTGTGCTTGAGGTAAATTTTGACCGTGCTTGTGGTTTATTTCAACCGTGCTCGAGGTATGTTAAGACTGTGCTCTAGGTATGTTTCGACCATGCTCGCGGTAGGTTTTTGACAGTACTCGAGATATGTATCGACTGTGATCGACGTATAGTTCGATAGTGCTCAAGGTAAGTTTCGACAGTGCGCGATCTTACGTGAGGTTTGTTTTGACTATGTTCGACCGTACTCGAGGTATACTTCAACCGTGCTCGAGATATGTTTCGATTGTGCTCGAGGTAAGTTTCGACCATGCTCGATCGTGCATGAAGTATGTTTTGACCGTGTTCGCCGTGCTTCAGGTATGTTTCGACTGTGCTCGAAAGATGTTTCGACAGTGCTCGAGGTATGTTTCGATAGTGCTCGTAAAAAGGTTCGAAAGCGGTCAACCATGCGTGACGTATGTTTTTGCGGTCTTCTAACGTGCTCAAGGAATGTTTTGGTTGCGCTTGAGGCATTTTCCGATCGTGCTGGAGGTAAATTCTAACCGTGCTCGAGGTATGTTTCAACTGTGCTCGAGGTATGTTTCCACTGAGCTCGACCGTGCTCTAGGTTTTTTTCTATCGAGCTCGAGATATGTTTCAGCGGCGCTGGAGTTATTTTTCAACTGTGCTCGATGTATATGTTTCGACTGTGCTCGAAGTATGTTTCGACTGTGCTCGAGGTATATTTCGATCGTGCTCGAGGTATTTTTCAACCGTGCTCGACTGTGCTTGAGGTATGTTTTGACCCTGCTTGAGGTATGTTCGAACATACTCAAAGTATGTTTCGACCGTGCTCGAAGTTTGTTTTGACCGTGCTTGTGGATTGTTTCGACCGTGTTCGAGGTATGTTTCGACCGTGCTCGAGATTTGTTTCGAAGGTACTCGCGGTGTCTTTTGACCGTGCTCGAGGTTTTTCTCGACCGTACTCGCGGTACGTTTCAATCGTGTTCGACTGTGCTTGAGGTATGTTTTGACCCTGCTTGAGGTATGTTCGAACATACTCTAAGTATGTTTCGACCGTGCTCGAAGTTTGTTTTGACCGTGCTTGTGGATTGTTTCGACCGTGTTCGAGGTATGTTTCGACCGTGCTCGAGGTATGTTTCGACAGTAGTCGAGGTATTTTTTGATCGTGCTCGAGGTATGTTTCCATGTTGCTCGGGGTTTGTTTTGACAGTGCTCAAGGTTTTATTCGACAGCGCTCGAGGTATATTTTAACCGTGATTGAGGTATAATTCGACCGTTTTGAAGCTACGTTTCGACCGTGCTCGAGGTATATTTCGACCGTGCTCGAGGTATACTTCGACTCTGCCCGAGGTTTATTTGGATTGTGCTCGAAGTAAGTTTCGACCGTGCTCGACCGTGCGTGAGGTGTGTTTTGACGGTCCTCGACCGTGCTCGAGGTATATTTGAACCATTCTCGACTGAGATGCGTTTCCACTGTGCTCGAGGTTTGTTTCGACCGTGCTCGAGGTATGCTTCGATTGTGCTTGAGGTAAGTTTTGACCGTGCTTGTGATATATTTCGACCGTGCTCGAGATATCTTTCGACCACGCTCGAATAAAGTTTCGACCGTGCTCGAGGTATGTTTTGACCGTGCTTGAGGTTTGTTTCGACCGTGCTCGAGTTATACTTCGACCGTGCTCGAGGTATGTTTTGACCCCTTTTGAGATTTGTTTCGAGAGTGCTCGAGTTATGCTTCGACCGTGCTCAAGTATATTTCGACCGTGCTCGATGTATGTTTCGATTATACTCGAGGTAAGTTTCGACCGTGCTCGACCGTGCGTGAGCATTGTTTTGACAATGCTCGAGAGTGCTCGACGTATAATTTAATCATGCTCGAGATACGCTTCACTTGTGCTCGAGGTTTGTTTTGACCGTGCTTGAGGTAAGTTGCGACCGTGCTCGACCACGCGTGAGGTATTATTTGACTATGCTCGATTGTGCCACCGTGCTCGAGGTATGCTTCGATTGTGCTTGAGGTAAATTTTGACCGTGCTTGTGGTTTATTTCAACCGTGCTCGAGGTATGTTAAGACTGTGCTCTAGGTATGTTTCGACCATGCTCGCGGTAGGTTTTTGACAGTACTCGAGATATGTATCGACTGTGATCGACGTATAGTTCGATAGTGCTCAAGGTAAGTTTCGACAGTGCGCGATCTTACGTGAGGTTTGTTTTGACTATGTTCGACCGTACTCGAGGTATACTTCAACCGTGCTCGAGATATGTTTCGATTGTGCTCGAGGTAAGTTTCGACCATGCTCGATCGTGCATGAAGTATGTTTTGACCGTGTTCGCCGTGCTTCAGGTATGTTTCGACTGTGCTCGAAAGATGTTTCGACAGTGCTCGAGGTATGTTTCGATAGTGCTCGTAAAAAGGTTCGAAAGCGGTCAAACATGCGTGACGTATGTTTTTGCGGTCTTCTAACGTGCTCAAGGAATGTTTTGGTTGCGCTTGAGGCATTTTCCGATCGTGCTGGAGGTAAATTCTAACCGTGCTCGAGGTATGTTTCAACTGTGCTCGAGGTATGTTTCCACTGAGCTCGACCGTGCTCTAGGTTTTTTTCTATCGAGCTCGAGATATGTTTCAGCGGCGCTGGAGTTATTTTTCAACTGTGCTCGATGTATATGTTTCGACTGTGCTCGAAGTATGTTTCGACTGTGCTCGAGGTATATTTCGATCGTGCTCGAGGTATTTTTCAACCGTGCTCGAGGTATGTTTCGACCGTGCCCGAGGTATGCTTCGACTGCGCTCGAGGTAAGTTTCAATCGTGCTCGAGAAGTATTTGACCGTGCTCGATGTATGTTTCAACGGTGCTCGAGGAATTTTCCTTTTGTGCTCGAGGTATGTTTCGACCGTGCTCGAGGTATGTTTCGATCGTGCTCGAGGTTAGTTTTGACCGTGGGTGGGGTATGTTTTGACGTGTTCAACCGCGCTTGAATACTTTTCAAACATGCTCGAGGTATGTTTCGACCGTGCTTGAGGTATATTTCGAATGTGCTCGAGGTATTTTTCGACCGTGCTCGAGGTATGTTTCGACTGCGCTCGAGGTATGTTTCGACCTTGCTCGAGGTAAGTTTCAAAAGTGCTCGACGTGCGTGAAGTATGTTTTGGCGGTGCCCGAACGTGCTCGAAGTATGTTTCAACCATGCTCGAGGTTAGTTCTGATTGTGCTCGAGGTATTTTTTGATGGTGCTCGAGGTAAGTTTCGACCGTGCTCGACCGTGCATGAGGTATGTTTTGCGGTGCTGGACCGTGCTCGAGGTATTTCTCGACCGTGCTCGGGGTATGTTTTGACTGTGCTCGAGATATGTTTCAACCGTGCTCGAGGTATGTTTCGATTTTGTGCTCGATCCAAACCCATGTCCCGGCTTTTCAATTTCGGTCGAGCACTGATAAGGTCGATTAGCTACTACAGCGTATACCCATTATGTATCCAACCCTATAAAGACTAATTTTTTCTCTAGTATCAGATTATTTTTCAAAAGGGTTGTTCTCTTGTTATATTTGTTTACTCTATCTAGTTATATCTATATTTGTTTACTCAAAATCGAGTTGTGCTCGAGATATGTTTCAGCGGTGCTGGAGTTATTTTTCAATTGTGCTCGATGTATGTTTCGACTGTGCTCGAAGTATGTTTCGACTGTGCTCGAGGTATACTTCGACCGTGCCCGAGGTATGTTTCGACTGCGCTCGAGGTGAGTTTCAATCGTGCTCGAGGAATCTTTCGACCGTGCTCGAGGTATGTTTCAACTGTGCTCGAGGAATTTTCCAATCGCGGTCGAGGAAAATTTTGACCGTACTCGACCGTGCGTGAGGTAAGTTTCGGCGGTGCTCGACCGTGTTCCAGCAATTTCTCAACCGTGCGCGATGTATACTTCGAATGTGCTCGAGGAATTTTCCGATTGTGCTCAAGGTATGTTTCGATCGGGCTCGAGGTTAGTTTAAACTGGGCTCGAGGAATTTTCCGATCGTGCTCGAGGAAAATTTTGACCGTGCTCGACCGTGCGTTAGGTAAGTTTCGGCGTTGTTCGACCGTGCTCGAGCAACTTCTCAACCGTGCGCGATGTATACTTCGACTGTGCTCGAGGAATAGTCCGATTGTGCTCAAGGTATGTTTCGAACGTGCGTGAGCTATGTTTCGACTGTGTTCAAGGTATGTTTCAGCCGTGCTCGAGGTATGTTTCGAACGTGCTCCAGGTGTGTTTCGACTGTGCTCGAGGTGTAATGCGATCGTGCTCGATGTAATTTTTTGGATCTGGCTCGGCAATGCGTGAGATATGTTTGACGGTGCTCGACCGTGCCCGTGGTGTATTTCAACTGTGCTCGAGTAATGTTTCGACTGTTTTCGAGGTATATTTCGATATTGCTCGAGGTATAATTCAACGTTGCTCCAGAATTGTTTCGACTGTTCTCGAGGTATATTTCGACTGTGCTCGAGGTATGTTTCGTTTGTGCTCGAGGTATGATTTGACCGTGCTTGACCGTGCGTGATGTATGTTTTGACGGTGATCGAACGTGCCCGAGGTATGTTTCAACCCTGCTCGAGGTATGTTTTGACTGTGCTCGAGGTAAATTTCGATTGTGCTCAAGGTATATATCAACCGTCTTCGAGTTTTGTTTCGATACTCTCCGAGATTTGTTTCGACTGTGCTCGAGGTGTAATTTGATTGTGCTCAATGTAATTTTCGATCGTGCTCGACCGTGCGTGAGGTGGTTTTGACGGTGCTCGACCGTGTCCGTGATGTATTTCAACTGTGCTCGAAATATGTTCCGACTGTGCTCGAGGTTTACTTCGATCGTGCTCGAGGTTTATTTCAACCTTGCTCGAGTGTTCTTCGAGGTTTGTTTCGACCGAGCTCGAGGCATGTTTGGACTGTGCTCGAGGTATGTTTCAGCCGTGCTCGAGGTAGGTTTCGACCGTGCTCTTAGTCAGCTTCAACTGCGCTCAAGGTTATTTTGATGGTGCTCGAGGTAAATTTCGACCGTGCTCGATTGTTTATGAGATAATTTTTGACGGTGCTCGACCGTGCTCCTCCAGGTATGTTTTGACTGTGCTCGATGTTATTTCCGATCTGCCTCTACCATGCGTGAGGTAGGTTTTGACGGTGCTCGACCGTGCCCGTGGTGTATTTCAACTTGTGCTAGAGGTATGTTTCGACTGTACTCGAGGTATATTCCGATCTTGCTCGAGGTATAATTCATTCTTGCTCGAGAATTGTTTCGACTGTTCTCGAGGTATGTTTCGACCAAGTTCGAGGTATGTTTCGACTGTGATCGAGGTATGATTCGACCGTGCTCGAGGTATGTTTCCACCGTACTCTTGGTATGTTTGAACTGCGCTCGAGGTATATTTCGATCGTGCTCGAGGTAAGTTTCCACCGTGCTCGACCGTGCGTGAGGTGTGTTTCAATCGTGCTCGAGCTATGTTCGACTGTGCTCGATGTGTATTTCGATCAAGCTCGAGGTAAGTTTTGACGGTGCGTGAGGTATGTTTTGACGGTGCTCGACCGTGCTTGAGGTATATTTTAAATACGCTCGTGTCATAGTTCGATTGTGCTCGATGTATGTTTTGACTGTTCTCGAGGTAATTTTCAACCGTGTTTGATATATGTTCCGAGCGTGCTCGAGGTACGCTTCCACTGTGCTCGAAGTATTTTTCGATCGTGCTCGAGGTATCTTTCAACCGTGCTGGAGGTGTAATTTGATCGTGCTCGAGGTAAGTTTCGACCGTGCTCGACCGTGGGTAAGGTACGTTTTAGCGGTGCCCAACCGTGCTCGAGTTATACTGCAACTGTGCTCGTGTATATTTTGATTGTGCTCTTCGAGGTATGTTTCACCGAGCTCGAGATGTGTTTCGACTGTGCTTGAGGTGTGTTTCGACTCTGCTCGCGGTATATTACGATCGTGATCAAGGTAAGTATTGACCTTGCGTGAGGTTTGTTTTGACGGTGCTCGACTGTGCTTGAGGTATGCTTCGACTGTGCTCGAGGTATGTTTCGACCGTAACTGCAACCGTATGTTTTGACCGTAACTGCAACTGTTTCAACCGTGCTCGAGGTATGTTTCAATTTTGTGCTCGATCCAAACCCCTGTTCCGGCTTTTCAATTTCGGAGGAGCACTGATAAGGTCGATTAGCTTCTATAGCGTATATCCAATATGTATTCAACCCTATAAAGACTATTTTTTTCTCTGTTATCAGATTATTGTTCAAAAAGATTGTTCTCTTGTTCGAGCTTTTCAAACATTTCTTGGACTTTTTTTCTATAAATTTTTAGTCAAAAACTAGTTGAATTGGTTGATAAAAGATTTTAGAACAAGAATCCCAGACTGAGGTGATGGTGACTATTGCAAACCGAAGCACATTTATACTCGATGAGAGCAGCAAAGTTAGCGACCGTTGTTTTTTGTCTTCGTTTCAAATTTAAAATTCAAATACAAATCCAAATTTGATTGTGCTCGAGGTAATTTTCGACCGGGCTTGACCGTGCGTGATGTATGTTTTGATGTTGATCGATTGTGCTCGAGGTACATTTCAATCCTGCTCGAGTTATGTTTCGTCCAAGCTCCAGGTATGTTTCGACACTGTCCGAGGTATGTTTTGACTAAGCTCGAGGTGTATTTTGATCGTGCTCAATGTAAATTTCGACCGGGCTCGACCGTGCGTGAGGTGATTTTGACGGTGCTTGACCGTGGCTTTGATGTATTTCAACTGTGCTCGAGGAATGTTTCGATTGTGCTCGAGGCTTACTTCGATCTTGCTCGAGGTTTTTTTCAACCTTGCTCGAATGTTGTCGAGGTATGTTTCGAGGTTTATTTCGACTGTGCTCAAGGTATGTTTCAGCCGTGCTCGAGGTATGTTTCGACAGTGCTAATGGTATGCTTCAACTGTGCTCGAGGTGTATTTTGATCGTGCTCGATGTAAGTTTTGACCGTGATCGAGTGTGCATGAGGTAATTTTTGACGGTGCTCGACCGTGCTCCATGTATGTTTCGAAGGTGCTCGAGGTGTATTTTGATCGTGCTCGATGTAAGTTTTGACCGTGATCGAGTGTGCATGAGGTAATTTTTGACGGTGCTCGACCGTGCTCCATGTATGTTTCGAAGGTGCTCGAGGTGTAATTTGATCGTGATCGATGTAATTTTCAATCTGGCTCCACCATGCGTGAGGTATGTTTTGACGGTGCTCGACATTGCCCGTGGTGTATTTCAACTGTGCTCGAGGTATGTTTCGACTGTGCTCGAGGTATACTCCGGTCTTGCTCGAGGTATAATTCAACATTGCTCGAGAAGTGTTTCGACTGTTCTCGAGGTATGTTTCGACCGTGCTCGAGGTATGTTTCGACTGTGCTTGATGTATGATTCGACTGTGCTTGACTTGCGTGATGTATGTTTTGACGGTGATCGAACGTGCCCGAGGTATATTTCAACCCTGCTCGAGGTATTTTTGACTGTGCTCGAGGTATGTTTCGACTGTGCTCGAGGAACACACCGGTCTTGCAGGAGGTATAATTCAACCTTGCTCGAGAAGTGTTTCGGCTGTTCTCGAGGTATGTTTCGACCGTGCTCGAGGTATGTTTCGACTGTGCTTGAGGGATGATTCGACAGTGCTTGACTGTGCGTGATGTATGTTTTGACGGTGATCGAACGTGCCCGAGGTAAATTTCAAACCTGCTCGAGGTATGTTTCGACGTTGCTCGAGGTATATTTCAACTGTGCTCGAGGATTGTTTTGACCGTGCTCGAGGTATGTTTCGACTGTGCTCGAGGTTTACTTCGATCGTGCTCGAGATTTATTTCAACCTTGCTCGACTGTTCTTGGGGTAAGTTTCGAGGTTTGTTTCGACCGAGCTGGAGGTATTTTTTGACTGTGCTCGAGGTATGTTTCGACTGTGATCGAGGTATACTCCGGTCTTGCTCGAGGTATAATTCAACATTGCTCGAGAAGTGTTTCGACTGTTCTCGAGGTATGTTTCGACCGTGCTCGAGGTATGTTTTGACTGTGCTTGATGTATGATTCGACTGTGCTTGACTTGCGTGATGTATGTTTTGACGGTGATCGAACGTGCCCGAGGTATATTTCAACCCTGCTCGAGGTATTTTTTGACTGTGCTCGAGGTATGTTTCGACTGTGCTCGAGGAACACACCGGTCTTGCAGGAGGTATAATTCAACCTTGCTCGAGAAGTGTTTCGACTGTTCTCGAGGTATGTTTCGACCGTGCTCGAGGTATGTTTCGACTGTGCTTGAGGGATGATTCGACAGTGCTTGACTGTGCGTGATGTATGTTTTGACGGTGATCGAACGTCCCCGAGGTAAATTTCAAACCTGCTCGAGGTATGTTTCGACCGTGCTCGAGGTATATTTCAACTGTGCTCGAGGATTGTTTTGACCGTGCTCGAGGTATGTTTCGACTGTGCTCGAGGTTTACTTCGATCGTGCTCGAGGTTTATTTCAACCTTGCTCGACTGTTCTTGGGGTAAGTTTCGAGGTTTGTTTCGACCGAGCTGGAGGTATGTTTAGACTGTGCTCGAGGTATACTTCAGCCGTGCTCTTAGTTTTCTTCAACTGTGCTCGCGGTGTATTTTGATCGTGCTCGAGGCAAGTTTCCTCCATGCTCGGGTGTGCATGAGGTAATTTTCGATCTGGCTCGACCATGCGTGAGGTATGTTGTGACGGTGCTCGACCGTGCCCGTGGTGTATTTCAACAGTGCTCGAGGTATGTGTCGACTCTGCTCGAGGTATATTCCGATCTTGCTCGAAGTATAATTCACTCTTGCTCGAGAATTGTTTCGAATGTTTCGAGGTATGTTTCGACTGTGCTTGAGGGATGATTCGACAGTGCTTGACTGTGCGTGATGTATGTTTTGACGGTGATCGAACGTGCCCGAGGTAAATTTCAAACCTGCTCGAGGTATGTTTCGACGTTGCTCGAGGTATATTTCAACTGTGCTCGAGGATTGTTTCGACCGTGCTCGAGGTATGTTTCGACTGTGCTCGAGGTTTACTTCGATCGTGCTCGAGGTTTATTTCAACCTTGCTTGACTGTTCTTGGGGTAAGTTTCGAGGTTTGTTTCGACCGAGCTGGAGGTATTTTTTGACTGTGCTCGAGGTATGTTTCGACTGTGCTCGAGGTATGCTCCGGTCTTGCTCGAGGTATAATTCAACATTGCTCGAGAAGTGTTTCGACTGTTCTCGAGATATGTTTCGACCGTGCTCGAGGTATGTTTTGACTGTGCTTGATGTATGATTCGACTGTGCTTGACTTGCGTGATGTATGTTTTGACGGTGATCGAACGTGCCCGAGGTATGTTTCAACCCTGCTCGAGGTATTTTTTGACTGTGCTCGAGGTATGTTTCGACTGTGCTCGAGGTTTGCTTCGATCGTGCTCGAGGTTTATTTCAACCTTGCTCGACTGTTCTTGGGGTAAGTTTCCAGGTTTGTTTCGACCGAGCTGGAGGTATGTTTAGACTGTGCTCGAGGTATACTTCAGCCGTGCTCTTAGTTTTCTTCAACTGTGCTCGCGGTGTATTTTGATCGTGCTCGAGGCAAGTTTCCTCCATGCTCGGGTGTGCATGAGGTAATTTTCGATCTGGCTCGACCATGCGTGAGGTATGTTTTGACGGTGCTCGACCGAGCCCGTGGTGTATTTCAACAGTGCTCGAGGTATGTGTCGACTCTGCTCGAGGTATATTCCGATCTTGCTCGAAGTATAATTCACTCTTGCTCGAGAATTGTTTCGACTGTTTCGAGGTATGTTTCGACCGTGCTCGAGGTATGTTTGGACTGTGCTCGAGGTATGATTCGACCGTGCTCGAGGTATGTTTTTCCACACTGCTCTTGGTATGTTTCAACTGTGCTCGAGGTATATTTCGATCGTGCTCGAGGTAAGTTTCCACCGTGCTCGACCGTGCGTGAGGTGTGTTTCAATCGTGCTCGAGCTATGTTCGACTGTGCTCGATGTATATTTCGATCGTGCTCGAGGTATAATTGAACCGAGCTGGAGGTATGTTTTGACCGTGCTCCAGCTATTTTTCGATCAAGCTCGAGGTAAGTTTTGACGAGGCGTGAGGTTTGTTTCGACCGTGCTCGATGTATTTTTTGATCAAGCTAGAGGTAAGTTTTGACGAGGCTAGAGGTATATTTTGACGGTGCTCGACCGTGCTTGAGGTATATTTCAAATGTGCTCGAGTCATAGTTCGATTGTGCTCGAGGTATGTTTTGACTGAGCTCGAGGTAATTTTCAACCGTAATTGTCCAAAAAGTCTCAGAAGAGCTATGAGAGAAAAATTACCACTTTTTAGGAACTCATTACACAATGACCAATACTTTTTGGACACCGTGTGTAGACTTGAGGCTCGTGGAAGAATTCTAGATTTTTTTCCAGACTGCAGCGACTAAACTGCGATGTTTTTCGTTTTCCGGTTGAGTTTTTATGCCTCGATGACATTCGTTTTCTGTTTCGGTTAAAAATTGAATTTTTGTCTTATTGGATATCGCATAAGTTTCCACACCGTTTGAAAGGCACTTACTTTTTTTCTCACCCACAACTTCAGCATTGACATCTCGAGGCGATGATTGTGACGGAACTCGTATTTTCCTTTTTTGTCGTAGTAGTGCCGATAGAAATGTCTCCTGTTCAGGTTCTCAGATCCAAACCCGATGATGTCGAACTTGTCACACAACTGGTGGGCAACAATTATGCCAACTAAACCGGTTGAAGGTCTTTTCGCCCCATTTGAGATCTTGAGCATGCCTGTTTCTATCTATTATCAAGTGATTAGCTGCGAATCAGGTTTGTTTTCTTGCAGTTAATTAAATTACAAAAACATTTGTTGGTTTTCGCAATACTTTCCAAAGTTCGCTTTCAATTTATAAAAATAACAGCCCAGTTTTATGGGCTTTCATAAGGCTCTGAAACTCCTCAATAAACCCGCACCGAGCGCCCATGGATCCCCGCAATGAAGTTTCATGGATAATACTCGATCATATTGGGTTTTCATTGTCAGTCTCTATAAAATAACAAAAATATTCTATTATAATCGATTGAAAATGGATTTTAATGATAATATTTTTTAAGCAATAAAATCCCCGTACAATCAATTATAATCTATTTTTTTTTGAAAAATTTTAACAAAATAAAAGTAATCCATTTTAATCGATTATAATGGATTATAATCTATTTATTTAAAACTTTTTGTGTAGTGTTTTCATTTTATCATAATTTTGTTAAACAAGTTAGTTATTTTGTTCTTTCGCTTCTTTCCATTTTTTCCTATTTTCAATCGAGTTTATGTACAAAAAGTTACCTATAGATCCCTCACCAACTCCCCCCCCCCCCCACGCTTATCCGTACTACAGTTAAATGTCCCCTAACTAGAAAGAGGGGTACGTCGTGGTTGGAGGGTTACGTGGGGGGGGGGGGGCGGTAAGTCGTGGGTGAGGGTACTTGGGGGTGGGGTGTACGTTGAGAGGACGTGAGGAACTGGTCAAAAATGCTGTTTTTGGGCACTTTTTGGATTGGCCGCCCCTGGATAAACTGTTTGTTCGAGTTTCGCAGAAAATTGCAAAAATTAGAGTCATTTTTTTACAAAAATTAAATCAATTTATGTGCAAAAAATAATCCTTTATATTTAAAACAAAAATGGATTACAAAAAATTATAATTCGTTTTAATGGATTTAAGTTTTTCAAAAATAATCGGTTATAAGAAACTAAAAATCGATTACGTGGTCTAAATATGCCATGATATTCGATTATAAAGACAACATTTTAACCAATGAAATCCATTATAATCGATTATCACCCATGAACCCAGGTGCGGGTCATAATCGATTATATTGTCATAACATGGTCACTATCTACAATTTTAAAAAATAATCGAATATAAACCATTAAAAATGGATTATTATCGGAATATTTTTTATATCAATATAATCCATTGTAATCAATTATAATCCATTTAAAATGGGTTATAATCTTCATATTTTTCATTCCAAAGTAATCCATTATGATCGGTTATAATCGATTATAATGGATTTTTTCGAGACATTATTCGTGAAATTTACAACCAACTTTTTTCAAAATTATCTCATTCCCTGTTTAGAGCAGTTGCTACGTAAATTTCATAAAATCGCACACTAAAATGTATATGTTTGTTTTTATCTTAAACTTAAATATTCTGATTGAACCCCCTCCCACTCCCCCGCCCGCCCGGTTTAAACCCTCAATTTACTTTATACCCCCCTCCCCCACGTTAACTTTAACCCCCCCCCCCCCCAGTGTACCTTACCCCCCAGTTTATTTTACGCAGATGAAGCGTTTACCCAACCCCCCCTTCCGTTCACCCCCTGCTAGTTTACCACAACTGCCATCCGCCCTTCCCCCTTATTGTTCAACACGGTGGGGGGTTGGGGATTATTTATTAGTTGATTTCGGGGGAGGGGGAGCTGACGATTGACACCCCCCAGTTTACCGCCCCCTCTTTAGTTTGGGGAGGTAAAAAAATTGAGGGGGTGATGACGTTGTGACATGGCGTTCAGTAAAAGGCATAGCACACTTTTTGTAAATTTCCTGTACACTTAGCAAAGATTTCTCCAAAATTAATCGAATTTAGTTCTGAAAACATAATAGATTAAAATGGATTATGATGGATTTTATTTCAAAAACAATCAATTATAATGGATTATTTTGGCAAAAGTAATCGATTTCAGTGCCAAAAATAATGGATTATAATCGATTTAAATGGACTATAATGGATTAATTTTTTTTTCAAAAGAAATCGATTATATTGGCAAAATAATCGATTTTGTGGTCCGAATTTTACATCTGTAATGCATTATAACGAATTATTTTTGTCTCGAAAATCCATTATAATCAATTAGAATCAATGGTGCTCGGTGGGGGAAGGAACTCGTTTAAACAAGGATTTTCAAAGATTTTTAAATGTAAAGTTTGAAAATTGAAATCAGTTTGCTGCCGTTTACTTAAAGAAGCAGTTTTTCAAAGCGAAAAAAATGAAATTTGGTTGGAAACTTCTTTGATAATGCGAATCTAAAATTATATATTATTGACTCAACTTCAGCAGCTGTCAGTGTTGCTTACTCTCGGGTAGCAAGTTTTGAGTTCTATTGACCCATAAAAGTTCTATTTGATGAGAACAAACTGTAGCCACTTGATTGATCTAACTTGGCTTAAGAAGGTGGGCGACAGAATGAGTATCTTCTCAAAGGCGTCTGTGGCGCCTGTGATGTTGAAGAGTGTCCTGGGGTGTCGAGGCATAGGTGGAAGTGACCTCTGCAGACATTGCAAACTGTTCGGATAAGTGGAGGTTAACGATAACCACACGAGGTCACTTAGGCCGGGTCAATTGATACTTTGGGCGATGCAACTCTTGAAATCCCAACAGGTTTTAAATCTTTTTTTTCTACAATTTAGTTTTATTAGTTTGTGTCATGTTTTCTTACACAGAGGCAGAGTTGCACTTTGACAATGATTGACCCGCTCAACAAAAAACCATATCCCTATATCACCGTTTTCATACCTGGATTGACCATAAGAGACCAAAAATGCCAGTCAAATATCTTCAAGCACACGGTTTTTTTTTTTAAAAATAGTAGATACACAAAATTTATGCAATTTTTCAAAATCACGTATTTTCAAATTTATGCAAACTTATAGGTGTTTTGTCAAAAAAAAATTTATGAAAAAATCTTCACATAATGTTTTTATGTTCGAAAATTGTATGACTAGAATTTTAAACAGTGACACAAAACTAATCAATTGATATATTTTGGCATTAGCATCACATACGCACAGTTCGTGCAATGTCAAATTTGAATGTGCATGATGAGCAGTGGTTTTGATCAGCTATTCATCGACAGCTTATCTTCTTTCATAGTGAATTTTTTTTATTCCGATTTTCGATACGAACGTTATAAATAAATTTTCTCGTTTATTCAAAACAGTAGATATGAAAATATCTCTGTCAAATTACAGAAAAAGAAGTGCGCTAGTTAAGAACAGCATTGCAATCATTGTAAAAAAATATAAACTGTCAAAAACCAGACTTCTTTTCGAGTTATTCTTGAGTAGCTTTAACGCTAGTAGCTCCGCGCATTGTAATAGAATGGTGTATTTACTTTTTTTAAATTGGCATTTCGCATTGGTCCGTGACTGAAAGTTGATTTCGATTTGGTGAGCGAGCTACTTCTATGCGATTAGTAAAGCTCTGTTTTTTTGTTCTATTAATGTTGCTTGATTTTTTGGCACGCAAACGAGTGAAGACAATTTCGTAAAAAATACACCATCCTAATTATTCAAATGATTAATTTACCAAAAGAGGAAACTCCAGTTACTGTTTTTCTTTATCAAGTTTGAGCACCTTGAGTCATGGTTTCGATTTATGAGTATCATATATGTAGTCATTGTAATGAACTACAGAACGTTTTCCCTCGTGGTTGTTTAAAATCGGAGTTGTTTTGCATATAACTATAATTTTAGGCGTAAGTTTCTGTGGTAAATCCTTGTTTTGATGCACATTTTTTTACATGATTGAAACTTTTGCGCCTTTTGATGCTTCTGGTTTATGATTCATGATTCTGGTAAGGTTTTATGTCGCTCATATTTCATGTTTATTTTTTTTTATATTGGCAAAATAATCGATTTCGTGGTCCGAATTTTACATCTGTAATGCATTCTAACGAATTATTTTTGTCTCGAAAATCCATTATAATCAATTAGAATCAATGGTGCTCGGTGGGGGAAGGAACTCGTTTAAACAAGGATTTTCAAAGATTTTTTCATGTAAAGTTTGAAAATTGAAATCAGTTTGCTGCCGTTTACTTAAAGAAGCAGTTTTTCAAAGCGAAAAAATGAAATTTGGTCGGAAACTTCTTTGAAAATGCGAATCTAAAATTATATATTATTGACTCAACTTCAGCAGCTGTCAGTGTTGCTTACTCTCGGGTAGCAAGTTTTGAGTTCTATTGACCCATAAAAGTTCTATTTGATGAGAACAAACTGTAGCCACTTGATTGATCTAACTTGGTTTAAGAAGGTGGGCGACAGAATGAGTATCTTCCCAAAGGCGTCTGTGGCGCCTGTGATGTTGAAGACTGTCCTGGGGTGTCGAGGCATAGGTGGAAGTGACCTCTGCAGACATTGCAAACTGTTCGGATAAGTGGAGGTTAACGATAGCCACACGAGGTCACTTAGGCAGGGTCAATTGATACTTTGGGCGATGCAACTCTTGAAATCCCAACAGGTTTTAAATCTTTTTTTTTCTACAATTTAGTTTTATTAGTTTGTGTCATGTTTTCTTACACAGAGGCAGAGTTGCACTTTGACAATGATTGACCCGCTCAACAAAAAACCATATCCCTATATCACCGTTTTCATACCTGGATTGACCATAAGAGACCGAAAATGCCAGTCAAATATCTTCAAGCACACGGTTTTTTTTTTAAAAAATGTTAGATACACAAAATTTATGCAGTTTTTCAAAATCACGTAATTTCAAGTTTATGCAAACTTATAGGTGTTTTGACAAAAAAATATATGAAAAATTCTTCACATAATGTTTTTATGTTCGAAAATTGTATGACTTGAATTTTAAACAGTGACACAAAACTAATCAATTGATATATTTTGGCATTAGCATCACATACGCACAGTTCGTGCAATGTCAAAATTGAATTTGCATGATGAGCAGTGGTTTTGATCAGCTATTCATCGACAGCTTATCTTCTTTCATAGTAAATTTTTTCAATTCCAATTTTCGATACGAAAGTAACGGAATTTTTGTGCTCGGGGTGAGTTTTTTTTCTTCAGACAAATTTTGACTTTTTAAGTAGCCATTTTGACGGATTTTTTTCATATCTTTCAAAAGGTATTGTTGTCTTGAGCTCAAATCTGAAAATATATTTCACCTGTGATCATTTTTCGTAAAGTTTCGGGGATTTGAAGATGGCCATTTTGGCCATTTTGGCCAATTTGGGACAATTAACGCGGGAAATAATTCGCACTAATATCGCGTAAGCAGAGATTTATTGCGTCTTGGAAATCATTCTAAATTGGTTGAAAGAAGCTTATTTGCCATAATTGATTTGTTACAAGGAGCGAAATTTCATTAAAAAATTACAAATTTCAGAAATTTTTTTTTCTTTTTATTTCGTCTAAATTTTTAATGCTCCATTAACCTTAAAAGACAGTCCAAACATTCAGGGCTTCGCCTTGATACGAGAAATCTTGTCTAAATTTCTTTCTAAACTGGAAGCAGCGCATTGTGTCTAGTTTTTGTTCATTTTTTGACATGACCTTTCTTAAGAAAAAAACAATAATTTAGATAGCTTTCATCAAAGAACCTTTTATTCGGTTGTTTTAGAAAGGACTTTGTCTTCAATTTAATCGCCTACTAATGCAATACTTCTAAAAAAGTGTTCGAATTTGTTGTTTTGACCATTGAAAGCATTGTTCCTGAAAGAATAACTTTTTGTTCTTTCTTTCCCTTCGAGTTTGATTCTTGTATATGCTGGTATTTGATCATGTTTTTTACTTTCCAGAGATGGCATACTTATCTCCAATCAAGGAACATTGTTTTGGTAGTTATTTAAGATTCAATTGTAGATCAGTTTCAATTTCTTTTTTTTGCAGCAGGTCTTAATTGCCAAGCTGGGCTGTTTTTTTTTGAGTGATACTCCTGAGTTTTTTGTTATTTTGCTTAGAAAATTTGATGGTTATTGAAGATCACTAATTATTGATGCGTTCTTAAAAAAACTCAAGATTTGAGTGCTAGAGGTTTTTCAATTGATTGTATTGTTTTAATTCTACAGTTTTTTTGTCAAGATGCTTGTTAATTTGTCCTGAAGTGTAAGATAGGTATCAGAGATAACTCTTGAGTATTCTATTTGTGATTTTTCTACAAAAGTAAAGTCATCTGGCTGTATTGATTATGTTTTAGTCATTTCTACTTTACTTGTTGCTGAAAACAATCAGCTCATTTTGTCAGTGCTCAGGTTTGGGTATAGTCAATGTTCAGGTGTAAAACTATGAGAAAAACTCTGATAAAGTTTTTGTAGATGCATACTGTCAAAATAAATATTGAAATGATTTCAGAACATTTAAAGTATCATCTGTATCATCTGCATAATCAATTACTTTGCATTTTTTAGGTATTTGTCTGCTCGATGCATAACTTTGTTGAGTAATATCCAGTCTGATTCTGTGATTTAATATTTTGTTCTCTTTTGCTGATGAAGTTATCAATCATCTCGAAAGTTGATTGAAAGAAACCCAGATTATTTCATCCAAGATTTAAAAACGTAGGATCTATTGAGTCAACGTTTTTCAAACGTCTAAAGAGGCTACGGCGACGTTTTTGTTTCTATGCATAAAATTTCGAAAAGATCAGTACGGTGATGTATTGCATTCAAAGTCAACTATGATGATTTAAATCTGCCTTGTGTTTTGTTTAGTAAGCTATAGGTTAATAGATATTCATTTAGTTGTTTATATAACAAATTTTCAAGCACTTTTTATCTTGCGCCTGTTGATGATTCTGGTTTATGATTCATGATTCTGGTAAGGTTTTGTGTCGCTCATATTTCATGTTTATTTTTTTGCTCGAAAAATTTAATTTCAGGTTTTGTTTTGAACAAGTAGCCTAGTCTTGAAATTTTGAAACTGTTTTCTCTTGAGTCTCCAAACGAGTTTTTTAGAAGTGGTTTTTTCTTTAAAAAGTTTTTGAATTTCCAATAAAGTTCATCGTGTTCCCTCTCTGTTGCTCGGTGGTTTATGAATTGAATAATTGTAAAACAACACTGTGATCTATGAGAATAAGTTTTGGTGTAGCATTACATATATAATTTTTTTGTTGTGGCGCTCATTTAATATGAAATCAAATAATTGTCTGATTTTGAGTTGAAAATTCAAACCACATCTTTTTCATGGTGTTCGCGTTGATTTGTTCAACTTTAGAAGAACTCTTTGTTTTATGTCGTGAGAGTTTTTAGATATATTTTTTTAAATTTTAATAATTACTATTGTTTTTTCCATTAGTATCAAATTTGTGTCGTATGCTTGTGCATAATCAATGGATTTTGCAAGTTCAACAAAACTACCAGTTTTTGAAGTACATTTTTAAGGTTATAGGTGATGTCTATCAAAATCTAAGTTTTATATTTAACTTTGGATGTTTTGAAATAACGCAGACTCTTGGGTAACAAATTTGAGTTCTATTGACCCATAAAAATTCTATTTGATGAGAACAAACTGTAGCCACTTGATTGATCTAACTTGGTTTAAGAAGGTGGGCGACAGAATGAGTATCTTCCCAAAGGCGTCTGTGGCGCCTGTGATGTTGAAGACTGTCCTGGGGTGTCGAGACATAGGTGGAAGTGACCTCTACAGACATTCCAAACTGTTCGGATAGGTGGAGGTTAACGACAATCACACGAGGTCACTTAGGCCGGGTCAATTGATACTTTGGGCGATGCAACTCTTGAAATCCCAACAGGTTTTAAATCTTTTTTTTTCTACAAACTATCTTTATTAGTTTGTGTCATGTTTTCTTACACAGAGGCAGAGTTGCACTTTGACAATGATTGACCCGCACAACAAAAAACCATATCCCTATTTCACCGTTTTTTTTTATACCTGGATTGACCATAAGAGACCGAAAATACCAGTCAAATATCTTCAAGCACAAGGTTTTTTCAAAAAAATGTTGGACACACAAAATTTATGCAATTTTTCAGAATCACGTATTTTCAAATTTATGCAAACTTATAGGTGTTTTGTAAAAAAAAAAATTATGAAAAAATCTTCACATAATGTTTTTATGTGCGAAAATTGTAAGACTAGAATTTTAAAAAATGACACAAAACTAATCAATTGATTTATTTTGGCATTAGCATTACATACGCACAGTTCGTGCAATGTCAAATTTGAATTTGCATGATGAGCAGTGATTTTGATCAGCCATTCATTGACAGCTTATATTCTTTCATAGTGATTTTTTTTTCCGATTTTCGATACGAAAGTAATTCGATCTATTGAGTCAACGCTTTTCAAACGTCTAAAGAGGCTACGACGACGTCTTTGTTTCTATCCATACAATTTCGAAAAGATCAGTACGGTGATGTATTGCATTCCAAGTCAACTATGATGAATCAAATCTGCCTTGTGTTTTGTTTAGTAAGCTATAGATTAATAGGTATTCACTTAGTTGTTAATATAACAAATTTTCAAGCACTTTTTATCTCGCGCCCGCCTGTTGATGATTCTGGTTTATGATTCATGATTCTGGTAAGGTTTTGTGTCGCTCATATTTCATGTTTTTTTTTTTGCTTGAAAAATTTTATTTCAGGTATTGTTTTGAACAAGTAGCCTAGTCTTGAAATTTTGAAACTGTTTTCTCTTGAGTCTCCAAACGAATTTTTTAGATGGTTTTTTGTTTGTAAATTTTTTGAATTTCCTATAAAGTTCATCGTCTTCCCTCTCTGTTGCTCGATGGTTTATGAATTGAATAATTGTGAAACAACACTGTGATCTATGAGATTAGGTTCTGGTGTATCATTACATACATAATTTTTTTTTGTGGCGCTCATTTTATATGCAATCAAATAATTGTCTGATTTTGAGTTAAAAGTCAAACCGCATCTTTTTCATGGTGTTTGCGTTGATTTGTTCTACTTTAAAAGAACTCTTAGTTTTATGTCCTAAGAGTTTTTTAGATATTTATTTAAATCGTAATATTTTTTTTTGTTTTTTTTCCATTAGTATCAAATTTGTGTCGTATGCTTGTGCATAATCAATGGATTTTGCAAGTTCATCAAAATTATTAGTTTTTTAAGTACATTTTTAAGGTTATAGGTGATGTCTATCAAAATAGAAGTTTTATATTTAATTTTGGATGTTTTGAAAAAACGCAGACTCTAATATTTTTGTCATGCAAAAAAATATAGCTATTTGAGAAGCTTAGGAGTTAGGGTTTTGAGAACCGAAACATCACGAACTCTGTAGATCTGTCACAGCAAAATGTGGTAAACTGTTTGCTATCCAGTGTTCACCAGTTAAATTTTTTGATTTTTGAGCCATGTCTCAGAGAATCTATTAAATGTTTTATATCGGCATTTTTCTACTAGTTCTTCAGGATGCATTTTTACATCTTCAGACTTTTGCAGTTTAGATGAAAAACTTTGATGTTGCCCCAAATTAGTATAAATATTTTTCCTTCTCGTTTATTCAAAACAGTAGATATGAAAATATCTCTGTCAAATTACAGAAAAAGAAGTGCGCTAGTTAGGAACATCATTGCAATCATTGTAAAAAAATATAAACTGTCAAAAACTAGACTTCTTTTCGAGTTATTCTTGAGTAGCTTTAACGCTAGGAGCTCCGCGCATTGTAATAGAATGGTGTATTTACTTTTTTTAAAATTGGCATTTCGCATTGGTCCGTGACTGAAAGTTGATTTCGATTTGGTGAGAGAGCTACTTCTATGCGATTAGTAAAGCTCTGTTTTTTTGTTCTGTTAATGTTGCTTGATTTTTTGGCACACAAACGTGTGAAGACAATTTCGTAAAAAATACACCATCCTAGTTATTCAAACGATTAATTTACCAGAAGAGGAAACTCCAGTTACTGTTTTTCTTTATCAAGTTTGAGCACCTTGAGTCATGGTTTCGATTTTTGAGTATCATATATGTAGTCATTGTAATGAACTACAGAACATTTTCCCTCGTGGTTGTTTAAAATTGGAGTTGTTTTGCATATAACTATCATTTTAGGCGTAAGTTTTTTTTTGGTAAATCCTTGTGTTTTGATGCACATTCATTTACATGATTGAAACTTTTGCGCCTGTTGATGATTCTGGTTTATGATTCATGATTCTGGTAAAGTTTTGTGTCGCTCATATTTCATGTTTATTTTTTTGCTCAAAAAATTCAATTTCAGGTTTTGTTTTGAACCAGTAGCCTAGTCTTGAAACTTTGAAACTGTTTTCTCTTGAGTCTCCAAACGAGTTTTTAGAAGTGGTTTTTTGTTTGTAAATTTTTTGAATTTCCTATAAAATTCATCGTCTTTCCTCTCTGTTGCTCGATGGTTTATGAATTGAATAATTGTGAAACAACACTGTGATCTATGAGATTAGGTTCTGGTGTATCATTACATACATAATTTTTTTTTGTGGCGCTCATTTTATATGCAATCAAATAATTGTCTGATTTTGAGTTGAAAGTTCAAACCACATCTTTTTCATGGTGTTTGCGTTGATTTGTTCTACTTTAAAATACCTCTTAGTTTTATGTGGTAAGAGTTTTTTAGATTTTTTTTTCAAATTGTAATAGTTTTTGTTGTTTTTTCCATTAGTATCAAATTTGTGTCGTATGCTTGTTCATAATCAATGGATTTTGCAAGTTCATCAAAATTATCAGTTTTTTAAGTACAATTTTAAGGTTATAGGTGATGTCTATCAAAATAGAAGTTTTATATTTAACTTTGGATGTTTTGAAATAACGCAGACTCTAATTTTTCGTCATGCAAAAAATATAGCTATTTGAGAAGCTTAGGAGTTAGGGTTTTGAGAACCGAAACATCACGAACTCTGATGTTGCCCTAAATTAGTGTAAATATTTTTCCTTCTCGTTTATTCAAAACAGTAGATATGAAAATATCTCTGTCACCTTACAGAAAAAGAAGTGCGCTAGTTAGGAACATGATTGCAATCATTGTAAAAAAATATAAACTGTCAAAAAACCAGACTTCTTTTTGAGTTATTCTTGAGTAGCTTTAACGCTAGTAGCTCCGCGCATTGTAATAGAATGGTGTATTTACTTTTTTAAAATTGACATTTCGCATTTGTCCGTGACTGAAAGTTGATCTCGATTTGGTGAGAGAGCTACTTCTATGCAATTAGTAAAGCTCTGTTTTTTTTTGTTCTGTGAATGTTGCTTGATTTTTGGCACACAAACGAGTGAAGACAATCTCGTAAAAAATACACCATCCTAGTTATTCAAACGATTAATTTACCAGAAGAGGAAACTCCAGTTACTGTTTTTCTTTATCAAGTTTGAGCACCTTGAGTCTTGGTTTCGATTTATGAGTATCATTTTTGTAGTCATTGTATTGAACTACAGAATATTTTTCCTCGTGGTTGTTGAAAATCGGAGTTGTTTTGCATATAACTATTTTTTAAGCGTAAGTTTTTTTTTGGTAATTCCTTGTGTTTTGATGCACATTAATTTACATGATTGAAACTTTTTTTCAAGGTTCAGTTTGTGCCATGTTGCACAAAAAAATTTTGAATTGTGAGCTACTTTATGGTTTTTTCCTGGTAATGCTACCCCCAAAATTAAGTAATTGTTTTTAAGTAAATTTTCAGCTCTGTTACGCGCTGTACGTCTCGATCCCAGAATTAGGTTTTTGGTACCCCGGTGAATTATAAAATGTTCGAACTCACGTATGATAAAGATCCTGGCGTTGGTGTGTTGCGCAATCTCGCGCGTGAATCCTTCCTATTGGCTCAGTTTATGGCTGCTCTTTATCGAAATATGTCCTAGTCTGTTAGTTTTTCGCTGTGTACGCATTTCACGATTCCTGTCGCTGTTGGCTCTGTGATGATATCTGTTTTATCTTCTGCTTTTGCATCTTGAATGACCACTGTGTGTGACCCCTGCATTGTCAGCATTGGAGATGAGCCAATTGAGAAACAAGAAAAAAAATTTTTTTTCAGTTCTTTAGAATTTTGTAAAATGAGAATGTAATTTAAAGTTGTCCAGGAAAGTTTTTGAACTCTGTTTTATTTTTCGTAGCCCTTTTGCTACTGGAGTGTTGGAGATAACGAGATTTCATTTGCTCTTCTTTTACCGGCAATTTCTCCGTTGCTCTTCTGCTTTTCGTATGTTTTTTTTGTTGCTTCACTTCTGCTGGGGTATTCGAGATAAACCAAATTTGAGTAAAAACCAAATTTAAGGCTCCTTCCCACTAGGTGTAGGGGTTCTTCTGGGGTACTGGAGATAAAAGATTGAAAATTTCTCCGTATTCAGGGTTAGATTTTTAAGGATGATTTTCGATTTTTTTTTCGTTTTCAGGGTTAGATTGTTCGAGTGTACAAAACCTTCGTTCACTATCGAGATATTTTTCAGTCAAAAAACATTTGGGTGATCAACTTGAAACTTGCTTGCTTAAAACTTTTTCGTCATGGTTAACTCATGAAAAATCAAAGAATTAAAAATGAGAAGGCAACTGTTTTCTATCTGTGAACTCTGTATTTTAATTTGTTGGAACTTTAGGTTGCAGGGTTCTCAATAATTCTAATCTCGTAGATCGTTCCGAAAATTTACGGTTTTTGCAAGAAAAAAGAAACACTTTGTTCTTCAGAAATCATTGCTCACCTAACCTAGTAAATGTTCTATTTCAGACCTAAAATCATCTTTTTCAGATCTAAATTTCAGATCTGAATTGGGTTTTGACATGTTAAACTAACGCTTAGATACTTCAGGTATGGGGATCTTGTTAACTATTGGACCTTGTTATTTGTTCCCCCCGTAGGCATGTATTATTTTTGACCATTTCTGTGTAAAAATACATTTCAAAATGTCGGAGTTTCAATGGTTTTTTCTTTTTGCGTGCTTGTGTTTGTATTACTGACTATTTTGATAATACCTAGTTAACAAATTTCAATTAAATGTATTTTCTGAGATGTGTATCAAGCTATTAAACATGTGGCAGTCAAAGCTGAATTTCTGAAAATCGAAATAGGGGGGATAGTTAACAAGATCCGGAATGGGTTAATTCAAATCTAATTTCAGATGCTAAATTTTGTTTTTCCTGGTTGTTTCAGATCTAACTTCAAATCTGAGTTTTAGTTTGTCTTGGTTACTTTAGATATGAAAAATCAGAATTTTTTTCTATATTGGGTACTTTTGTTTTTGATAGCTTCTGCTAAGTACTAGCAGGTACTCAGCAAAGTCTCCAATGGGTGACTGCCAAAGCATGTTTCCCCAAGCAAGAGCTAAACGTTGGAATTGCACATGTAGCGCATGAAAGTAAAAACAAATGATAGGTCTTCTAAAAGTTTTTGAAAATTTTTTATCACAGTTGAACAAGAAATTTAGCTCGAAAAAAACTGTTTGTGAAATTATTTGGAAAATTTTTTCTACCATTAGTTAGTCTAAAACCTAATTGTGTTTTGCAGAAGCATCAAAAAACAACCCACAACCCGGGATTTTGTGTGCAAGATCTGAAATTCTTTATTTCTTACAAAAGTTGATTCTCAGATCTGAAATTCTTTATTTCAGATCTTGATAAGAATTTGCAAATCTCAGATCTGAAATTTGGATCTGAAATGGAAAATATCAGACCTGAAATGACCTTGAAAAACAAAATTTGAGATCTGAAATCAGATCTGAGAAATCCTTTGTTAACTTATAATTTATGCATTTCGAGCAAAACGTGGAGTTTTTTTTTGATGTTTCTGCAATACATAATTTTCTAACTAGTGGTCAGAAAAACTTCCGAATATTTTCACAAACAGTTTTTTTAAGTAAATTTCTTGTTCAACTATTTTAGAAAGTTTTCAAAAACTGTTAGAAGACCTGTAACATTTTTGATTTGCATGCGCCACTTATGCGTTTGCAATGTTAATCTCATGCTTGGGGAAATACATCGTCAGTCTCCAACTTGAGACTTTTCTGAGTACCTGCTAGTAGCTAGCAAAAGCTAAAAATAAATCAAAAATAGCAAAAATTGAGTCCGAATCATTGATTTTTTAGATCTGAAATAACCAAGAAAAACTAAATTTCAGATCTGAAATTAGATCTGAAATAACCAATCTGTAAAGTATCCAAGCGTTACTTAAACATTTGACAACCTATTTCAGATCGGAAAATATTTTTTCAGATCTGTTTTAGAAAATTTACTGGGTGCGCGAAAGATCAGTTGTTTCCTCGAAATGCATAAACTATAATTTAGTAAAGGGTTTCTCAGATCTAATTTCAGAGCTAAAATTTTGTGCGGGTCGCATAAATTTTTTAAAAGATTTTTGTTATTCGATGAATTGGAGAAATGTGTTCTAAATAGCCCTTATCTTTTATGAAAAAATGGTTATCACACAATTTTCATTTATGGAAATCGTATGATAACCATTTATTTTCAGCTTCAAACTAAAATTTAGTTTTTGATGAGCAAGGTGCTTTAAATTTAGCAAAAGCACTCTTAATTACTTTAAATTTGATTAAGAGCAAGATTCAACATGTTTCTGAAAATCTTGCCTTTTATGAAAAAATGGTTATCATACAATTTTCGTATATGGAAATTGTATGATAACCATTTTTTTTTCCAAAAAAAGAAACGTAGTTATTTTTCATCACCAGACTGTTTTAATTGGTTCAAATAGTCGGAGAAACTTGATCGAATCTTTTTTCAATAGTTTTTTGAAATTGTATGAAAATTGTATGGTTAGCAATTTTCCATACATTTGATGTAGGCAATTGTACGAAAAGCATTTTCAGTGTGGGGAAATGCAAGATAAGCATTTTCAGTTTATTGAGGTCAACCCGGGCACCTAAGGAGAGAAAAGGATGCAGAAACCTTAGGCATGCTTCACTTTTTTATCATGAGAAAAAAGGATGACACACGAAAGTCGTATTCCATCTTTAAGTTTCTCAATGAGTTATTTTAAACTGAAATTATGATTATCAAGTTGCTCAGAATCATTTGCCATAAAAAAGTTGTGCTTCGTTCGATTATTCTATCACCTTACTTAAACTGTGTTACTCATCAAGAGTATGTGTGTACATAAGTGCAACTCCTTGCTTATTCATTCTATGGGCAACAAACTGAAAAAATATGGACCAGAACTTTTTTCACTGAAAGTTTACTCTGTTCAATGTTTATTCCTAAAATGTAGTATGACTGACCTAGTTCAGGTATTGTCTATTTTTTCTCACCATTTATCAGTTTGCTAAAAAAATTAAAAACGAAATCAGCTCAGCATCGAACACTGTATTTAAAAACAAGCAACTTTTAATATTTGAATCCTCCTATAGAGTTTGAAAAAAAATTGGCTCAGGATCAAAAACTGTTTTTATAATTACCCGGGTAGAGGTCCCAGAGACCCATGTCCAGACTTTCCAGACCAAAATTAGACATGTCCAGCAGACTTTGGCGACCAAAACCTAGAATTTCCAGACTTTTTGCGACCATGATGATCCGTTAAGGCTATTGAGTTATGTCTGAGGTGTATAACTCATAGAGTAATTTCGGATAGAGGGTACACCGTCTGTTCGTCACGCTATCTTATTTTCGGCCGGATAGATTCATGCAACTTCTTTGTTCATGCAACTTTATGTTCGTCATGCAGGGTGTTTAACTAGTCTCTGCTAGGCTCAATAGATCTAGAGTATACTGGTTTTATTGCGGCTGTTGAAGTTCTCGAGGAGAGGTAACTATTTTCTAAGTTAAATTCAAATCTCTCTGGTGCTGAAATTACAAGTAATTTCAGCACTTACAAATAAGTGGGTTGTTGGTTAGATGGATTATGATTGGTTAATATTAAATATTTTACAGTGGTAAAATATCTAATTTATATGAAATAATAAAATGTAGTTTAGATCAGGTTCCACCCATCCGGGGTTTACAGAGTTTTTGAGTTTTATCTCTTTCTTCTGCAATTGAAGGATGGATGATGAACGTTGGTATTTGGAGAACATCATTTTTCTTGTCTGGTTTCTCCTTGAAGAAGAACGTTCCAGAACGCTGCAATTATGGACATGAAATAGTCGTCTTGTCATTCGACAACGACTGCGATCCCCAATGAAATCAATCCGATTTCACAATGGTTTGCTGTGTCAGGTTTTCCTGTATTAGTGGAGAACAGTCTTGTGTTCAGCCTCGTCTGGGAATGGCGTGAAATTCTTGTTTGGAATGGATGCCTTGTAACTCGGATCTGCACGTATACTTGAACATCGAGGTGGTCATTGGTCTGGTTCAATGAAGTCCTTTTCTGCGAAGTCAAGTCGTACTTTAAATCCTTTTGAGTCGTGATTGCGGACGGCATGTCGGTTGTGTTTTAGCCATTCTTTTGTCCAAGTTGTGATGGGGTCGTCTAGCCTTTGGATGTTCGTCTTCGTTGTTGTGTATGATCTATATACTGCATATTATGATTTAAATTTTATAAATTTTTGTTTAATTTGGTTTTTAGTCATGATTTTAGTTATTTGTTTTCGCAAAAGCGTTTTATTTTAGTTCAGTTATTTTGAAGAGTTACTCACCCTTTAGTACCTCTTATTAAAATTTGAAGTGCGGTCACAAAGCGTGGGTGTAGCGCGGTGGGTTAGGCCGGCTATAAGCATGCTCAGGATGTCCTTCTCTGGTGGGTTAGGCCAGGAATGGGAGTATGATTTCGTGCTGTTTCTTTGAGGGGTCCTGTTTTGTGATAACATTTTATGTTGGTTTTTTCTGGTCTTTCTTATGTTAGTTTTGGTTCTGTCCTTTTTTCATAAATCAAATTGTTTTTGGTTTGGGTTTGTCTTACGACTTTTTTGTGTTTTATGATTTCTTTCTTAGATTTGTATTAGTCTTCAAAAGAATAAATTATCCAGTTTTAAACTGGGTTAATCCGGTTTGGGTACCGTTGGTTTTCTTTTCTTAGTCATGCTGTTATTTTATGATTTATGGTATTTATTAAGCTGCATTGGTTAGTTTGGTGTAGTGTATAACTCTATTCCAACCGGGTTAAGCAAAAATTGGAAACTTGTTATCGCTTGTTTGAGTTATTGTTAGTGAAAACTTGAAAAATAAAATCATTATTTTATACAAAACTTCGTGGGCGAGCTATGCGAGTATGGAAAGAATTCTTGTGCGAATGAATGAAAATATTGAAAAGGTTAGTACTGCTTTCTCATTTTATGAATTTATTGCTTGAAATTTGAAATTTACTACATTTGGGGGAATTTTAAATTATAAATTTTCATTGTATTTTAATTTTACTGATTCTTGGGGAAATAATTTATAAAAAAAATTACTACATTGGGTATGAATTTTACTACATTATTTAGTGCGAAAAATGTAGTATAGCAAAATAGTTTTAGCAAATAAGTTTTAGCAAAAGAATTTTACTAGATTTGTATTCTAATTTAACAAGTTTAATTTTTAATTTTTCTTTTTTCTGTTTTTGTAGATGATGGTGGTGAGAAAACTAAAAAAAAATTTAAACATTTATAGAAAATAGTTAGTACAATTCGAATTTATTAGTTAAATTTATTTTAATTATACTTACCTTAGTCATCGGGAAAAAAAGCATTGTGGGAGGATTTTGTGAATCAAATCGGATGTTGTTAATAATTTGGCTAGTATGCGAATGACATTTTTAGTTTGTAGCAGTGGCCAAAGCAATTGAAGTGCTTTGATGGTATTTAGTTCTTCGGTGCCTACTGCAAACTCATGAGGTGTGTTTTGTATTAGATTGTAAATTGTGTGATTATATTTAGTATTATGAATGAATTCTAGTATGGGGATTTCAATAGGTTGGATGAACTCATGCGGGATAATGAAGGGTCTTGATTCTTCATCATTGAAGGTCTTCGTGAGGGGACAGAATATATACATTTGGGTAATGGGGTCGTAGTTACGGAGGATGCCGTGGAGGTTAGTATTTTTAATGCAATGTGTAAAATTTAAAAAAAAATGGTGATGTGTATTTCGAGTTAATGAACTGAAAACGATGGTGGGGTTGTCGTGATGGTGTGTGTAAGTCAAAATAGTTTTGTATAAAACGATAAGATGTGTAAGTATGTGTTTGTTTAGTGCGTAACATTATGTCGTGGGAACAGTGCAAATCGCGTTCCTGTGATGAAAGAAAGTGAAAGGTTAATGAAAAGAACTGAAACTTATCATAGAAGCTTTCATATGCTTGTATGTCAATTAGTGCTTCGGAAACTATATGATCGTGCTTTTTATCAAAAATTTTAAATGTAAGAAGGTATGGTGTTTTAATAAAAAAAAATTTCGGTTAGTTGCGGGTTTGCAAAGCGGTCTTCATCTAAAAAATTGATCTTGGTTAGGGCGTATGATGTTTTGATCGTAATATTTGATGGATAAATCGTTAGCTCGAGGTGCGGTGAATGTTTTTAGTAGCTTTTTAAATCCAACATATGTAAATTGTCGAGGTGTTACTGGTGTTGTGAGTCTATACAATATAATTTTGCTTCTTTCCTTATCTTCATGTGTATTAGTGAGTGGCAGAAAAAGAGGGTTAGTATAGTGGTAATACGCTGTCCAATGAAGTGTTGGCCTTAAAACGTGCTCATCAACAAAATTTCTTGTGTCATTAGTAGTGGTAGAGGTATTTAAAGTGTATTGTGGAAACGAGGTTAAGGTTATTTAACGGAAGTTCTTTGTATTTGTGTGTTCTGGGTGGTTGATATACTCTTTGGCTGTTCCTGGTTTGGTTGTGAATGGGTGATTTGGGAATTTTCGTTTAAAAGTGCGGTAAGCTCGGTTAGTGCTAGTGGATGTTTCAGTATATGTGGATGATTGAGCTAATGATGGGGTGTAATCTGATATTGGTGTAGGCGTTGGTGGATTTGATGATGTTGCTGTGGATGATAGTTGATGGATGTTAAGAGTGTGGGGGTTTGTTAATTGTTGTTGTAATGTAATAAAATTATCGAGTTCTTAGGAGGTTTGGACAGTATCTGGGGAGTTATTATTTGATCTTTCAGAAGTAAATGGGGAATAGGTTGGGGTTACTTGTGGAAAGCGTAAGAAGGAGTGGAAAGGGATGGGAGTGGATGACTGGTATGAATGGGTTGAAAGGGGGGGTTGTGAAAAAACTGAGGGGTTGGTCTTGGCATGGGTAGAGGGAGATGATTCGGAGTCTGCAAATTCGTCGAGAGTTTCGATGTCGGAGTTGTTAAATTGTGAGATGGTATGAAAACTGAAATATCTGAGTTAGTATCTGAATTCGTGCTTGATGGGACATTAATAACTGGGAAATCGGGTGGCGGGAAAGCGAAAAGTGGAATAATTGGGATTGGATTTTGGAGGTTGGCTGAGTGGGAATTTGAGCGATTGAGGGCTCCAATTTGTCGGCTGATCGTGGGCTAAAAAATGTTTATGTTGAGTCTGAAAACTGGTGGTATGGGGTTGTTCAATAATTTGTTCATATGTATTATCATTTTGTTAATGATTTGTCGTTAAGTGTTGGATGGGGCTTTGTGCTGTACTTAGTCTGAAATTTGGATTATTTGTGATTGCTAAGTTTCGGAAATTTCGGTGAACTAATGATAGTGGACGGTTTTGTGGTAGGGCTAGTACTTGTGGTGCTGTAGGTGTTGTGTCTACATTATCATGTTCTTCGTCGTATGTATTTGGTCTTGTGGCTAATTTTGTGTTATATTCATTTATTTGCGCGTCTAAATGTATTTTATTTATTGATGATGAAAATATTCCAAAAAATCCTGCAAATATTATAAGTGCTACGCTTGGTTGGCGGTTTACTTGTGTGTGTATAGCACATGTGTTATAGATTCCTTTTAATAGTGAGAAAAAAAATCCTATAAAATTGAACATAGCGTATAAAATAGTGAATCTTTCTAAGATGTAATAGGGCCATCCTAGAAAGGCGAGAATTTCATTTTTTAGTGTTATAAAACTAAAAATGTTTATGGGTGAAATATCTTGTGGTCTGTATTTTCCACCGTTTAAATATATGTAATCTTTAATATCCTTAAAGTATCCGCTGTAGTCTTGTGTATAAATGTCTGCAAATCCTGCGGTTTCGGCAAGTTTTCTCAAATTTTGGTCGATTGATTGTCGTTGTATTGTATCCATTTGTGTTAGTAATTCTTGAAGTTTTTGTGTTCTAATGTGATGTTGTATATCAGATTTAGAGTATAATCCAATAGGATATTTTCTGGGGAAAACTTTTTTAGTGGTTGCATCAATGTAGGATAGGGTGTGAGTAGATAATATTTATCTTCGTCAGGGTTCAATTTTACGACATTATGGCTAGTTTGTGATCCACATGGGACTGCGGTATCCCAAAAATATGTTCGTCTTGAAGTGTATCGACAAAATGTACTTTTTTTGTAGAATATGAGGATTCTTTTATATCAACGTTTATCTTCAAAAACATATAAGGGTGATACTTTTTTAGTGCAAGTATAGAACCATAAAATGTTTTCTTCATAATCAAGAAAATTTGATCTATTTTCTGATAATAAATATCCTGCGTAGCGTATTTTCAATACTGCTAATGCGAGTGATTGTAAAATTTGTGTTCTTTCTAATTCGCATAGTTGATGAAGTGTTTCTAATTCAGAAAATGACATTTCTTGAAAAATTCTACTAATTGTGTAGTTTAATTTCATATCTAAGTCAATATCGTAATGTATATTGCCAAAGTAAGTGTTATTCATAAGTGATAATTCTTGTAAACGTGTACTTTTACTATCGAATGGTGTTAGTTTTCCACCAGGTTGGCCATTACTTTTATAGAAGTTCACTGGGACGTATGATGTGCCTTCGTTTATAAGATGACTTGTTGCATACGGGTCAAATTTGATTTTGCCAATGGTCATGTCGAAACTTTTTTCGTATTCGACAAATATTTCTGAATATTGTGTTTTGTGGAGTGGATTTGTATTTTTACAAGCAAATTGTTTCTTGATAGATTTGAAAACGTGTTAATTTATTTTCTATATCATGTCAATTTTTGAAACTATTGCTTCGTTTGTGAGATGGGTTCACCTGTTCGTATGGAATTGATTCGATAAAATATTTTTCATGAAATTTTATCATTCGAGTGTGTATTTTTGCTACTTGAAATGTTGTGCATGTATCTTCGGGAAACCAAGCAATTGTCGCCTGGGTTCTAGTTGTGGGTCACAGTAACCTTGATATTTTTTACAGGGTTATCTAATTCCTTGATAGATCATTGTGTTATCAGATAAATCTCGTGTGAGTTGCATTTTTTTAAAGTTGTATTTTCCAATCAAAAAACACTATTTCCTGATATCCTTTACTTTTTGTGTCTGCTTTGCAATTTGAAGGGTTATTTGTTCCAATGTGTGATATCCAATGTTTGTCGTCTATATCATAAGTGTGCGCCATTATATGGGTTATTTTGACTGTTACTTCAAACTTTAATTGAAGAATGTTTTGTTGTAATATTTGAACGTTGTGTTCTCGGATATCTTCGTGGATATCTTGTCTATATTGTAATTTATTAAGTGCCCAACTGTGTAGTCGGTGGCTTTTGTTATGTTGTCCGAATAGTGAGGGAGGTGCTACAAACAAATTCCAATCTAACCGTAGGGCTATGGTTGTTGATTGTTCTCTGTATCGAACGTCAAGATTATTTGGAAAATTTAATGGGAAAAATGATGGTGATGTTTGACTTATTGATGGTGTCGAGGGGAGTGATAATGTTTCTGGTAAGGATGATAGTGTTGTATCTGATGAAATATCTATTTGATCATTTACTAAGTTTGGTTCTCCTTGCGGGTAAGATTGTGTTGTCCAATAAGGTGGTCGTTCGGCGGTGTTAGGGGGGTTAAAAGGATTTTCACGTATTTGTGCGGATGTTGGTGTTGATCCTAGATAGTCTGAGGGAATATTAGGTGTACTTTGCTGTGAGGTAAGCGGGTGTCTGGTATTGTTATACTATAGATTTCTGAACTTGATGGTGTTGGTGATTGAGGTATGCTAAAAGTGACTCTGGGAGTTTAAAAATTTCTGTTTTGTCTTGGGTGTATAATCTGTCTATTGACTTCAACTGTATTTTGATTTTGACTAATATGTCTGATTCGATTCAAATCTTGTTGTAATGTGGAGTTCAAATTATATGTTGGTTCACTTAGTGATGCTTGTCGTTGAACTGGTTCTAGTGGTTCAGATAAGCGGGCGTGTCGTTCAAAAGTATACGGGTTGTCTTGAAATGAAATACATATGGATATTTGGGGGTTTTGGGTAGTTGTAGGTATTGTTGGGTTTTCTTGGGGAGATGTCGGTGAAGACTGTTTTGGTGGTGATTGGTTAGCAATTTTGGAAGTGTGTCCGATGTATATATTTTTAGTGGGAAGATTTATGTTTATTGTAAGATTCTTCGATGAATAGAATCAAAAAGATTGTTGCTAAGGCGAATGTGACTATTGCTTTCTTTACAAATTTGCACATTGTCATAATTAGGAATAATAAAAATGTGATGAAAATTACGAATAGTAAAAAAATATCTGTTCTACTAAAAATTGTTCGTATCATTTAAATAGACTTTAAATTATCGTACCTGTGGATGTGGTCAATGATTTGGGAAAGTTGTAAATATATTTCAAATAGGGCGTAGAAAATTAAAAATATGTTGCAAAAAACTATTAAAAGAATTGTAAAAGCTTCGAAAGTTTCAAGAAAAAATGTTATCAAAAATTTAAGTAGAATAAAAAAGTTTATGGAAAAGTTTATATTTAAGTTTGTTAGAGTTGCGACTGTTAAGGAGAAGAGCATTTAAGAAATGATTCGTTCTTCGAATATTTTTTGAATTTCTGGGGCGAAATTCAAGTGTGGTCGGATTATTTATTGATTTTTTGACAAGTGGGTTGAGCTTCTTGAAAATTAGTTGGAGGCTTATTTTATGGTGCTCGGGAGGTCTTCTTTGCTTTATTTTTATTTGGTAATCTGGAATATTTTTGAAATACTTGTACTTTAGGCCAAATGATCATGGTCCTTTTCTACTTTAGGCTAATTTGCCATTTTTGGTTGGAGGGTTTTTGAGGGCTAAGTTGGGAAAATATTGTTGATCTTTGCATTATTAGATAGGGGAGGGTTGTAATATTATCGTGATATTTATTTTGGTTGTCAAGTTTTAGCGAGTTGCTTATTTTTGACCTGGAGGTTGTAAAGTTATAGTTATGGATTTGCCTGGAGATTAATATCTGTCGGCTAGTAGGTTGGTGTTAGAGATATTGAAGGTGACGGTTCTGAGTGAATCCTATTGGCTGAATTTGAACTAGAACTGTTGTAGCAAGTTATTTTGAAAATATGAAAGTTTAAAATGATTGAGAAGTGTACGAATTATTAACTTTTTTAAAGAAGTGTAAGTTCATTTTTGAAATTCGACTTCCTTTAATATTTTAGATTGTGGGATAAATGTCTTGTATTTTTTTCGTGGTTGCTTTCTAAGTCGTGATGATTCTCTATGTTCGGATTTTTCTTTTTGTTCTTGTGGCAAGATTTTTTTCTATCATTTTCCTATTTTTCTTTCTTTTTCAGATTTATTTGGGTCTGGTGTTTTTGTGTTTTTATGAATTGTGTTTTGTTTTTGAGCTCGTTGATGATGATTGTCATCATTTACATTTGTTTCTTGTTCTATATGTGTATTGTTTTGAATAACTTTTAAACCGGTGAAAGAATATAATTGGGTTAATTTGCGTAAAGCATATTCTTTTGGGTAGTAAGGTAATAAATTGTTACGATGTTGAACATTTTCTTTTTTAGTTGAATCTGTGAGTTTATATGTTACTTCAGTGGGTTTAGCAATTATTTGATATGGTCCTTTTCGAAGTGGTTGTAATTTTTTAGAGATTCCTTTTTGTGTATTAAAACAAATGGTATTAAAACAAATGTTCCGATTTTTACATCTGTGGCTGGCATAAAACGTGAGTTAATTTGATTGTTAATGTTTTGCCTTTGTAACAATTTCTTTATTACTTTTAGCTAGATTTCGTTGTGCTTTTTATCTTTATTTAAAATCCAGTCGGTATATGTACCGGAGGCTAATTTGAGGATTTGTGGGTGATGAAAATGATCTTCATCTTGTGTATGTAATGGTAGATTATAGCATTTTGAATCTTTATTTGGTTTGCAATAACCTTGTGCATTTTTGTTTTTGATTGGTTTTCTTGGTTTTTGATTAAAAACCATTTCATATGGTGACATTCCTAAAGTTGTCGTTATTTGTGAATTGTATGATAAGGGAAATAATTTTACATCTGCTGACCATTCTGTGTATCGTGTATCATTTCCATTAATGATACATCTAAGATATTCTTGCAATCAACGGTTCATACCTTCGACTAATCCATTGGTCCAAGGTGCGTGAGATTTACGTGGTTTATGTTTAATGTTATATAAGTGGCATAGTGTGTTGATTTCAATATTATTGAATTCTGTACCGTTGTCTGTGACTAAAATTTCGGGTAATCCAAGTTTAGCTATCCAGTGTTCGTAGAGTGTTGTGTAAGCGTAATAAGCATTACAGTGTGTTACTGGGTTGAGTGCTACATAGTGCGTACTTGCATCAACAATGACCATAATGTAGGAATTTCTTTCAGAGGATGGTGAAATTGGTCCTTTTGTGTCGAATGAAATTCTATGGTTGAAATATAAACTTTGTCCTTTAAAATCTTATCTTTGTGCTATTTGTTTTTGATTTGGATATGTTCAATTGACATATTATACAATCATTGCATAATACTTTTATCCAAATTGGGGCGCTTGGAAAATAAAAATTTTGTGTAAAGTTTGAGTATGTCTTTTCTGATCCAGAGTGTCCTTTTGTATTTTGCGTATGGGAGATGTTGAATGCTATCAATGTCATACTTAAGGGGAGACAGGGGACTTTAGAATCATCTAATTGATATTCTAAAAGGTCTGTATTTTCCTTTATTGTTGTGTTATTAAATTTTCGAAAATATTGGAGGAGTCATTTGTTTCCTAAATTAGTGGTATCAACTTTTCCTGGTTTTGTTTTATACTTGTGCCATGATCTTAGTTGTCTAATTACTGGGTCAAAATTTTGGTATCGCTTCAAAAGTTCAAGTGTAATTTTTTCTGTTGGTGGGAGAAAATTATTGTCAATTTCTAGTTTTAAGACTTGGGGATTGTGTCAAGTGGGTCATGGAGCTTAAAAACTTGATTTATTGTGTATTTTGAGTCATTTGTTTGTGGTCCTGATAAATTTATTTTATCGGTTAAGTTCTCTTTTTCAATTAGTAGAAAAGGTCTTTTTTTGCGGTTGTTGTATTTTTTTTTTGTTGAGTGTTATTTTTTATCCATTGTGAGTATGGAATTGGTTTAAACGTAGATGTACCTAATAAATTAACTTCATAGTGATTATTTTGGCAATCTAGGTAGAGTGGGAAAAGTTGTAAGTTATTTATTTGTGGTTGATCAATGTCCGTTTTTACTGCATATTTGCATTCTAATCGGGGTGATGTTTCATCTTTCGCGAGATAAAATTTAATATTTTTTGGTATTTCAACTGTAGTTTTTCGTGTAAGTAATTCTGGTGGTGTATTTCTACTTAATATATCTGGTAATGCAAGGTTTTTTCCTGCTGTACAAACTGTATGTAAGTTTGGCAATTCCATCAAAATTAATTGAAATCTATAAACTCTATGATTTGGATTTGATTTTTGTGTAAAAAGAAATAAAATTGGTTTGTGATCTGTAAATAAAACTGTTGGATGTTTTGATCCAAGTATCAGAAATTCTTATTCTGTAAGTGTGTATAATATAGCTGTACACTCTCTCATAAAAGTGGAGAGTCGTACCTCAGCTTGTGTAAATAATCGTGAATTTGCTGTAATAAGATTCATCTTCTTTGTTCCAATATGTGATTGTAATAATGCTGCGCCGATGCCAAAATTTGAAGCATCGCACATTGCGTAGAATGGTTGGTTTGGATCTGGAAGGGTGTTTGAAATTGGTTCTATTAAAAGTTTTTTAATTTCGTCAAATTGTGTTTGATGTTCAGTTTTCCATTCAAAATTATTTTGTTGTCTGAGGATGATATAGAAAGGTCTTAAGTATAATTGCATTTTGTAAACATATTTACTTAAGAAGGTCAACATTCCAAGGAATTCTTGGATTTTCGTTTTATTTGTAAGTGGTTGTAAGTGGCTGTCTCTTCTCTCTTTGGTTCCTCTTCATCATCATCATCATCATCATCATCATCATCATCATCATCATCATCATCATCATCATCATCTTGTCTTGTCTTGTAAGTCGTTTACAACCCCTGGGGGTCTCGACTGCCACTCCCCGGACACGCCGTGTTCCTGTGTCTTGCTACATTAGTTTTTGTGATGGGGATCCCGCAGTCCGGGCATGTGGTCCTGGCTAGTGTGCTCGCGCTTCTAAGAGTCATTGTGTCATGTCTTCTCGAACAGTAGGTTCTTCTGTGTCTCGCCATGTTCGTCGTGCTAAGTTCTTTCCCACAGTCCGGGCACGTCCCTCTTGGGGCCCCTCCACATTGCTTGGCGTGGTTCGTTCTTTGTGCTTTTTGTTCGAAAGTTGTGTGACATTTTTCACATTCAAATATTAGTTCATTGCGCTTGTGGATTCGTGTTTCATGATGGTCTCGTCCCACCTTTGTTCGGCATGTCTTTACGCATGGTGGCCAACGACATTTGAACCCTTCCTCCGTGACTGTTTTACCGGCTTGGCTTCTGGTTGGTTTCTGATCCCCTTTGTGTATTTCGCACATCTTGTTCTCCCATTCATCCATGGCCTTCTTCCTTTCGTTTACAAAACCCTTCCAATTTTTCCTGTCCATAGTTAGACCTTCGATGTTAGTCCAATCTAACCCTGCCTCTTTTAAAATTCTTTTCCAGTACGTTATAGTGTTGTTCTTCCCATTCTTTGGTCTTTCGCCTACTTCCGTCCAGTTGCCCTGAGTGATTTTCTTTACTGTTCTTGTGTCCGGCATCCTCGTCACGTGTCCTATCCTCTTCAGTGCCCGTGCTTCTATCTTCTGTCGAATTGATGTTATTCCTAGTTGCCTTCTGATCTCAAAACTATTCACCCCTTCCTTCTGCATCCTGTATAGCGCCAGCCCCTTCCCATTATTCCATACGTTTCTGTACGCTATATCGGCCACTCTTTGTAGTTTCGACATGTCCGTGGTTGTCCAAGGTCTCACCGAGCAGTCGAATAGCATGGTTGACTCTACTACTGCTTGGACAATTACCGCCTTGGTTTTCTTTGACAGTGTTGACTTCCATAACCATTTCTTGGCCTTTGACCAAGCATGGTAGCCTCTTTTAATCCTCGCGTTTATGTCTTCCTTTCTTCCAATTAGAGTTCCTAACATCCTTGTCCTGTCCGCTGCCTCGCTTCCAAACATTATGAATTCTTCTTTCCCATTGTGACACACTTCTTCATACTTCAGCATCGTTTTCTTAATTGTCTCTTTACCTCGACTGAGCTCTTCCATACTTCCTAACAGAGTGGAGTCGTCCGCAAACAGCGAGTCCAGTATCTGGAATTCAATCCTGTTGCTGCTCCGTAGGTTCCTTTGGGACGTCGCAGGGGGGAGGCTGTTTCCCGGTCTCCAGGTCCACTTCGAGCCGCATTCTTCCTTTGACTCCTTTATCCGATCCATTTGGGCTTGCCTCATGGATGTAGCATGATAAATATTAAACAGAATGGGCGAGGTGGCGCAACCTTCGCGAAGGCCCCTTTGTGGCGTCCATGGTGTACTCAGCTCCTGTTTGCCTTTTACTCGGTATTGTGTGTTCTCATGTAAGCCTTTCAGGATTTCTAAGATGCTTGGAGGCATACCTAGCTTTCCTAGTATCCCCCATAAAAGTGGTTTGTTCGTTCTCGGGTACGCCTTTTTTATGTCCAAGAGTACAGCTCCTGGTCCTCTCGGGTTATGGTGGTTAGACCTTCCCAGAACTCTACTTGTCTCTTCGTCGATTCTGATTATAGTCTGTGTCGCGTCCGCGGTCGATCTGTTCTTCCTGAAGCCATTTTGATTCTCGTCTAGTGCCCCAATCTCTTCCGCCCATAGTCTGATCCTGGAGGCCAGTACTCTGGCTATGATCCGGCTGGCTAAAGGAAGGAGGCAAATGCCTCTGTAGTTTTGTAGATCGTTCTTTGGGCCCTTCTTGTGAATGGGTACCACCCATCCTTCTTTGGTTTCCTCAGGCCAGGTGTTTGGATCTGTTTCAAGCAGTTGTATGACGCTCTTGAAAATTTCTCTTTTTGTTGTGTTGTCAGCGGCATTGATCCCAATTAGGCGCACTCCGTCAATCCCTGACGCGCCGTCCTTCATGAGAGCAACTTCTCGCTCCACTTCCTGCACTGTGAATTCCATTTCTATTTTCCGTGCTGCTTCTCGTGCCACAGTGTCCCTTCTTTGTTCCAGACTATCGATTAAGGATTTAATTTCTTCCTCCGGTCGGTCATATCTCGTTGCCGAGACTTGCATGAAATGCTCTTTGTATTCCTCCGGGCTGAAGAATTCGTCCTCAACACAGCTATTATTGTCTTTGATGCCAATCCTTCTCAAAGTTTTATACAGGATTCTCATATCGCCGCTAGTTTCGGCTCTTTTGGCTTCGTTGACGATCTCTAGCCACCATTCTTCTTCCCAACCTTTCTTCTGTCTTTTGAAATCCTTTCTGGCTTTCCGTCTCTCTTCTTTCGCTGCTTCGTTTCCGTCTTGTGCTCGAGCTGTTAGTTCGCATATTCTCTTTTGAGCCCTTTCTATTTCCTCTTTGTGCCTATCCAGCGCGGGGTTTAGGGTTTTTTTTTCTACTGTGCCGCACACTTCTTCTCCTACTCTCTTCATCGCCTTTGCTGTTTGTGTCCAGTTTTCGAGCTCTTCTGTAGCTAATTTATTGGCGTATTCCGTTGCCTTTGTTATCGTTCTTAGTTTTTCCCAGTCTATTTTCTTCTTGGGTTGGCTGGTCTTGTTATTGCGCTTCCTGTCAAGAAAGTTATTCAGGGTACAGCACATCGCTTTCGGTCTATGGTCGCTTAGATTCTTGCTCGTCGGTACCGTGAAAATCCTCCGTGCGCGTTTTGCCCGGTCTTCTTGTTTCATAATGAAGCCATCTATTTCATGCCATGTTTTGTTCTTGGGATGATTCCATGTTCCTCTCCTCTTGTGGCTGAAAAAGGAGTTGCACCAGGCTAGGCTATTCTCTTGGCACCATTCCAGTAGGTTCATACGCGCTGCATTTGTCTTGCCTAAACCGTGGATACCCGCCGTCTGGTCCGCCCCCCTGGTAGCACTCTCCCCTACCACTGAGTTGAAGTCGCCCCCTATTATGACCATGTCCTTGCTCTCGATTAGGGTAGAGAGCTCCTCTCTGTACCTCATGAACTCGATACTGAGGCCTTCCCAGAGTGGTTGATATGTCGAGATAAACCGGTAGCCATCCACGTCTATCGAGATGCTTCTCTCCCGGATTATTCTCCTATAACCTTGATCTGCCCATTTCGAGGCCCACTGGTCCCTTAGGAAAATGCCACTTCTTTTTCCATGGATCAATACTCCGAAAATCTCCCTGGCCTTGATCCATTTGAAGCCTTCTTCTTGTTCTTGGAGTTCGCTCATCATTACCACTTCCGCCTTGCTGTTGGCTATGGATTTAACAATCTCCGCGAATCTGTTTCTTTTCGGGAAACTAACTCGCGCCCTTTGGATATTCCAAGCCCATAGCGTGGTAGTCTCCTCCCTTCCTTTGTTTCTTGCGTCCTTCATCCACTTCTCATGTCGCTCTCTTTGCCTTCGCTGTCTCTTCTCTCTTTTGTTCCTCTTCATCATCATCATCATCATCATCATCATCATCATCATCATCATCATCATCATCATCATCATCATCATCATCATCATCATCATCATCATCTTGTCTTGTAAGTCGTTTACAACCCCTGGGGGTCTCGACTGCCACTCCCCGGACACGCCGTGTTCCTGTGTCTTGCTACATTTGTTTTTGTGATGGGGATCCCGCAGTCCGGGCATGTGGTCCTGGCTAGTGTTTGAATTGCATCTATGCGTGATTTTAATGGAGTGATAGTGTTTCGTTCAATATTATGTCCTAAAAATTTAACGCGTGTTAAGAAGAAATGTGATTTATCTGGGGCTGCTTTCAGATTTTCGTTCTGAAGTATTTTGTGATATTGTTCCAAAACTGTAAATTATTTCGTCTTTAGTTTGTAATTGCATGAAAATATCATCTAAAATGTGATTGCAATTTTTCTTGAGTATTAGTGGTCTAAAAATTTTAGTCATAAAAGCTGAAAAAGCTGCTGGTCCTATGGATATTCCATAGAATAATCGATTAAATTCATATTGTTGATTTCCAATTACAAATTGTGTTAATTGTCTTGATTGTTTATCTGGTGGTATTTGAATGTAAGCACTATTCATATCTGCGGTTGTGAAGTTCTTACCATTGATCTTTGTTAAGATAACTTGTATTGGTTCTATAGGCCAATTACATTTTGATTCATCAATTAGTGAATTGAGATATCTAGCGTCTAAAACTATTTTTAGTGATTCACTTTTTGCTAGAATGATAACAGGGTTGATAAAGGTGTTACTTTTTGGTTGTTTTTCCTTATTTACTGGTGATATAATTTCGTATTGTTCTAAAATATTCAGTAATCTATTGACCTTGTCGTGTAAGTGAATTGGTACTTTGCTTGCTCTTTGCTTTTTGAAAACTGCGTCAAATCTTAATGGAAGGTGTAAGGATGAGCTATATTTTCCAACTTCAAATTTTGATGATCCGTAAACTGACGAATATTTTATTAGTTGTTTAGCTAATTTATCAAATTCATCTTGTGTTATTTGTGAATGTTGAAAATTGAACATTGTTGAAAATTTTTGTTGTTCTTCTGTATAATTTGTTATATTGAATGTTGGTTTGAAATATGGGGTTTTTGTGAAATAATGTGTATTTCGTTTTTCATTGCTTATTATATTATTTATGGACAATTCTTCATCATTCATCAAGAATTGTTGATTGACAAATATCTAATAGTTGTAATATATTATTAACTCTGTGTGCTACTTCTTTTACAGGTGAAGTTGTAGCATTTGTTTCACAATATCCCAAGAGTCCTGGGGTTAGTGTTATTCTATTTGGTGTATTATTATACACGTGTAGTGAAATAATATCAGAATTTGTGTTTTTCACATATTTTATAGATGAGATTGTTATTTTGAAAAATTTGTGAATGGGTCTAAATTCGAAATCTGACATGTAAATTTGTTGTCTGTTTTGACTTTTGTCATACTGATGAACTTGTTTTATTGAAAAATTATATACACTTCCTGATAATGGATTCAGGTGTTTTCGTTCTTGATTATAAATAGGGTAGAATTTTGAGAAAAATGGTGGTTGTTTGTTTAATCTTTGAAAGAATGTTAAGGCTGTGTTTTCACTCTTGTATATTTATCTTTTATATGAAGTTTCCAATTTAAGATGTTTATTGTGGGTATGTATTTAGTGATAAATGGTATTCCAATGATATTATGTTTAATATTAGTAATATGAAATGTTTGTTTGAATGGTTTGTTCAGAATCTTGTTTTGTTCCATTGTTCTTGTGGGAACAAGGGACAGTTGGATTTCTCCATAACCTACTAATGTTGATCCTTGTGCTGTTGCTAGTTTACTAGATGTTTCGAGAGGTTTTAGATTCGGATGTAGATGTAGTGTTCTGATTTCATTCCATGTAGGGATGTTAATGATATTTGACCGTTCTCCTGAGTCTATTAAAAAATCAATTTCAAGATCTGGTGGTTGAAATTCTTTTTTTTGGGCTCTCTAAGAGAAATATGATTGACCAAGTTTTTTTTGTGGTTGTTTTTTTGAATGTTTTGATAAATATGATTATTTGAGCATTGTTTTTTGTCATTTTAATTAGGTTTAATAACAATGTTAATTCCGTTTAATTCTTGAGTAACTTGTAAATTATTATTAGTTGGTCCCATATAATAATTATTCAGAAGTTCTAATTGATTTTTGTATATGTGTGAACTGAAGGGTTGTTCGTATATGATAGGTTCATAGTCATTTTCGGCTGTTATCATATTAAATATCATAGTGTTATCTGTATCACTTTCAAAATCTGCTGATTCGCAATTTATGTGGTTTAATTGTAATTCATTATTTTCCGTGTTATCAATACCTGGGGGGTCTGAAGTTATTTCTTCATTTGTTTGTACTTGGTTGATTTGTTTTTAATGTTTTGGTGTGTTACTTCTATATCGATGTTGAGAATCGGGGTAACGGTTATTATTCCTATGAAGTGACTGGGAATAATTTCTGTATCTATTGTTATAACTTGAGTTCCGATTTCGTGAATTGTTTCTTGATCTGTTCTGATAGTTATCATTTGATCTCTGATAATTTGATCTATTATTTGAATTATTTCGTGATCTGTTGTTTAGATAATTTTGATTTCGATTGTTTGAGTAACTTCTATTCCTATTCTTTGAATAGTTTCTATTTCTATTGCATGATGAATTTTGCAATCTGTTGTTGAAAAAGTGTCTATTCCTTGAGTTTGATTGGGAACTGGATGCAGTAACAACTTCTGTTGCGTTTGAATTCGATCGTGGATAGTTGTTTCGACTATTCGATCGATTATATCTGTTTTGTGAGAAATTTCGTGAATTTCTCTGTTTGGGTGATCTACCTCTATAACTAGAGTTATATTGTGATTGATTTCTAGAAAAATTTGGATTGCTTGGAAGTGGTTTTCCAGAGCTATCATTGCTATGTATATTCTTGTTTGGTTGGTTTTGATCCTTTTTCATGTATTGATAAAATGACTTATTTGGTTCTTTTTGTTTTTGAGGTTTATTTTCATTGTCTTGTTGTTTTTGTCTACATTCGGAAATACTGTGTCCGTATCTTTGGCAATAATTACACCAATTTTTGAAAGATGGTTTACCCTTTTTAATTGGGTACTTTTCATAGATGTTTAGAATTTCAGTGATTTTTTCAGATAGATCTATATCTGATTCTTGTATGTTATTTATGTGTGTGGCATTTGTTGCAATGTGATTAACATATTGTAGTTTTAGATTCTCTGTTTCTTCAAGTTTCAATGTGATTTTTGCTTGTTCTAGTTTATCTACTAGTTATCTAAAATCTAAATCTGGTTGTCGAATTGAGGAGGGTTGAGCTGCTCTTTTCTTTATAGCAATTTTCCTGAGTTGTGGTGTTAAGGTCATCATTAAAATTTCTGTCATTTTTGTATTTTTGTAATCACGTGTATTAAGTGAATATGTTTTTCGAACTAGTGTTTCGATTCGAACTGCTAATTGTTTAATTGTTTCATTTGGTAACCTGCGAATTTCATTGCATAAAACTCTTTGATATTGTTTGTTTCTTACAGAATCAAACATTTTTGAAAATTCTTGTGTGAATCTTTTCCAATCTGATTTTATGTCTATAAGTAATACTGAAAACCATTTTTGGGCTGGGCCATCTAGTGTTGTTTGTATTAACGATGTGCGTCTTTGTGTCCACTTTTGATGGAGTGGTGTATTAATTGGTTCGGGGCCTATATTAAAAATTAAATTTGCCGTGACTGCGTTTACGTAATCTTCTACTGAGTATTCGGGGTCTGTTCCTATGAATACCATTAATGGTTTTTTAGATGTTATTGACGATCCTCCCATGAGGTATGGATTTATCGTCATTTGTAGTGATTCTGCGGCATTTGGTATTTGTGAAAAATTTGTAAGTTGATTTTTTGTTATTTCATGTTGTTGTAGGTAGTATGGTAATGGTATTTCATTTTGCATTTGAGTTGGTTGGTAGGAATGCATAGTCATTGGGTTCTGTGATTGTATAGGTTGAAAAGATTGTGTGTTAATTGAGTTTGGTATATGCATTAGTTGTTGATTTTGTATATCTGTTGGACTTTGATGGTAAGTTTTCAAATTTTGGGATGGTTCAGATTGTCGCGGTCTTTGTGTGCAATATTCTTGTGTATATGGTGCGTCTGGTTTTTAATAATCATCATCATCAGATGACAAGTAATTTGTGTAATAAGGCGTTTGTTGTTTTTTCTTATTTTGTTGAAAAAATGGGTAATTATCACTGTGATCTTGTGGAGGGTGTGAATTATTTTGAAAATTTACTGAATTGGTTGATGTGTTTGGGAGATTCCAATAGTGAGAACATACGTGGTTGTTATTTCTTCGTGGAGGGTGATTTGTTTTTGATGAATGTGCGTAATTATAGTTATGTTCTGCAAAATTGCTTCTTGTGAACGTTTTTCGTGGTCTTGACGGTTTTGTCATTGGTCTATATGTCTGGTAATCCATATGTGAATATTTAGGGGCAACCGAGGGTTTAACGGTTGATTGTAAGGTTACTTGTGGTAGTGTTGTAATTCTATTTTTTGGTGTTGTGAGATTTGGATGTATCGGTGAGATACTTTGTTGTGTAGCTGTTACTGTTGTGTGGACTATTTCTTCATTTATGAAGTGTGATGGTGTTTGAATATCTTGTTCTGTAAGATTTCTAGTTCTATTGAGGTTTTCATGATGTATAACTGTTGAATTTAAGCTATTATTTTGTGTGTCGGGTAAAAATGTATTATAATTTAAAGGTGTTGCATCAATTGTTAATGATGTTATTTTTACATAATCTGGGTGAAGAGATATTGTAATTAATGCTTGACTTGAGATGTTTTCTGGAAAATTTAAAAGTGCCGGATGAGACCATTCAGGGTCCTAAACGTAATCTGATTGTTGTGCAATGACAGTGTCGTCATTGGTACTTTGAGGTCTAAAGTTTTTTCTTGCTTGTTCAATGAAGTCGATGTTGTGTGTAAAGTAATCAATTGTAAACCATGCTAGTATTTTTTGTATATCCTGTTTAGTTTTTTGTGAAACATCATTGTTGATAAAATTTTAACGAATTGCGTTTAAAAATGTTGAGAATGCGGCGATTTCGTTTCTTACTTTTGTGTGTTTTGATGTTTGGACTGGTGATGTACTTTGAGCTTCTGTTCTTTCCAATATAGATAAATAAATATATATTATTGCAAAAACTTCGTTGGTGAATATCGAGTTTGCTCTCTGTGAGTTGTGATATTGTATGCTTTTGATATATTCTGTGAATGCATTTGAAAATTCTAAACCAATATCGTCTTTTTGAATAACATATTTATTTCGTGATGTTCTTGGTGTACTGATTTCTATGGTGTAGATTCCGTATTGTTGTGTTAGCTTACATATTTCCTTTAAATAATGTTCTATAATTTGTCTTTTGATTTTTATATCTGGGAATTCTGATTTGCATGGACTGATTCCTGGTTCAAACAAATTTACGAGTAAATTTTTGCAAAATCGTGTTTGTCCTCTATCATTTAGTGAATATATAACAAAGGGAAAAACTGCTTCTGCGTCTGGGCTTTCGTCATTTTGAGTGTTGCTCATTTTTTCGTTTGACAACTGTTAATATATATTTATTAATATGTCTAATTGGTTGATTCCAATTGTATAGATGTACTGGTTTGTGTTTATATTTCTTTTTTTATTCTGTTTTTTCCTTTTTTCGATGAAATTGAAGTTGTTTCTGAATCGGAAAAATATTATGGATCCTGGGTTGGATAATTTTTACTTATTGAGTCTTCTTTTTTGTATAGTGCGTCTAGACTACTATCTTCTGATTCGGAAAATGCATTTCTATGTTTTGAAAATCTTTTTCGTGTTATCTGTTTTTGTTTACTTAAAATTGTTCTTTTTAGTGTTTGTCGTTTTGTGTGAATGTATTCAACTGTTTGTGTATGCGGCGTTATTACAAGATCGTATTTTTGATTATCTATTTCACAGTTGTGTATTACGATTGTTTGTTTATTTTCTAGGTTTTTCAATGATATAAAGTTTAGGATGATGGATGCAAAATTGTCTTTAGTGATTTTAATTTCCTAGACTGTTAGTTCTTACGATTGTTTGGTTAGCTTAACCTGGGTCTTTTTGTTTAGGGTTGGAGAAAAAAGTATATCGATTCCGAAGAATGACTTTTATTTTCTCGTGGCTAGTATAAGCTAAGGTGTTAACTTTCTTAATCTTACTTAGGGGTAGTGATTGTGTTCAAGGGTTGGAGAATAGTAAATCGATCCACAAGGTTCAGGTATAATTAGAACGCAAGTAGTTCGTTAGATACTATTTTAAACTTACTAACTTTAAGATTTATCTTAGGTCGTATAAGAGGAGGGGTCAAGTGAAGGACGAATAACCGAATTTCTTCACTGTTTAGCTTAATTTGAATGGTTAGTATTTAAACAATTTCTATTCGTCCTGGGTCTATTGAAAAGGTTGGGTAGTGAATCGACGTTTGAGGTCGTTAGACACTTGATAAGTGGGTGGGGGAGAACAAAATTGTTCTTTTTGATCCAAGGATAAGCCTTGATGATCAGAATTAAAATTATTAAATAGAAAATTAAATTAGATCCAAGGAAAGCCTTGATGATCTGGTTTAAGATTGAATAAAATTAAGTTTAAGGGATATAAGATTTAAGATAAACTTTGTGAAATAACTGAAATTAATGAAACTTTTAGTATTGATGATATTAGTTGATTTATGATTGCTGTTATTTTTAGGCGATGAAGCTGGAACAACAAGATGATTTATATTTACAAATAATTTATTGTCATGCTACTATTTTTTGTTTTTATTCTCAATAAATTTTTTCAAATATTTTTTATATAGTACTGCAGAATTGGAGAGAACGATTTGAGATGTTTTTAAAAATGGTTATTGAACAATAATAACTTTATTTAGCGCCTGAAATGTTTTTGAAGATTTTCTTCAAGGATTTCATGTTTGCAAATGAAAATCTAAATTCATTGCTAGTAAAATTCTAAATATAAAAGTTTGTGTTGGCTTTTGCCGTACGACCATGAAACTAAATGGCAAGTTTCTATGTAGTCGTATTTCGTCTCTTGTCCGAGGTCTTTTTCAAATACCGGGTAATTCTCGTATTGTACGGAATAGCTGCTCTGGTCTATTGAGTCGTAGAGACCATTCAATTAAGTTATTGTCGTGTAACATATTGAAAATGTTTTGTCTATTTCTAATCTGTTTTTGGTTAATTTTAAGCTAATTTGATTTTTAAGGTCTTTATTCGAGACTTATGGTCGCACCAGATGAGTTATGCCTGAGGTGTATAACTCATAGAGTAATTTCGGATAGGGTACACCGTCTGTTCGTCACGCTATCTTATTTTCGGCCGGATGGATTCGAGCAACTTCTTAGTCTATTACCGATCCTAATCTTACTTTTATATCTACTAGTCTCAGGGTGTTTAACTAGTCTCTGCTAGGCTCAATAGATCTAGAGTATACTGGTTTTATTGCGGCTGTTGAAGTTCTCGAGGAGAGCTAACTATTTTCTAAGTTAAATTCAAATCTCTCTGGTGCTGAAATTACAAGTAATTTCAGCAGTTACAAATAAGTGGGTTGTTAGTCAGATGGATTATGATTGGTTAATATTAAATTTTTTACAATGGTAAAATATCTAATTTATATGAAGTAATAAAATGTAGTTTAGGTCAGGTTCCACTATCGCGACCGAAGCGGAGGCGGCGCGACCAAAACATCGCAACTCATAATTGATCTGTCCAGACTCTCGCGACCAAGAGATGACATTTCCAGACTTCAGCGACCGAAAAACTAAGGCGCGACGTTCGCGACCGAGGCGGATACGGCGCGACCCTGCGGCTCAGGAAATGGCGTGACCGGCACGATCTGGAAAGTCGTGCTGTCTGCAACTTGGTCTGGAAAGTCGCGCTTTTTCGACCTCGTAGGTGAAATTCTGGATCTGGAAATGGCAACTTTTGGTTGCGCCAGCCAGGCTGGTCGCGCCGTACCCACTTCAGTCTTGAAAGTCTGGAAATGGCTGAGGAGTTTGATCGCGTCTTTTCCTGCGCCGCGCTAGTTGCGCCGTCTAAACCGTGGGTGCGATTTTCCCGGCTGAGTTTTTCGATCGTGAAAGACTGGAAATTGCATATCTTGGTCGCAAATGTCTGGCCATACCAAATTTTGGTCGCGCAATCTCCGTTTCGGTCGCAAAAGTCGCGACGAATCATTATGGTCGCGAAAGTCTGGGAATGCCAGGTTCGGATCGTGAAAATCTGTACATCCTAAAAATTTGCCTGAGTCTGAGATCTCTAACATGAGTCTGAGATCTTGACCCGGCTCTATCTCAACATTAGCACGATGTCAATGCTTTGCTTCAAGCGAGAACTAGACTTTTGCGTGGGCAAGATCTCTTAGAGGTAATTTATGTTCGACCAAGAATAGAAAAAGCTTGCAAAAGTGGAAGCCCATCTTCAAAACATGAAAAACATTTAGACATTTTTTTTCTGTTTTTTGAAGTGTCAGAACAACAAGGTCAGCAAGATTTTTTGATTTTTGAATAATTAATTTTCTACATTTCAGCTGGAAGTATGATTTGCACTATTTTTTCTACTAATGTACCACCCAAAGTATCATTTCACCTGAATTTGAACAGACAGCTGATTATGAACCGGTAGTCCCGAAAAGAGGTCTCATCTTTCACTGACTCGGGGTACAAAAACCTGTAAAAGCATTTTAATATTCGTTTTTAAAAGTAAAAAACTTGAAGCTTATTCAAAACGTTTTATGACTCATTGTGAAAAAAGCGGATCACTTAGCAAAAATCTTTAAAAAAATTTTGAGCCAAGAGATTACTGTCTTTTGACTCCGTTAATTCAGAAATAATAAAATCTACAACCGAAAGGGAACAGCCGAAATATAACTGGATGGTCTATTGCGGTCTTCCATTCTTTTTACCCTATTGTGCTCTTCGAGTCTTTCTATTGAAACTTGTAGAGGTCTTTCCAGTGATTCTTTTGTGACACAATGCTTTCGTTCGTGTCTTTTTTGTGCGGTTATCAACTTCCTTTGGTTATTTTTAGTGTGACCTACTGTGTCTCAAGGTTATTGCTGCGACAAACGGTTGATTAATAAGGAGTGAATTAATGAGATTTGAGTGATAGTTCCAGTAGCAATTCATATTAAATATTTATGGTAAATCACCCGCACGAAGTTGCCCGAACCAATGACTAAAGGTAATGTTTCACCAGCTAATTTTAACAAAAAATCAAGAAGTGATCTTTCAGTTTGAACCGAATAAAAAAGATCAATTCCAGTTCAGTTACGAAAAATCATCAATACTCCGCCTTTCAAGTTAGGTGGTTCGTAGTGTGCCATTCTGCCAGATGACACAGCACAACCTTCCGGCGACGTAAAAAAGAACGACTAAAGGCCTTATGAACAAAAAAGTGTTGCGAAGGAGGGTCAGAATGTTCTAGAATTTTTATTTTTAAAATTTCGATTGAAGAATGAACATTTCTGAGAAATAGAAAAAAGACGGCCATTTTGAATAAAAAAGACGAAAAAAAGAACGACGCCAAATATTGTGGAAAACAGTCGTACCAGAGACAGAAAATTACGAAGTCTCTTATCGTGGCAATAACACACGATAAGAACCTTAGCGACGGATATTTGTGGAGAAGGAGGCTTCAGTGGGGGAAGAAATATACCACGGGACCCTCCCGGGACACGAATTATAAGAGATAAGAGTGTTATCTCAAGAATATTATGGGAGCGGAGGCTTGGTCCCCCAGAGACTGTCTATGTGAAGGGACTGTATAGACTGACTATATAGCTGCTATAATGTCATAGATCTTAATTAACACCGTTATTATTTAATATTTCAGAGCATGAGTAGCAAGAAAAAGGAAAGGGTCAATCCATCTCCAATGGATTTAATATAGAACTGTCACACAAAAACATAATAAAATAGGTTGTTCGAGCCGTGTTTTTAATGACAATCACGTAGTCTGAGGATCCGAGACTCAGCTATGTGGTTGTGTTCGCATGTAAACGAAAGCTGATCAAAAGTCGTTTGACTGATGGCCTAAAAATGGTAACTTTTTACTTTGCCCTAGACAGACCAGAAAATCAACTGGCAAGGTCGAGACGGTGAAAAACGAGTAGAATTAAGGTAACTGACGCCTGCCAGTCGTTAATAGGTACTTTTTCTACGCTCCGTCGCTGTGTGATATTTGGGTGAATGTTACATAGACGTTTTTATGGCGCTCCTGGGTGGGCCTGTTAAAGGCATGAAACCATCATGATCAGCAAGCGTTTCAGCGACGTACCCTCCGCTCCGGGCGTATGCCCGAGTTAGAGGCCTTAATGACCGTTATTGTACTAGGGGGAAGGTGCGTACCCTCCGTCTAGTGCAATTTAGCTTTTTAACTTAGTTAACACCGAAAATTCCGGGGGCCGGAGGGTTAGGTGGGAAATCTAGAGCCCGCTTGTCCTGAGGTGTCAGGACCAAAAACAATTAAAGAGAAAGCGTAAAACCAAACAAAAATAGTGTATAACCAAGAAAAAGCAAAAAATAAATTTATTTGAAAACAAAAAAATACAAAAAACAGTAAAAAAAAATCCAAAAAAAAGACCAAAAACAGTAAAAAACGTAAAGTGACAGTTTATATGTTATTTCCGGACGAGATGTGATCTGATCTTCCTATTTGTTGTTATTTCAGATTGATTTATATCGTTTCTGATAGAAAGATTGTGTGTTTTGGTGAAGGGTTGGATACCCTCCCTCGAGTGTAATTTGAGTGTTTAAGCACGTTAATGGTGATTTTGCCGGTGGCCGGAGGGTAGAGTGGCAAGCTGATCAACGTGTTCCACACTCAACAGGGACATCAAGGACAACATCCGCAACGACTGTTGGGTATCGTTGAAGCAATTTTAGTATCGTTCGGGTACTATTTCATTAAAACTTGAGTGGTGGGGGGCACGATTGGCGCGGTCCGATTGTACCCTCCATCGATTACAAATTTCCGAGTTAAGGGTCTTAATTCGGATATTTTGGTGCAAAGGAGGGTATAGTACTATTCATTAACGACTATTAATAGATTATTATCCTTATTATATATTACTTATCTCCTATTTAGACCCAAGAAACACCCATTTTTTGTCGAAAATTACCAATTTTCGACCAAACCGTAGACCCCCAAATTTTCGGATATCCGAGCTTTTCCGATAGGCAAAAAGCTTTTATATAGAGAGTAGCTACGTAGTTCGATCCCCTTCACTATGGAAACCGCGTGCGCAAAGACTCAGTAGAAGTTAGAAAAACGAAAATTTTTCGACCAAAATTTTGATAATTTTCTGTATTTTGTCAATCTGTTTTGGGGATCGAGTTTTTGAGTTTTTAGAGTTAGAGCAATACAGTTTTTTGCGTTAGGAACGTGCTAGCATAACGTGCTCGGTTACTAGAGAAATTTTTGGGTAACCCTCCGAGTAGCTCCGTGGATAGAGCTAACGACTTAAGGTTTGGAAAAGGAAGGAATCGGAGGGTCCAAATTTGATAGTTTTTGGCCAAAATTTTGTTTCTAAACCAATTTTGGTCCAGTTTTTTGCATTATTCCAGTGCCGTACAGGGCTGCTACGCTCATTTCAAGTATTTTTAGGCACTTTCGACCGGAATTGCGGAAAAAATCTTTCAGAACCTATATAGGTGGTGAAAAAAGGCCATTTTGACGAACGCGTTTTTGGCGATTTCTCAAAGACTAGTTATCCGATCGGGATAATTTTGGTACCATAAGTCGACGTTTTTGACCAATTTTCCGAATCGCAACCGTTTTTGGGTTGATTATTTCGGAAAAGAAAAATTTTTTAGAATTTGTTGGTTCGGAGGGTCCAAATCACGGGCAACCCTTCGGGCGGCAGAAAATTTTATCAAAACATCTTCTTATTTAATTGGGAAGGTTGACCGTGTCAGCCAACCTAGTTTTAAGTCAGGTAGACCGCTTTCAGAGGCTTTACTGCGGTGTGATAACCCTTTTTCTTGATTTTGGGGGGACCCTCCGAAGTGACCCTCCGGAGTCAGCTAAACCCTTTAGCAACCCTCCTTAGTGGAAAATTTCCACGAGATCATCCTAAGAAGTTAAAACAACTCCCCTTAGAGCTCTTAGCTTGTTTTGACGCTTTTTGAAGCTAGGGGGAGAACCTTCTAAGCGAGATCAAAAAATTTGAAAATTTTGGAGGTACCCTCCGAAGTAACCCTCCGGAGCATATTAAGCATCTTATTGACCCTCCTTAGTAAATTTAGGGGGACCCTCCGAAGTAACTTGGGTGATTAGGGTACCCTCCGAAGTAACTTGGGTGATCAAGGTACCCTCCGAGGTAACCCTCCGGAGCGTCTTAAACCTTCTAACGATCTTCCTTGTTAGAGACTTGAGTAAACTTTCTGTGGCAATTTGGGCAACGGAAAATATCCATTTAATTAGGATCATATTAGGATATTAGGCGTGCTTATCAGGATCATAAGAACCCATTTTGACCCGAAAATTCGTGATCAACTTTGGATTCTACATTGGGTGTATTAGAAGTACCCGAACAAAAATTTTTTTTGATTGTGATTTTGGTTGTGTGGTTGCCTTGAGCTACTTAATAGGAAAGTTCGGGCAATCCGGGAACAAATAAAGGAAGACCTCGGTGGGTGTATTAGGCAGATACACACCCACTTGAGAAGAAAAATTGTTCCCTACTCTCGTGCACTTGGAGCAGTCCGAGTGTGGGAGAGCTTTTTCATAGATTTGACGAATTTTCGATCAGAGGTTGCCTTGAGCTACTTAGTAGGACAGCTCGGGCAATCGCAGGACACCCAAAAGAAGACCTCGGTGGGTGTATTAGGCAAATACACACCCACTTGAGAAGACTGTGTCCTGGGCTTTGTTCTTTCGGATCGTTCCGATTGAGGGAAGTCTTTTTCTTTAAGACTAAGTTTTATTTATCTATTTCTGAATCATCACTGCTTTTTATCAAAGATTGTTTAATTTTAACAAAGCAGTGACTTGATAAATTTTGTGGCGATAAATTGATACTGACAAAAGGTCGCTGTCACCTGTAGGATATTCTTATCTAATTATCGATTGTGTTTTGTGTGTCGATTATATCTTGTGGAAACTTAGTGATACTGTTATACTATACAACCGGGTTGAGTTAGCATTATATCAATACTGGGTAGACCCTGTGTGTAACTTTAGCTGAGTCACTAGTTTAGTCGTGAGAGATCTAAGAGACATTTTGATACTGACGGAATCGAGTAGGCAGCGTTAAGTGATTTAACTAAATCTTGTTTGTGGTACGTTTGCATTGCCATCAAATTACGAATACTTTCATTTTGTTAAAAACTATGCAGCGCAGGGACTCGTTAGGATCGACTACTAAAATTCCCAGGCTAAGCAAGGGAAGCACGCGGAAGTTTAGAACTAGGCGTAGCCAAACCACGTTTAGCAGCGCTTCCGACGCGTTTGCTGAAGACGAATCGACTAAAGGTCAACCTGATCTTTCAGTGAGCGAAATGAAACTAAGGAGCGAGAAAAACCTCGATGGCAATCAAAGAGGGAGCGCCGAGGCCTAGCCTGCGAGCGAAACGCTGGTGGATCCCTTTGACGAAGGGGAGCGAACGCTCATTCGACCCGACTTTGAGCCAGATGAGGTCCTCGAACGGGAGGAAGCCGAGAGGACAGAGGAGACCTCGGAGCGTCCCGAGGTCGAACCTCGGGAGGAAGTGTTGTACAGGGGAATGTCCAAATCAGAGACTAAGAGCTATAAATGGAGAAAGGAACCTTCACATCCGACAAGTACACACTCATCTTTGGCCAAGCAGAGCAACAACGCGATGATGTCGAGTATGAGTCCGGGTGAAGAGCAGACGTTCTCGAAGGCAAAGAAAAGTTGGAAGTCTTTGTACGATGAGCGCGTGACGTCGCTACAAGCCGGAGGTCTATCCTCTAGTTACGACCAACCGGAAATAACCCATCCGGATGTGAACTTCACACCGTGCCCAAGGAACGACATGAGCAGGGAGGCGTCTTCTGCCTCGCCGAACAGGCCTATGTCAGATGGGATAACGATGGGAGCATCATCAACGTTTGACAGACTGATGACGTCGATGCACAAGCAAAAGGGCGGTGCGTCATCGAGTACTAGGCTACAGCCGCAGTTAACCTCGTCTTCTCTGGGGCTAACCCCGCCATTGGGAGCGGCTGGTGACATAAGTGACATGTTCGCTGGTGTGATGAATGGCCTGGATGAATTGAGGCGAGACATGACTAAGAGGATAGATCAAGTTGACGAGAGAGCTCACCATGGTCGAGAGAGTTTGAAAGATGAGCTAACGCACGTGAAGTCGCAGGCGAGGTTTGATCAGGCTCAATTGATTCGTAACACCGATCGATGCCTGGCCGAGAGCCTGGCACAGGCAAGCAAAGAGTCAGAGGAGAGAGAGGCTAGGATGACAAGAGAGATCGAGCTATTGTTGAATGATCATGATAATACCTACGCCCAAACGATGACTGGCCTGGAAAGGAGGTTGGACGCCAAATCTGACTTGATGATGCGGAAGCTTGACGCGATCCTGAATGGGAGTAGTTGGCAGGAGCATTCCAACTCAAGGGAGCGCTCACGCCATGCGAATGTTGGAGATGGTACGGGCAACAGTGCCAGAGCCCAGCAAGGCTCGAGAACGAACTACGAACATAGAAACAAGGAGCGGCCAAGGGCAGCCCCGCAGAGGCCTGGCTGGACGAATCCAGTCCCACCAGAGGCAGATGCCACTCCGGAGACAAGATTGCCGACCGTGCCACAAGTCAGTTCAGTATCAGATCTGACTACAGTCTCACAAGACACAACGATGTATGCCTCGATGTTTGAGCCTCTGAACAGATCTCTTGAAACATTCATCACCAAGCTCTCGAAGTCAACCGAGAGAGGAGAGAGGTCAAGAAGAACACTGAAAAAGCCGAAGTCATATAAAGACGAGTCGGACGGCTGCATTGATACTTGGATAGAGGTGATGAAGTTACACTTTGAGGAAGAGAATCTCTCCAAGAAACAAGAGTGCAGCGCGCTGACGAGCAACCTGGAGGGTACTGCATTAAATTGTGTAATGGCGAAAAGAGTCAATGAGAGAGACAGCGCTCGCAAGATATTCGACATCCTGCTGAATCGTTTCGGCTCTGGAGTACAAGGGCACCAGGCTATGGTGAAGTTCGAGAAGAGGCGTCAGAGAGATGAAGAATCAATAGATAAATTCTTGGACGACCTTGAATTGCTCAGGAGGAGAAGCAACCCGGATGAGAGAATATCCGAGCGAAACTTGGCGATTGCTTCGAAGTTCATGGATGGAGTAAGGAGTGAGGAGTTGAAGACGATGTTGGCCACTCACTTCACCCTGTCGCTTGACCAGGTACCCACGCCTGACGACTTGCGTATGAAGTCACGCGAGTATTTACTCATAAAACCGAGGGCGCAAAACCGTTACAGCAATTATGGCAACTATAGCGGGACAAACACTGGTGCGAATTCCAGTTGGTACAAACCTCGCGATAACATGGACAAGAGGAGGTCGTGCGCGAATTGTGGTTCAATGGACCATCACGTCTCTGCGTGTTCTGCATACAAACAGAACATGAAGGCCATAGGCTACTTTCTCGAGGACGCCGACGCGACCGACGATGATCATGAGGAGTACGTCAGAGGGCTCATCATGAAATATGGTCTGAGGTGTTTCTTCTGTAATCTGGAGGGACACTTCAAGTCGGATTGTACTCAATTTTGGGACGCAGTAGCGGACGCGAAACATCCCCGCCACGAAGAGGCGCTTTCGGGTGTCAAGGCCAGTCGAGCACGTCTGATGAACGAGGCTGAATCTCGGAGAAAGGAGACGACACCGAGCACCTTTACGACCAAAAAGGTTAAGACATGGCCTGACGAGGTGGTAGCCTCGAACCTCGAAGCAGAGTCGTCTAGCCCACTCAAGGTGGATTACGGCCTGGCGGCAAGGACAGCGCTACAGAATGTCAAACAGGACCTAGCCACGAAAGAAGTGGAGCAATGGGTAAGGTCGGAGCTGGAGAGCACAGATCTTCGGGAAAGTCTTAATGTCCTGGGTAAAACGACAGAAGCAGAAGACAAAGAGGAACCCAAGAAACAGGGACTAAAACTGAACGTTATATCTGGTAAGATTTTCGGCATGACGAAGGCGGGGACCAAAATAATGTCCATCATCTCAGTCGCAGGGCACCAGGTGGTCAAGAACTTGAGTGAGTCATCCGAGATTACACTAGTCCACCTGGACATCTATGCCGACTACCTGAAGGAGAAGGATCCCAAACTGGACTCCAGGGCAGTGCGAGCGCTGCTCACAACGGGAGGTCCGAGGCTGATGAAAGTGGACGGACATTATATCGATGTCCATGGCCCTTACCCGATCCTGATGAATGTAGATGGCATCAATATCTACACGAAAGCTCACATAACTGATGCGAACGACCAGATTGGCCGGATATACATTGGTCAAGAGGAGCTGAAGGTTAGACGAATCGGACACAACGCGATGCTCGAACAAGATGCGGTGCATATTGGTTGTGAGGCCGATCTGGCCGCCCACGTTCTGGACGTGCAAGGCAGACAACTTTCAGTAAAGGGACTGCTAGACACGGGAGCAGTGGTTAGTGTCATGCCAGTCAAAACTTGGACTGACATGGGTTTCGAAAGGTCGGATCTCATACCGACAAACATCAGGTTGGCAGCTGCCAATCAGGGAGCGATCTATGTTACCGGACGAACCCCGATCATTTCACTGCAGCTCGGAGGAAGACATCTTTGGATGAGCTTCCTAGTAGTAGAGAATTTGGACGAATCCGATCAGTTCATCTTAGGAAGGGATTTCGTTCGCAACTTTGACGTCACGATCGATCTCAATGACGGATTGATTAGGATCAAGGATCCTGAGAGAAAGTATGAGAAAAAACCCCTTAATAAGATCTTAATTAATCAGGCTAAGGTGCCGATCTTTCTGGATCGAAAAGTTAGATTAAAACCAAACCAAGCCGTAGTAGCGACGTTTAGGATGAGGAACTTGAATGAACTCAGCAATGACAGACAGGTGTGTCTGGTACCGAATCCAAACAGTAAAAGCTCGGCTATTTTAGGAAGAAGCTTCTCACTCACTCAGAGCGGACTGTGTGTGAGTGTGTTATTGAACACAGAAGCAACAACAGTGACAATACAGAGGGGAAAGAAACTTGGCTACGCTTTGCCTCTGAACACAGACTTTCAGAGTGTGGAGAACTTGAAAAAGTTTGATGTAACTAAATCTCCATTGCATGCGAACCAAGAATGTATAATGAAAAGAGTGAATGAATTGAAATCTTCTAGGAAATTGTTTTCAATGAAGTCGGAAACAGATGATGGGCTGTCTAGTTGTTCCAATTTTCCTGAGAGGCCGACGGAAGCAGAGTTAGCAGCGAATAAGCCTGTCCTACCTGAGATAGAACACCTGAAGGGTAAAATATCAGATAAGGAATTAGATTCGCTCAGAGCGGTGCTAAATCGGAACGCAGACGTTTTTTCAAAGCATAAGGCCGACATAGGTTGTTGCAATTTTGTAGAGCACGAGATTGAGATAGAAGAGGGCTCGGTACCTCATAGGGAAGGGGCGAGAAGAATGACCCCAAACAAGTCAGAAGCGTGTAGGAAGGAAATCGAAATGTTAATGGAGTACGACATGATCGAGCCGTCGAAGTCTCCATGGGCTTGTGGTGTGGTCATGGCGAAAAAGAAAGGGGGACAACTCAGATTTTGTGGTGATTTCCGTTATCTGAACGCAGTGACTATAAGGGACGCATACCCGATTCCCCGCATCGATGAGAGCCTATCCAAGCTGGGAGACGCGAAGTTCTTCACGACGTTGGATTTGGGCTCTGCATTCTGGCAAGTGCCACTCAGAAAGCAAGATCGAGAGAAAACAGGTTTCGCGTGTGAGCTGGGACTGTTCCAGTGGAAGAGGATGCCATTCGGATTGTGCAACGCGACGGCCACATTCCAGCGACTGATGGCCCAGGCACTCACGAGCGTCACTAAGAAATACGGGAATCTCATCATGTGTTATGTCGATGATGTCGTGATTGCAACACCAACCTTGGAAGACCACATAGAGAGGTTGGAGGAGGTGTTTTCTTGCATGAAGCAGGCGGGTCTGAAATGTAAACCCTCTAAGTGTGAAATCCTCAGGGATTCCATAAAGTATCTGGGCCGCCTGGTTGACAAACATGGAGTGAGACCAGATCCCGAAGCGGTTGAAGCGGTGCTGACCTGGAAGGCACCTAAAACAGATACACAGCTGATGAGTTTTCTGGGATTCGCAAATTATTATCGAGAGTTCATCAAGGGGTATGCTGACAAAATATACCCCATGCAGAGGTTGATGAGAAACAAGGACAAAAAGTTCACCTGGACTGATGAGGCACAAGTTTCATTTGAAAACATCAAGCGTGAACTTTGCGAGGCACCGGTCCTCGGCATGCCAACAGAGAAGGGGATGTTCGTGCTGGACACGGATGCATCAGTGGTTGCGATATCGGGCATACTTCACCAGGAGCAGGAGTGGAACGGGAGAACGGTTCTTCGTCCGATAGCCTACGGGAGTAAAGTCCTGAGTGATACTGAAATGAAGTACGGCGCACCAAAAGCGGAGATGTTTGCGGTGATCACTTTCGTGGAAAAATACAGGGCCTACTTGGGGAGTGCTCCCTTCAAGTTACGTGTGGATAACCGTGCCCTTGCCTGGCTGAAGACCTATTCGATGGACCAAAGCTATATTGGTCGTTGGATCGTGCGCCTGGATGGATACCACATGATCATAGAGCACCGTACTCGTGACAAGCACCAGAACGCAGATAGCCTCAGTAAAAAGACAGAATTTTATGAGCGCCTCGAGGACAAACAGGCTAACCAATCAGAGATCAAAGACGGGTTTTCCTTTCTGGATAAAGAAACCTACGACAAGCTGCCACTTACTAGGTGGTTAGACAAGTCAGGACATCCTATACCTGGACACCCTGACCTTCCAGTGGAGACAGCCGCTGAGATAAAGCTTTTAGCCAGAGGCGAGCGCGTTCCGTTGGATCTGCTAGTCCGATCCAACTTGGTGCAGCAAGAACTAACCAGGCTGGGTATAAACAGCATGGCTCTATTGAACAGGACGGTGAACGTGGCGCCGGACGTCATGGGAAAACTCCGTGACTTGTTGGACAGGGAAGTGGATAGGCATGATCGTGAATGGATGGAGACAATGCAGCGGTTGACTGTCACCGAGAGAACAGAGAAGAGGCCAGTGTCCATTCGCAGCCGAGGCGTTGAACGGGATTGCAGGTCGATCGTCAACCAGCTGGTGAGCTCGATGCCGAAAGAAGTCTTGTTGAGAACTTCGTTCACTGAATATGGAACATTGAATCAGAACCAAACTACTGAGGAAGTCAGGATCAGGTCGAAATCTAGCTTCACGAGGAGAGTGCACTTCACGGATGCAAAAGAGGAATACGAGCCGAGCCCAGATTGCTCGTCCGTGGACGAGACAATGTCCGGAGAGTCTGACACCTTCGAGCCAGTCAAGGACGACTCGTCTGAGGAGTCAGACACCTTTGAGCCCGTGCAGGACGACTTGTCCGGGGAGAGGTTGACTAGACCACCTAGGGGCAGAATTTTGTCCGGGGAGTCGGGTTCGAAGCGACCGATGGACAGAGTTTTGTCCGGGGAGTCAAGAAACATCTCAGACAACTTGGAATATGATGTTGGGGACTCAGTCGACTCAAGTGTTGACTCGAGACCCCAGTCCTGGGACAACACGTCCGAAACAGCTTCCAATTCCGATATGTCAGAGATCGCAATCCACTCCTTATTGGTAGACTGGAAGCAGCGTGGGCTGGACCGAGAAACACATCAGGATCCAGACAGGGACAGATACACCTCAGATGAAGAGGGCACTGTGGTAGATAATGCCGCAGACGAGCTCGAGCTGATAGCAGTTTCGAAACGCCCAACCAGATTGCTGCCACATGGTACGGTCGTCCGTACCAATCTGGAACCATCTGTGCAGGAAGCGACGCCTTTGAAAAAGATATGGTGTGTCAAGTTGATGGACGATGCTCATGCTCCGGAGATAATGAGTGGGCAAATGAACGTGGTGAAGACGTATTTGAAAGCCAGGTACAGGCTGTCGGATCTCCTAAGGGCTCAACGAAATGATAGAATGACGAGCAGTCTCAAGAGATGGATCGAGAATGGAGCACCTGACAAGGGAGACTTGGAAGAAGACACCTACAAAATCCTGAAGCAATTCTACCTGAAGCGAAACGAGTTGTTGTACCTGAATAAGGACGGAATCGTAGCCTGTAAGCGCAAGGAGGAGGACAAGCTCCTTTATAAATACAATTCAATAGTGTTACCACAGTTGTACCAGACCGAATTGCTCTTTCGTTCACATGATCAGATGGGTCATCAAGGCGTGGACAAAGTGTACAACAGGATACAGAAACGATTTGAATGGCCGTGATTGAAGAAGGCTTGTGAGAAGTGGATCGCAGCATGCCTGTCATGTCAGCAAGCGAAGGATCCCAGGAAGCTAAGGTTCCCCCTACAGTCAATAGAGTCGTCAGGTTTCAACGAAGTGGTGCAAATTGATCATCAAAAAATCTGTATGACAGCAACGAGCTATAATCAGGTGCTGGTAATGATCGACCATTTTACGAAGTATGCGGAGGCAGCACCCTGCATGACAGCATCGGCGGAAGAAACATGCGATCATCTGATAAATGTATGGAAAGCGAGGCATGGCTGCCCCATCACGTTCCAATCGGACAATGGCAAAGCATTCGTAGGTGATCTCACGAAAGAGTTAATGAAAAGGTCGCAGGTAGCGCAGGCCCACTCGACCACTTATCACCCGCAAACGAATGGCCTAGTCGAGAGGCAGAATCGCACACTGGTATCCATGTTGAGAGTCTACTGCTCACGCTACATGGATGACTGGGACAAGCACTTACCACACGTGATGGGTGCTTACAACAGCACGGAGCATCCCACCACGGGAATAAGTCCGCACATGATGTTAACGGGTCATGAAAAAGCGCTCCCGTTGACGTTTTTCTACCCTGAATATGAGGGGAAGAGGACAGCACCGCAAACGTACGTACGGGATATTATTAGAAGACAGCAGGATCTCAATGACTTATGCAGGAGGAATACGCAACAGGCGCAAATTAGACAAAAAAGGAGGTTTGATAAAAGGACAGCTGATGCGAAAGCCTACTCAGTTGGCGACTACGTCTGGGTGTTCCAGGAAGTGGTTCCACCAAAAGGAACCAAGAAATTATTAAAGAAATGGCGTGGTCCATTTCAAATAACAGAGGTGCACCAAGGAGGTCGTTTTTATCGATTGAGCACTGGAAGAGCAGCTCATTACGAGAACATCAAACCACACAATGCCTCGTCAGAGGATTGGTGCATCCCAGCGGACATGCAAGAGGGAGACTATTTGATAGTGGATCCTGCTTGTGAAGTGAATGAAAGGGGTACTCGCGACAAGAACGACGGGAATGAGGTGGTGGACGATTGCGATCTACCACTGGATCTCGAGTTGACCGAGCGAGTAGAGGTGGACGATGAAACTCTACCTTATGCCGAAGAAGACTGGGACTGCCCGGAACAAACCGACATTGACAAAGGAATACAGCCTGACTTTCCTCTCACTATGGAAACACGCCAAAGCAAGAGAGGAAAAAACCAGAAGAAATACAATCCGTACGGCGAGGACTTCGTTGTAGACAGGATAGTAGTGAGTGATGTCATAGACTCGCTGGTGGGACTGGACGAAGTGGCGATGCTAGAAGAAATCGACCTTGTGAACGATATGGATCAAGATTGGATCGACGATCGATCAGAACCAGAAGTGGAGTTCGAACCAGAAGCGGAACAGACTCATGAGCAAGAACTAACTAACTTGCGCGTGCTCGAATGGCTCCATGATCTGCCGACAGATCCAAAAGAGACGATCCTGACGATTCAGGACGTCGATAGAGACGGCGTCAAATACATCAGTCATGACAATACTGAGTCCAACTGGGTCGCCCCAGATGGTCCTCTACGTGTTCCACAATCCAACCTCGGTCTCCTAGACTTTGGGCGATCGACGGGGACGTCGATGGATATTTTTGTCCGGGGAGTGGGGGTAAAACTCACCCACACCGAAAATCTGATAATAAAAAAATTGAAATCGGCAAGAGAAACCGGAGAACTAGAGACAGAGGGCGAGAATGCTAAAAAACCACCTTTTGGACGAATCTTTGAATTGTATTTTGATCTACCGAACCATTATTCGAACAATATCGTCATAACGGACAGCGATTTCATACTCACGGAACGCACGTGCGCCATAGCGATAACCGCGGACGTAAGCTTCAAAACAGCACTAGCGGCTGACTTCAAGAGAGAGTATAAAAATATCGAGTTTTTGTGGAAACAGAGGCCTGGTGTGGGAGGGATGATAGCGCTGCCCCCTGTTGCATCACAGATACCAGGGAAATATTTGTGTTCTTTGGTTACGAAAGCTACTGATAGGCAACACGTGAATCCGGAGAGCTTGGTGTTGGCCTTGACTCGACTTAGGGATTTCCTGGTTGAGAGAGGTGTGACCTCTCTCTCGTTACCAGTTTATGATCCCAATAGAGGGAAGCTACACCCGAGAGAGTTGTACGCTCTTGTGCATGTGATATTTTCAGAGACTGACATAGAAGTTTACTTACATAAAAAATACTATCTGAGTATATGCTAAGAATTGCGCTCGGCGATAAGTGGTTTTTATTAAGTTATTCGACAGGAATTAGAGTCAAGTTTAGGTTAGGTTAGGTTTTAGGTACAGTATTAGGGACTATGTTTCTTTGTGATAGTGTAGGTGTGTGATGTTTATGTGTTTATGTGTTATGTTATTGTTATGATATGTTTTATGTTTTATGTCATAAAGGACCTGGAGTACTCCAGGTCATCAAGGTGACAGCGCACATTCGTGCTACTCTGACAAAGGTAAAGGTGGACGATCCACCTTGGTGCTAAATTTTTAAATCAGAATTGAAAAAAGAATTTCAATGGAGAGTTTTAAAGAATTGAATGATGTTGTATCCAAAAATGATGGTTCTGAGTCGCGACTTGTTTTTTTAGATCTTGATTGATCGAAAATTGTTTACTGAACACTGAATCAGACGAGGAAGAAAGGAATTACACGACACGACAACAAGGATCAAGACGATAAGAAATGGGTGACACGAACGAACTCATGGAATTTCTCTCAGCGAGTCTAGGAGCGACTCTAGACGAGATCTATCAGCGGCTGATCGATTGTGATTTCACACGAGAAGACCCGGGGTTGGCGATGTTTGTGGTCGCACTCCTCAATGCACTAGGACGAGAGGGTCGAGGGAATCGCCCTACAGAAGTCGTGTTGATGTTGGCCTTTGGTGAGTCCGGGACCGCCGAGAGAGGTCGAAACCGATTGATGAGATGGAGGCGTGGAGAAATGTCTGGCCACGACCTGGCTCGTGAGCCAGGACTAGGTGAGCAAAGGGACCACCGGCTAGGTGAGATGCCCTTACCCGTCTAACCTGCGCAGCCACTCATCGGAGCGAAGAGACAACGTGATGGGCCAGGCCCGTCACACTCGATCGACTCTCCAACAGCTGCTCCTCCCCCGAAGAGAGTGAGAGTGAGCGAGATAGAGATCCAGACGTCGGAGACGATTGAGACACTGGAGAAGAAGGAGAGAGATCAGAGCGAGCTGTGTGCCAAACTTCAGGAGTACAGGGCGATAGCTCGAGAGAGAGACGAATGGAAAAAGAAATTTGAAGATCTGCAGGTGGCCTACAAAGAGGATGAGATAAAGCACCTGAAGGAGCTGTATATGGCGAAGGTGAGCCAGGTGTCACCGGAAGTCCTGGCGAGCATGAGATCCTCGGAGGGATCCAACGACACACGCCCCAGGACAACAGCGCAGGAGCTATGCGCATCGAGAGGACCTGAGGTTCTGGATTTGCGTGCATCGAGGGGGCCCGAGGCTCCTCAGCAGACACGACCGTCTGCTTCGAGTCAGAGGTTCACGATACCAGACCCTTCTGACACCTATCTAGCTCCTCAATTCCAGGAATCATTTAACCAAGTGGCCAGAGCCGCGATGGATGAGATCAACAGAGGCACTGAGCGGACACTGGTTAGGATCGTTCCTTCCCAACATCGTGATCATTCATCAAATAGCTCGGAGCGAACAACCCGCACCATAGCGTGTTCTGCGCCTGGTGGAGTCTTTGAGAAGTCTCGCGTGGTAGACATCAGGAAGAATCTGATGGCACGTCATCAGTTCACGCAAGTGCCAGCCGAGCATCCTCGAGCCTGTCTGAATGACATGAGCTGGAACCCCGCCACGAACGACCAGGTAATTCCCCCAGGGAGTCGCCATTTGATCATTGGAGACAGTTTGGTGAGAGATCTGAATGAGATCTTCGTCTATGGTCAGACTACCATTCTGTCCTTTGGAGGAGCCTCAGTGGCTCAGGTCATCAAAATGATGGAATTCCAGAGCGAGGATCATCTGGATACATTAATAATAATGCTGGGGACCAATGACGTCTCGAGAGCCCCCGTGACTCCGGAGAACAAGTGGGAACCTCTATTGGTGTGTCTCTTGAACGAATTGAAAGAAAAGTACAGACCCAAGCTCGTGATCTTGTGCACGATACCACCAAATCCTTTGGTGGGCACCATAGCTGCAGATTTCATGAATGGCAACGTGACGCGGTGGAATGAAATGACCCGCAGTCTGGTGAGGAACAACCCTGGCGAGTTGCGACTCCTGGATCTCGAAAATATGCTGCGCATGACTGACCACATCGCGCTCACTAAAGATGGAGTGCACTTCAATACCCAACGAGGGAAGCATTGGATTAATGATGTGTTTCAGACGCAATTGAGGGAAGCGGAGCAAGAGTCGAGGGCGACCGGTTCTTTGGCTCGGACCAATTCGACCGGAGGGAGTAGAATAAGGGCAACCGTGCCCGAATCCCTCGCCAACCGTCTAGGGCCCTTGGCAACGGAGACGGTTGGAGCCGCAACCGTTGCTCCAAGTTCAAACGTGAGAGACAGGCTAGGGACTGCTCCTCCTCCCAGGCCGCAATCGATTGGAAGCCGACTCGGGAGATCAGTTGAACAGAACAACAGGAATAACTCCCAGACCGCGTCTAGGAGGAACGATCCGCCTGCCACGACAAATCCTGCTTCGATAGCAGGACCGTCTACAAGTACCGTGCCAGCGGAGGGAATCGAATCAGGCAGCGGGCTGCTTTGGAATAGATCAGATCCTAGTCATTGGGGTCAGTATAAGACGGACATGTCGGCGAAGTTGAACATGATTAGCTTGACGTGTCGGGAGGACGTGATGAGAATGACTGGCGGAGAAAGTTCTACAGTATCGCGACTTTATCGGATACCGGGCGTGGATTGGCTGCTAGCAGAGCAGGAGAAATTCAGCTCCTCGACCTCACTCCGACATGTAGACTTGAATGGATTACCTCATGATAATAACTTTGGACCTTTGAACACCCGGTCGCTCACCGATGTTCGAGATAGGACCCGGGAAAGGACACCACCTGCTCGCAAGGGCAAATTCCAGACAGAGAACAAGCCCAATAACAAGCATCACAAGATGTACAGGCAGTTTGCTAAACCACCCGGTCAGACGCCTGGCGAGTATTCAAGGGACTACCCCCGAACGACAACGGTGGTTGAAGACGATAAGAGATATGGGAAACTGAAGGCCCCAATAGGCGATGGCCTTTTTGCAGCTTATGATCCCTCGGATATGAAGGCTGCCAAGTATCTGATTGTGGCCGGCTCCGATTATCTCTACACGCCCCGTTCTCTCTTTTGGCCCGATGTGATTTTCTTGACGGCACCTAAATTGGACTGGGGACAAGCAATCGGCATGATGATAAGTGTGCGAAGGGTGGTCAGTATGGAGCCACAGGTAATAGTGGTTGCAGGCTCGAATGATCATCTGCAAAGCAGGGGCTTATTGTCACGTCTGACGGATGGGTCGATCCCGAGTAACGAGGTTATAGGGGAGGCGATAATGACACTGCTCTCGGCGATGGCCGAGGTAGAGGCAGCAGCAAGACAACGCTTCACCATGAATGTGGTGAAGGTGATCTTTGTATTGTCACCAGGCTACGCTGCGTTGCTAGAACCCCTTCAATTTGTGTACACAATGGTCACAACGATAGCAGAGGGGATATTCAACGTGATAATTCCTGCCCCGAACAGAGTAGTAGACCCAGATAATTACTACCCATCCCGATCTGAGCTTCCCGCCGTTTGGGCTGACATTTCGAATGCCATACAGGGGCTCAGAGATTGTAGCACAACTCGGTTGGTGCTAGATGAGATTCTGGGGTTGGAGCTGTCCAACTTCGCCAGATTACTGAAGTTAAGACCAGGGGTAGATGACAATCATCTGTTAGTACAACAGGTGGCTGATGATCTCTGGTTCAGGCAGATGGATCATGCAGAGAATGAGCAGGGAAGGATGATCAGAAAGAACATGACGTCAGCGGAGGAGGACCTCATGGCAATGGCTTTGCGTACGAAGCCGCACAACAACGTATGGTTGTATTTGTCACCGAGGCTGTGCACCTTGGGTGAGGACGCGTTCGAGCATGCGCCGGCAATAATTAGAGAGATACACGTGTATCTAAAGAACCTATTTGATGCCCGGGAGTTAGCTGGAGGCAAGATGTTGAAACTGATGCAAGACGTAAACACGATGTCGCTGGACAAGTTCCAAGCTGACGTGCTGGCCACGAAGGCACAGTATGAACGATCAGATGCTATCTTGGGTGGAATGGGAGTGGGATGGACGCCATCTTTCCTATCGACGTGCTATCCGAAGGCATCTAGGAACCTGATCGCGAGTTTCGTCAAGGACATCAGGAAGTTGTCGATTGGCCTGGTGCTAGCTTTATACGTGACATTTGGTCATGAAAACTTTGTGAAAGGACCGGCAAACCTCTTTACCCAAGCGTTGGCAGATTTGAGATTGGATGGACTCCTGACTCTGATTGCCATGACCTACGGTCGACTGGGTGACTTGCTTGTGCTGTTGCGTTACCCTGAACAACTACAGGGACCCAGTCGTGAGTTCAATGCACAGTTGGAAACCGCCTCGCTCAAGAAGATGAAAGACTGGAGGACTCTCCTGCTTCAATACCTCTTGCAACAGAACAGAAGCGTCACGGGAGAAGACAAGGTGGCGACGAACGCAGGCGAATGTAAGCAGTATTGTGGCATGCCCTTACTGACGGACTAGGCTGTCATGATGCGGATTGATCCGTTGGCTCTGGTCCACGGGCTGAGGGAATTCGTCACAGTGGTGTATGGAGCGGTGATGTCTTTTGCGTTCCCGGATGTGCAAGTTAAAGCGTACAGGAGTTCGGTGTTGTACGTCAACCTGGTCTCAGTCGTGGATTGTTCCGTGCTGAATTGGGTAGAGCAGAGTGAACTGAGAAGGCTGGCTAGCGACGATAGGCTGTTCGGAAGAATAGCAGAGCCAGGCTGGGTGTTGATGGACTTCAACAACCACTTCAAGTGCCGAATGGGCCGTGAGGATCTGTCCCACATCCAGTTTAACCCAAAACTTTGGAATTTGAGACCAGTGGTGAAAGATACAGGAGAGGCTGTGGGAGTACCTCAATTGCCAGGAGCCTACACCCACGCGAAAGAGAATCAACAAACATGGCTTCCTGGGTCCAGGCCGCTGCCGGACCAATGCCCTCGATATCCACCAATAAGGAGGATGTTGTTGGGAGTCACATCTCCCATCATTGCCCCTCGCATCGGAGCAGCTCGTGACGCAGAGAAGAGAATGCTGAAGTGGAGTGGAGGGATGGAGCCGCGCTTCATCAGCTGGAACGCTGCCGCCGCGCATACGTTTGACTTCTCATTCCCCGATGCCTGGAGCAGGAAAAAGATCAAGGCACTACCCTCCAGGAAACCAGAGGTCTCGGCTGAAACGTGGAACGAAGTGTATTCTTCCGCGGATGACTTATCGAGACTGAGGTGGTCAGGAGAGGCGAAAGTAGTGATGCTGGAGGTGGAAAGGGAGAGCAGAGGAGGCTCATATATAACGATAGAAGACCTGGCTCCACATGGCGAGGAGTTAGTAGAATTCCTGGTGGATGGTGAATAGTTTTATCACGCAGGAGACATGACCGTCCCGGCTCGGCCGGACTCGGACATAGACTCACGACAAGGACCTTCAGGACCCAGGCCGAAACCTGATGCAGGTGATGATGAATTGATGGATCAGGACGATAACGATGACGAGACCGGAAGTAAGACGGAAAAACCGGGAGAGACCGATCTAGGAGCGTTGGAGAGGGACTTGCTAGAATACCGGTTTAGTGAGGACGACGAGGGGGAGGTCGATGGGAGTCTACTGCTAATGACGCCATCGTCTTTCATGTCCCCTACAAAGGAGGCGTCGGCCGATCTATCTCCGATGGACCCAATAAGCCAGGCTAGAGAGTGCCGAAGCAGGGATCCGCAGAGACTGCTTCATGAATCACTGAGGAGGAGGAAAATAGAAGAGTCAATGAAGATATCATTCCTCAGTACGTTACCAGAAGAGGAATGGGAAAGATATCAAATGGAATTGGAAGGCAAGACAGGAGCAACCTGGAGCCGAGTGAACTTCATGGAAAAATCATGGGACGTGATACGACGATATGGGACACAATCCATAATGAAGGTGGGATTGAATCAACCCATCATGCATGAGGTCCTGGAGAAAATAGTGAACTCCATGGAGTCGGTTGTTCTGACCGAGTCAGTTACAGAAGACAGTGCCGATGATCAGCAGGGCTCAAAGAAATTACTTGTTAGACGAGCCAAAAAAGGGCTGAAGAGACTGAAAGGAAAGTCAGGGAGTCGAGTCGTGAACCAGAGGGTGGTGAAGTCAAAAGCCAAGACAGTGGTGACCTCTCTGATTAGCGCGGGTCGTTCAGGCGAGAGCGGGCAAGGAGATGGTGCGACACCAGTCGGGGGAGAAAAAGAAAACCTGATACCCCCTATGCTCTTGGCAGGTCTGACCATAACCGCCACGAGATCGAAGAAGACGGCGCGAACCCTGGCAGACACTAAGTTAGAAATGGAAATCCTCAGTCAATGTGGATCTGGAGGACTTGAAGATTATAGACCCTCGCGAATCAACATGGCCAAGTTAAAACTGGAAGGACAACTCGACGTGGTCGAGTACAGTCGAATAACTGTGCCGGAATCGGTCCACATGGGAGATCCGGCAGGGGGTTATGTGGAGATGTTGAAAGCGAGGAACTCCGCGAGAGGGCACCTGATGGCTTGGAGCGAGAAGCGAGTCATGCAGGAATATCTGAGAGAGCTCACGGAGAATTCGAACTTGAATCGAAAAGAATACGGAACGGTAATGTCCTCTGAAGCGAACGAGGTTGTCCTCTGAATCGGAAAAATTGCTAGAAATCTCCTGGAGGGCGGCCCTCCAGAGATACTTCGACGAGGCGATGCATGCACCTGCTACGGTGGCGGCATACCTGGCTCATCCTTGCGTGAGAACTGATCTGCAAGTACGGTTGGCGTGGTGCTTGATGGGCATCAAGAGAGCGGAGTATGAAGCCAGTAATGATTCGAAATCACGGGAACAGGAACTGGAGTTGATGGAAGCTCTGCGAGCGTTGATTTCGAAAGACGATTCTGCGATAGCATGGGCTAAGCGTAAGGATGTCCTTTGCTTTGTCAGGTTCGTGGTGGATCGTATCCCCACTCCTGTTTTGGGAGAATGCATAAAGATCATTCGGCAGGAGGGAGTTGATTGTGAAAGGAACTTCCTTAGGGCACTCCTGGAACTATATCAGGACATGCCATTGACTGTGCCAAGCAAGGAGTCGAGTGATATGGAAAGCTATCGCAAGTTGGAAGAGGTGAGAAGATATTCCAACAAAGAATTGAAAGTGAGCCGAGAGTTGATTGAAGCGGTCAGAGGATAAAAAGAGTTTGCAACACTAGGGAAACTGAAGTCGTTCCAATATGTGTCTGGCATACCGGGGATGGCGTATAATCCCTTCGTGAATGAAGAAGCCAGGGAAGCGTACTTCGACTATGAGCAAGTCATGGTACTCAATTTCTGGGTCGAACGTATTAAAGAAACTGGGATGCTGATGGTGGAACAACCCAAGCTGGGAATTATTTTGGAAGAACGAGTGGTCGAACCCTCGGTTCCCGAGCTAAAGGGGCAAGTGATCTTTGATTGTGGTTCTTGGGACGGTCCCTTGAAAACCAGTCTAGTGACGATGTGGGAACTCATGAAGCCTTCTTGGTGCCCTCATCCTAATGCCGATTTAATCTGGGACATGACGGCGGATATTACGTTAGACCTAGATGATGATGCGAGTTTACATGATCTGGCCATGATACACCATCTGCTGGCCATGAAGTCGACGAAGCGGAAGAGCAATCCATCCACGGAGCTGCTGAGGAAAGTCCATCGAGCGATTGGTTGAAGCAAGGCACATGCTTGGCTCAACAAAGTAGGATAGAAGGGAATGTTTGCAACTTGGGACACTGCCTGATTACGCTGAGCGAGCAGCATCGACAACTGGCACGATTGTACGGAAGATTGAGCATGTCAGATAAGAGTGCCATGGAGTTGGTTGCAGACTGCCATGGGGTGACGGACGTAAACCTGATCACAGCCTTGGGATTTTGTAGCATGACGAGTTCGATAGAATCACTCGAGCGCCTGGAGCGTGCCCACGAGCTAGTGACGTCCCTCAGCGTGGAAATATTCCCTGGAGCATTACAGACAGAGCAGAAGATTGGAGGCTGGCGAGAAGCTCTAGAAAATGAAATAAATCTGAAGGATAGTGAAGCCTATCACAGACCTACTGGTTCAAAATATATGGTGGGTTCAAGCTCCGCGCCATATTGTAATAGCAAGTATCCTACGCACATGGTGGTGATGGATGCGAGGACGCAACAAGTGTTGGTTGACCAATTTTTCTCTGTGCCAAAGTGCGTGAGGTTGGCCAGAATGTCAGAAAGGTCATATGACTTGTTGGCAAAGATCTTTCGGGCAGTCCCGAAAAGATCTGAAGGCGAGTTGCAAGACGTTGTGGGTGAAGAGTTCATGAGACTGAACGAAGGTAACGTGAGTGAGTTCCAGAAACAGAAAGCGAGTGGAGCGTTACCCACTGAATTCCCCACCATAGAAGAGAAAGACGATTTACATAGAATCCTGATGGAAGTGGAACCGTTGCTGGGAGCCTCAGGGTATCGGACCCGAAGGAACATAGTGAGGACCCATGGGGAGTATCCTTGCCACTGCTTGGCGCAGACGTTGTTGTACCCCAAACGCGGGAATCTGATGCTAGTATGGGACGTGGAGGAGTTTTACTCCACGGGGTTGCCCGATCAGAATCAACAAGTGTCAATCGTGGTGGTTAGCGCCATGCTAGCAGTGAGATGGTTGGAGGCTAACGCGGACACAAGTCAGCAGGAGACGGCCGTGCCGACTCCTGAGCAGCTGAGCAACGTGAAGATGAGTCGTGAATTGGATCTTTTCAGAACTACCTGCAAGGTTCTGAGGATACCTAAAGCCATTGAAAGAATATGGTCAAGGCAAAGATTGATGCCTTGGTTCCGTGCAGTGATGACATCTTGGATGTATGAACGCGCGAAGCGTCACATGTCAAGGAACACGGAAGCCTATCAATCTTTCCAGCTAGATATAGGACCAGGAGCCTATAAACGAGCATTCCTGACGCACAGAAACGCGGTCACCACAGCGGTGAAGCGGGTAGCTGGAGCGCCTTGTGTTACTGAAGATGAGAAGAAAGAGGTCTTAAGAGCTGACCTAGAACGAAACGTGAGCCTATGTCTTCACAACAACTTTTGCAGGAACCGGGAGCAGAAGGTGAATGTGGACTTGCTACCTTGCTCCAAACCGAGGCTGTTGGAACAGGAGAGTTGGGGCACGGCCCGCAACTCCATGGACCTGCTGGAGAAAGTGTTGGAAGACAGCGAAGATCAGGATGGAGAAGTGATGGAGTGAAGATGACCAAAGAAGAGAAGAGAAGGAGAGAAAACTTGATTGTATTTGTGTGCTAAAACTTAAACCAATCAACCAAGTTTTGATTATTGAACTTGTGAAACTTTCTGTTTTGATCTAGTTTGGTCAGACCAAACTTTGAAAATTGTTGCAATTGTTAAAATTGTTGAAGTTGTTGATTTTAGTTACTACTATCTATGTATGTATATGAGGAACCTAGGTGAGTATATTTACCTATTTATTCACGACTGAAGTTTTTAACCTGTGTAAGACACAAATTCACTGTGTGGCGACATGGCAAGTTTGAGTAAACTCGCTCTGGAAGGGTGGGTAACTCAAGAACTTTCCTAGCCACAGAGTTTCTTAGTTTTAATATTGAAAGGACCGCATAAATGACTGATTATACTTGGTGAGTGAAGTTAAGTTAATTTTAACGGGTGCGTGGCCGTGCCACGTCCCACTTTTTAATCACAAAGAGCGAAAAGAAGTTTTATGGCAAGACGACGTAAGTAGTCAGAAAAGAAATTTTATCTAGGACACTCCTCATGGTTCAAATTTTGTGAAAATGTTGGAAGGCAGTGAGATGTAGTACGATGCCATTTGTGAACACGTAGTGAGTTGAGGTGGAGTAGATAAATTTCATTTTCTTATGCAATTTGTAAGATTGGTTACAGAAAACTGGACAGCTACTTGACGATAACCCGGTGTTATGCGATCAATGGGGACATTGATGGAGACTTGTCCGGGGAGTATGTGCCATTCTGCCAGATGACACAGCACAACCTTCCGGCGACGTAAAAAAGAACGACTAAAGGCCTTATGAACAAAAAAGTGTTGCGAAGGAGGGTCAGAATGTTCTAGAATTTTTATTTTTAAAATTTCGATTGAAGAATGAACATTTCTGAGAAATAGAAAAAAGACGGCCATTTTGAATAAAAAAGACGAAAAAAAGAACGACGCCAAATATTGTGGAAAACAGTCGTACCAGAGACAGAAAATTACGAAGTCTCTTATCGTGGCAATAACACACGATAAGAACCTTAGCGACGGATATTTGTGGAGAAGGAGGCTTCAGTGGGGGAAGAAATATACCACGGGACCCTCCCGGGACACGAATTATAAGAGATAAGAGTGTTATCTCAAGAATATTATGGGAGCGGAGGCTTGGTCCCCCAGAGACTGTCTATGTGAAGGGACTGTATAGACTGACTATATAGCTGCTATAATGTCATAGATCTTAATTAACACCGTTATTATTTAATATTTCAGAGCATGAGTAGCTAGAAAAAGGAAAGGGTCAATCCATCTCCAATGGATTTAATATAGAACTGTCACACAAAAACATAATAAAATAGGTTGTTCGAGCCGTGTTTTTAATGACAATCACGTAGTCTGAGGATCCGAGACTCAGCTATGTGGTTGTGTTCGCATGTAAACGAAAGCTGATCAAAAGTCGTTTGACTGATGGCCTAAAACTGGTAACTTTTTACTTTGCCCTAGACAGACCAGAAAATCAACTGGCAAGGTCGAGACGGTGAAAAACGAGTAGAATTAAGGTAACTGACGCCTGCCAGTCGTTAATAGGTACTTTTTCTACGCTCCGTCGCTGTGTGATATTTGGGCGAATGTTACATAGTAGAGTGTCTTGGAAAAATAGCAGTTTTGCATCTTCCCAAGTTTTTGTCAATGCGTCTGCAGGCATCTTTGCTGTTGGTAAAGAGGTTAATGTCACCTACTTCTATTCAACTAATTCTCGAAAGAAGTGTTTTTTTTTGGCAAAAGGCTTCGTGGTTTCTTGAATGTTTACTAAGGGCAATACAAGCTTGGTTATCAACGAAAACTTCCAAAGACCTATCTCAGATTATACCTAAGTCACCAAGTATGCCCTGAAAACGATTTAATCTCTTTATTGTTTCGACTGCAGCATTGTGTTCTGCTTTTCTGCTTCGGCTGTTGAAGTTGATACACAACGCTGAAGTCTGCTAGACCAACTTATTACACCGGAGTTGTCACTGAGTTTAAAACAATACCCTGAGGTACTTCTACTATTGTCTATATTTGCAGCCCAGTCCGCATCCAAAAAGCTAACAAGATTCAACGCCTTATCCCTTCTATATACTAAAGGTAAACTTTTGGTTCCTAGCAAATATCTGAAACAATTTTTTCCAGCTTTCCAGTGCTTTTCACCTGGGTTTTCCACAAAAAAAATAGACGGTTTGCTGTAAAGCAAACTTCGCGTCTATTGAAAAGGCTAGGTAATTTAGACAACCAAAAAGTCATCGACAGTCACATGTTTTCTTATTTTCTTGTTCTATGATACCTTCTAAAGGACAATCTTTTTCTGTCAAATTTTCGTTTTCATCAAGAGGGGATGTTATCGGTTTCGCTTCGGTCATCTTAAATCTTGATAATAATTTTTCAACATATTTCTCATGACTTTCCTAGTTCGTTTCCTGAGTAGTCAATTTTCATTCCTAAGAACCATATTAGATCGCTTATCTCCCTTTTTTCAAATTTTTCAGAGATATTGTTTTCAAACCAGCTACAGAAATTTTTTATGACTCATTATGAATAAAGCGGATCACATAGCAAAAATCTCTACAAAATTTTTGAGCCAACAGACTACTGTCTCTTGACTCCGTTAATTCAGAACTGTTAAAATCAACAATCGAAATGGAACAGCCGAAATATAACTGGAGGGCCTATTGCGGTCTTCCATTTTTTTTGAACCCTATTGTGCTCTTCGAGTCTTTCTATTGAAACTTGGAGAGGTCTTTCCAGTCATTCTTTTAAGACACAATGCTTTCGATTGTGTCTTTTTTGTGCGGTTATCAATTTCCTTCGGTTATTTCCAGTGTGACCTACTGTGTCGCAAGGTTATTGCTGCGACAAACGGTTGAATAATAAGGTGTGAATTAATGATTTTTGAGTGATAGTTCCAGTAGCAATTCAGATCAAATATATATGGTAAATCACCCGCACAAAGTAGCTCGAACCAATGACTAAGGTCATGTTTCACCAGCTAATTTTAACAAAAATGGGGAAGTGATCTTTCAGTTTGAACCGAACAAAAAAGATCAATCCAGTTCAGATACGAAAAAACACCAGAATTGTGAACTTTGTTTGTGCACTATTCTGGCCTTTCCAGTCTTTCTTTCGTGCCCTCTTGGGGTCTTTCTATTCTATTTTTCATGAACCATTGTGATTTTTCCAAATTCTCCTTTGTACAATTTTGTGATATTCCGAGTTTTTTTATTGTGACCCATTGTTCTCTTTTTAGTAATTCTTTTGTTCCCTTCCGTGGTCTTTTCACTCTTCCAATTGTTCCCTCATGTAGTCTTTCTAGACTTTCTTTTGGTCCCTTTTAAGGTCCTACCAGTCTTACTTTAGTGCCCTATTGGGGTTTTACCGGTCTTTGTTATGTTCCCTATTGTGATATTTCAAGTCTTTCTATTGTGACCGGTTGTGATTCTTCCAGTCTTTTTTACACCCTTCTGTGGTCATTCCAGTGTTTATTTTATGCCCTTTTGTGGTTTTTCCAGTCTTTTTCTTGCGACCCATTGTGATCTTTGCGATCTTGTTTGTGCTCTATTGTGATTATCCCATTCTTTATTTTAAGAACTATTGTGGTCTCTCCAGTCTTTCTATTGTGACTCTTTGTGGTCTTTCTAGTCTTTCTCTTGAGCCCCTACACTGAACATTCCGGACTTTCTTTTGCGCACTACTGTGGACTTTCCAGTCATTTTCTTGTAACTCATTGTGATCTTTGCGATCTTTCTTTTGTGCTCTATCGTGACAATCCCAGTCTTTCTCTTAAGAAAAATTGTGGTCTCTCCAGTCTTTCTATTGTGACTCATAGTGGTCTTTCTAGTCTTTCTCTTGAGCCCTACAGTGGTCATTCCAGTCTTTCTTTGGTGCAAAACTGCGGTCTTTCCAGTCTTTGAAATTCCGCCCCTTTGTGCTCCTTCCAGTCTTACTTTGGTGTACGATATGGGTTTTATCAGTCTTTGTTTTGTTCCCTATTGTGGTCTTTCAAGTCTTTCTAGTGTGACCGGTTGTGATTCTTCCAGTCTTTTTTGCACCCTTTTGTTGTAATTCCGGTGTTTATTTTGTGACCTTTTGTGGTCTTTCCAGTCATTTTCTTGTAACCCAATGTGGTCTTTGCTATCTTTCTTTTGTGCTCTATCGCGATATTCCCAGTCTTTCTTTTTAGAAAAATTGTGGTCTCTCCAGTCTTTCTATTGTGACTCATAGTGGTCTTTCTAGTCTTTCTCTTGAGCCCTACAGTGGTCATTCCAGTCTTTCTTTGGTGCAAAACTGCGGTCTTTCCAGTCTTTGAAATTGTGCCCCTTTGTGCTCTTTTCAGTCTTACTTTGGTGTACGATATGGGTTTCATCAGTCTTTGTTTTGTTCCCTATTGTGGTCTTTCAAGTCTTTCTAGTGTGACCGGTTGTGATTCTTCCAGTCTTTTTTGCACCCTTTTGTTGTAATTCCGGTGTTTATTTTGTGACCTTTTGTGGTCTTTCCAGTCATTTTCTTGTAACCCAATGTGGTCTTTGCTATCTTTCTTTTGTGCTCTATCGCGATATTCCCAGTCTTTCTTTTAAGAAAAATTGTGGTCTCTCCAGTCTTTCTATTGTGACTCATAGTGGTCTTTCTAGTCTTTCTCTTGAGCCCTACAGTGGTCATTCCAGTCTTTCTTTGGTGCAAAACTGCGGTCTTTCCAGTCTTTGAAATTGTGCCCCTTTGTGCTCTTTTCAGTCTTACTTTGGTGTACGATATGGGTTTCATCAGTCTTTGTTTTGTTCCCTATTGTGGTCTTTCAAGTCTTTCTATTGTGACCTGTTGTGATTATTCCAGAGTTTTTTTTTCCTTTTTATGTTCTTTCCAGTCCTTCTTTCGTGGTCTATTGTGGTCTTTTCAGTCTTTGTCTGCGACAGATTGTGATGTTACCAGTCTTTCTTTTGTGATCTAATGAGTTCTCTCCAGTCTTACTATTGTGACGCATTGAGGTCTTTCTAGTCTTCCTCTTTATCCCTACTGTGGTCTTTCCTGTATTACTTTTGTGCCCTTTTGTGCTCTTTCCAGTCTTTTTTTGTATCCCAGTGTGTTCTTTCCAGTCTTTATTTCGTGGTCTATTGTGGTCTTTTCAGTCTTTTTTCGCGACCGTTTGTGATGTTTCCTGTCTTCTTTTTGTGCTATTTTGTGATGGACCCAGTCTTTCTTTTGTGATCTATTGTGTTCTCTCCAGTCTTACTATTGTGACGCATTGAGGTCTTTCTAGTTTTTCTCTGGTTCCCTACTGTGGTCTTTCTAGTCTTTCTTTTGTGCCCTTTTGTGATCTTTCCAGTCTTTTTTGTGCATCCCATTGTGTTCTTTCCTGTTTATCTATTGTGTCCAATCATGGTATTTTCAGTCTTTCTTTTGTGCTCTTTTTGGTCTTTTCTGTCTTTTTTTGTGCCCTATTGAGGTTTTACTGTCTTTGTTTTGTGTCCTTCTGTGATATTTCTTGTTTTTCTACGGCGACATGTAAGGATTCTTCCAGTCGTTTTTGTGCCCCATTGAGGACTTCCAGTCCTTTTTGCGACCCATTGTGATTTTTTCAGTCTTCATTTTGAGCTCTTTTGTGATTTTCCCAATCTTTCTTTCGAGAGTTCCCAGTCTTTCCTCAGTCCCCAATCTTTCCCCAGTCTTTATTTTGTGCCCTTCTGTTATCTTTCTAGTCTCCTTTTGTTCCCTGTTGGGTACTTTCCAGGTTTTTTTGTGCCCTTTTGTACTCTTTTCTGGTCTTTTTTTTGTGACCAATTCTGGTTTTTCCAATCTTTTTTTGTGCCCTATTGTGGTCTTTCCAGTCCAAGTTTGTGCCCTATTGAGTTTTTATCATTCTTTGTCCTGTGCCCAATTGTGACCTTGATGTGTTTGTTTTTTGCCTTATCGTGGTCTTTCCAGTATTTCTTTTGTGCGTAATCGTTTTCTTTCGGATTTTCCTAATGTGATCTTTTGTGATCGTTACAGCCTTTTTATTGTGCCCTATTGCATAATTCTCAAACTTTTTTTCGTGAAACTTCGTGGTCTGTCCAGTCTTTCTGTTTCGACTCATTGTGGTCTTTCCATTCCTGTTTTATGCCCTATCGTGTTCTTTCAATTTTTTTCTAATAAGACTTTTTGTGAAGTTTCCAATGTTTATAATGTGTGCCACTGTGAGTTTTCAGGTCTTACTATTGTAAACCCTTGTGGTCTTTTTGGTCTTTCTTTTGTGCCCTATTGCGGTCTTTCAAGTCTCTCGATTGCTTCCCATTGTGGTCTTTCCACTCTTTTTATTGCGACCAATTGTGGTCTTTCCATTCTATATTTTGTGCCCTATTTTAATCATTCCAGTCTTCCCCTTATGCCCTATTGTGTTTTTTCCAGTCTTTTTTTATTGCTATTGTGGCCTGTCAAGTCTTTCTCGTGTGACCTGTCGTGCTATATACAGTCTTACTTTCAATGCAGTCCTTCTATTGTGATCTTTTATAATAATCCCAGTCGTTTTACTGTGAGTTTTTGTAGTTTGTCCAGTCTTTCTATTGCAACCCATTATGGTTTTTCAAGACTTTTTTGCGCCCTATCTTGTTCTTTCGGTTCATTCTAATGTCAATTTGTGATTTTTCCAGTTTTTTTCCTGCCCTTTTGTGATATTCCCAGTTTTTCTTTTGTGAACTATAAGGGTCTTTCCTGTCTTTCTGTTGAGACCATTCGTGGTATTTCTAGTCATTTTTTCTGCTCTACTGCGGTCTTTCCAGTCCTAGTTTTGTGCCCTATTGTGGTTTTACTGTACTTCTTTTGTGCCCTATTGTGGTCTTTCTCGTCTTTCGACTGTGACCTGAAGTGATTCCTCCAGTTTTTATGTGCCCTATTGAGGGTTTCCAGTCGTTTTTACGACCCATTGTATTCTTTCCAGTCTTTCTTTTGAGCTCTATTGTGAATTTTTTAGTCTTTTTTTCGAGAAACATTGTGTGTTCTCCAGTTTTTCTTTTGTGACCCATTGTGGATTTTCTAGTCTTTTTTGTGCCCTATTGTTATCTTTCGAGGCTTTCCTTTGTTTTCTGTTATAATTCTTCCGGTCTTTTTGTGCCATTTTGTGATCTTTAAAGTGTTTGCTTAGTGCCCTATTGTGATATTCCCAACCTTTCTTTTGTGCACTTTCGCGGTCTTTCTATTCCTTTCTAATGGCCTATCATGTTGTTTCAGTTTTTTCTAATGTGACCTTTTGTGAAGTTTTCAATCTTTATATATTGTTCCACTGTGGTATTTTTGGTCTTACTATTGTGAACCATTGTGGTCTTTTTAGTATCTTTTTGTGCCCTAGTAAGGTCTTTACAGTCTTTCTTTTCTGCCCTATTGTGGTCTGTCAAGTCTTTCCCTTGTGACCTGTCGTGCTTTATCCAGTCTTTCTTTTGAGAGACATCGTGATCTTTCCAGTCGTTCTATTGTGATTTTTTATAATTTTACCGTTCTACTGTGAGTTTTTGTGGTTTCTCCAGTCTTTCTATTGTGACCCATCATGGTCTTTCAAGCCTTTCTTTTGCACCCTATCTTGGTCTTTCGGTTCATTCTAATGCCCTTTTGTGAGTTTTACAGTTTATATTTTGGGATCTTTTGTGCTATTCGCAGTTTTTCTATTGTGAACTATAGTGGTCTTGCCAGTCGTTCTATTGTGCTTTATTGTGATATTTCTAGTCATTCTATTGTGAGTTTTTATGGTTTCTCCATTCTAACTTTTTTGACCAATTGTGGTATTTCCAGCCTTTCTTTTGTGCCTTATCTTGTTCTTTCACTTCTTACTAATGCGCACTTACTCGATATTTCCAATCTTTTTAATGTGTGCCACTCTGTTCTTTTCGTCGTTCTATTGTGAACCACTGTGGTCTCTTTAGTCTTCCTTTTGCGCCAAATAGTGTTTTTACAGTCTCTCTGTTGTGCCCAATTGCGGTCTTTCCAGCCTTTCTATTGCGTCCTATTCTTGTCTTTCCACTTCTTTTCTTTGTGACCTATTCTGGTCTTTCCAGTCTTTCTTTCGTGCCGTATTGAAGTCTTGCATCGTGACCTATTGTATTTTTTTCCAGTTGTTTTGTGCTCTACTGGGGTCTGTGGAGTATTTCTTTTGTGACCTGTTTTCATATATCCAGTCTTTCTTTCGAAACGCATTGTGATCTTTCTATTGCGCTTTAATGGGATAATCGCATTCATTCTATCGTGAGTTTTTTTGGATTCTTCAGTCTTTCTATGGTGCACCATTGTTGTCTTTCCAGCCTTTTTTGTGCCCTTTGGGACTTTTTCTTTCCGTACATTCTAATGTGTCCTTTTGTTAGTTTTTACCGTCTTTACAGTCTTTTTTTTATGCCTTAGTGTATTTTTCATCCCTTCTTTCTATTGTATGCATTGTGGTTTTTCCCGTCTTTCTTTTGTGATCTACTGTGGTCTTTCTAGTCTTTCTACTGTGTCCCTTTGTGGTCTTTCCAGCCTTTTCTTTGAGACCAGTCGTGGTCTTTACAGTCTTTGCTTTATGCCTTAATGTACTTTTTCTTCCATTATTTTTTGTGCCCTGTTGTGGTCAATCAATTTTTTCTATTGTGACCTGTTTTACTAAATCCAGTCTTTTTTTGTGAATCATTGTGATCTTCCAGTATTTATTTTGTGCTCAATTGTTATATTCCCACTCTTTCTACAGCGAACTTTTGTAGTCTCTCCATTCTTACTATTGAGACTCATTGTGGACTTTCCGGTCTTTCTTTTGTGTCCTATCGTGCTCTTTAGGAACTTTCTAATTTGCCAGTTTGTGATTTTTCCATATTTTTTTGTGCCCTATTGTGTTATTTTTTTATTTTTCTAAAGTGAATTTTTGTGATTTTTTCAGTCTTTTTTTTGTGCGCAATTGTGGTTTTTCCAGTCTTTCTCTTGTTCCCTAATGTGATAAGTCCAGTTTTTCTATTGTGAACCGTAGTTAATATTGGTCTTTCCAGACGTTGTATTGCGATCCAATGTGGTCTTTTCAGTCTTTCATTTGTGCCCTATCGTGTTGTTTCAGCTTTTTCTAATGTGACCTTTGTGATATTTTCAGTCTTCCTATTCTGACCCATTGGGGTCATTCCAGTCTTTCTTATGTGTCCTATCGTGTTCTTCAGGATTTTTCTAATTTGTTTTTTTTTGCAATTTCTCTAGATTTTTTTTGTGCCCTAGTGGGTTTTTTTTTTTGGTTTTTCTAATGTGATATTTTGTGATTTCTCCAGTCTTTTTTTTGTGACCCATTGTGGTCTTCACAGTACTTTTTTTGTGCTCAATTGTGATATTCCCAGTCTTTCCATAGTGAATTTTTATGGTCTCTCCAGTCTTTTTATTGTGACGAAGTGTGGTCTTTCCTGTCTTGTTTTGTGTTCTTTAGGATCTTTCCAATGTGTCTTTTTGTGATTTTTCGAGAATTTCTTACGTGCACTGTTGTTATTTTCCCGAATTTTTGTTGTGAACTGTCTTTCAATTCTGACCCATTTTGTTATTTCCCCTTCTTTCTTTTGTGCCCGATCGTGTTTTTTACTGGTTTTTTCTAAAGTCATTTTAGTGGTTTTTCTAGTTTTCTATCGTGTGAAATTGTGATTTTCCAGTTTTTCTATTGTGTGCAATTGTGGTTTTTTCAGTCTTTCTTTTGTGCGCTATTTTAGTCTGTCCTTTTTTTTTCTTTTTTGTCCTTTTGTGGTCTTTTTCAGTGTTTCTTTTGTACTCTAAAGTGGACTTTCCAGTCTTTCTCTTGTTACACATTGCGGTCTTTCCGGTCTTTATTTTGTGCCCTATCGCGTTAATTAGGATCTTTCTGTGTCTTTTTGTGATTTTTCCAGATTTTATTACGTGCCCTATTGTGATATTCCTAATCTTTTTATTGTGAACTTTTATGCTATTATCAATTTTTCTAGTGTGACCCATTTTGGTCTTTCCGCCTTTCTTTGTTCCCTATCGTGTACTTTTGGTTTTTTATAATGTGATCTCTTGTATTTTTTCCAGTTTTTCTAAAGTGTGCAATTGTGGCTTTTCCAGACCTTCTTTTGTGCGCTATTGTAGTCTGTCCTTTTTTTCTTTTTTGTCCTTTTGTGGTCTTTTTCAGTGTTTCTTTTGTTTTCTAAAGTGGACTTTCCAGTCTTTCTCATGTTACACATTGCAGTCTTTCCGGTCTCTATTTTGTGCCCTATCGTGTTCATTAGGATCTTTCTTTTGTGTCTTTTAGTGATTTCTCCAGATTTTCTTTTGTGCCCTATTGTGGTAATCCAGTCTTCTCATAGTGATTTTTGATGGTATATCTAGTCTTTCTATTGTGACCAATTTTGGTCTTTCCCGTCTTTCTTATGTGTCCTATCGTGTTCTTTCTGTTTTTTCTATTGTGATTTTTTGTGAATTTACAGTCTTTCTATAGAGCACAAAAGAAAGACTGGGGGAAAGTCGAAAGGCTCACAAAAAAGATTGGAAAGACCACAATAGGTCAAATACCACATTAGTCTTTTTTGTGAACCAGCGTGTTTTTCCAGTCTTTTTATATGCTCAATTATTTATTCCCAAACTTTTTCTAATGTGATATTTTGAGTTCTGTCCGGTCTTTTTTTGTGACTCTTTGTGGTCTTTCCAGTCTTTCTATTGTGACCAATTGTGGTCTTTCCAGTCAATCTTTTGTGCTCTATTGTGTTTTCTGTTCTTTTCTTCTAATGGGAGCGTGGTCATACTTACAGTCTTTCTTTTGTGGTTTATTGTGGTCCTTCCAGTCTTTCAAGTCTTACTTTACTGCTTGCTCTTTTGTGGTCATTACAGTCGTTCTATTGTGACCCAATTTGGTCTTTCCAGTGTTTTTGTACCCTAGTGTGGAGTTTTTCAGGCTTTCTCTTGTGACGCTTTGTGGTCTTTCCAGTCTTTATTTTGTGCCCTATCGCGTTCATTAGGATCTTTCTGTGTCTTTTTTTGATTTTTCCAGATTTTATTACGTGCCCTATTTTGATATTCCCAGTCTTTTTATTGTGAAATTTTATGCTATTTTCAATTTTTCTATTGTGACCTATCGTGTTTTTTACTGGTTTTTTCTAAAGTCTTTTTAGTGGTTTTTCTAGTTTTCTATCATGTGAAATTGTGATTTTCCAGTTTTTCTATTGTGTGCAATTTTGGTTTTTTCAGTCTTTCTTTTGTGCGCTATTTTAGTCTGTCCTTTTTTTCTTTTTGTCCTTATGTGGTCTTTTTCACTATTTCTTTTGTACTCTAAAGTGGACTTTCCAGTCTTTCTCTTGTTACACATTGCGGTCTTTCCGGGCTTTATTTTGTGCCCTATCGCGTTAATTAGGATCTTTCTGTGTCTTTTTGTGATTTTTCCAGATTTTATTACGTGCCCTATTGTGATATTCCTAATCTTTTTATTGTGAACTTTTATGCTATTATCAATTTTTCTAGTGTGACCCATTTTGGTCTTTCCCGCCTTTCTTTGTTCCCTATCGTGTACTTTTGGTTTTTTATAATGTGATCTCTTGTAATTTTTCCAGTTTTTCTAAAGTGTGCAATTGTGGTTTTTCCAGACTTTCTTTTGTGCGCTATTGTAGTCTGTCCTTTTTTTCTTTTTTGTCCTTTTGTGGTCTTTTTCAGTGTTTCTTTTGTACTCTAAAGTGGACTTTCCAGTCTTTCTTTTGTTACACATTGCGGTCTTTCCGGTCTCTTTTTTGTGCCATATCGTGTTCATTAGGATCTTTCTATTGTGTCTTTTAGTGATTTCTCCAGATTTTCTTTTGTGCCCGATTGTGGTAATCCAGTCTTCTCATAGTGAGTTTTGATGGTATATCTAGTCTTTCTATTGTGACCAATTTTGGTCTTTCCCGTCTTTCTTATGTGTCCTATCGTGTTCTTTCTGTTTTTTCTATTGTGATCTTTTGTGAATTTACAGTCTTTCTATAGAGCACAAAAGAAAGACTGGGGGAAAGTCGAAAGGCTCACAAAAAGATTGGAAAGACCACAGTAGGTCAAATACCACATTAGGTCTTTTTTGTGAACCATCGTGTTTTTCCAGTCTTTTTATATGCTCAATTATTTATTCCCAACTTTTTTTCTAATGTGATATTTTGAGTTCTGTCCGGTCTTTTTTTGTGACTCTTTGTGGTCTTTCCAGTCTTTCTATTGTGACCCATTGTGGTCTTTCCAGTCAATCTTTTGTTCTCTATTGTGTTTTCTGTTCTTTTCTTCTAATGGGAGCGTGGTGATACTTACAGTCTTTCTTTTGTGGTTTATTGTGGTCCTTCCAGTCTTTCAAGTCTTACTTTACTGCTCTTTTGTGGTCATTACAGTCGTTCTATTGTGACCCAATTTGGTCTTTCCAGTGTTTTTGTACCCTAGTGTGGAGTTTTTCAGGCTTTCTCTTGTGACGCTTTGTGGTCTTTCCAGTCTTTATTTTGTGCCCTATCGCGTTCATTAGGATCTTTCTGTGTCTTTTTTTGATTTTTCCAGATTTTATTACGTGCCCTGTTTTGATATTCCCAGTCTTTTTATTGTGAATTTTTATGCTATTTTCAATTTTTCTATTGTGACCTATCGTGTTTTTTACTGGTTTTTTCTAAAATCATTTTAGTGGTTTTTCTAGTTTTCTATCGTGTGAAATTGTGATTTTCCAGTTTTTCTATTGTGTGCAATTGTGGTTTTTTCAGTCTTTCTTTTGTGCGCTATTTTAGTCTGTCCTTTTTTCTTTTTTGTCCTTTTGTGGTCTTTTTCAGTGTTTCTTTTGTACTCTAAAGTGGACTTTCCAGTCTTTCTCTTGTTACACATTGCGGTCTTTCCGGTCTCTATTTTGTGCCCTATTGTGTTCATTAGGATCTTTCTAATGTGTCTATTAGTGATTTATCCAGATTTTTTTGTGCCCTTTTGTGGTCTTTCCATTCTTTACTTTGTGGAATTTGTTGTCTTTCCGGTCTTTCTCGTGTGCTTTAATATGGTCTTTCCAGTTTTTCTTTTTCCCTATTGTGGTCTTTCCACTCTTTCTACTGCGAAACAAAGTTGTCTTTTCAGTATTTTTTTCATGCACTAAAGTAGTCTTTCCATTTTCTCTTCAGGTGACCCACTGTGGTTTTTCCAATCATTTTGAGAACCATTGTGATCTATCCGGTCTTTCTTTTGTGTCCTATTGTGGTCTTTTCAGTAATTCTTTTGTGTCCTATTGTGATATTCCCAGTCTTTTTATTCTGATCTATTGTGGTCATTCCATTCTTTCTATTGTGACTCATTGTGATTTTTCCAGACTTTCTTTTGTAGCTTATCGTGTTCTTTCGGTTCTTTCTAATTGTTCTTTTTTGATCTTTTCACTCTTTTTCTGTGTCATATTGTGTTAATTCCAGTTTTTCCATTGTGCCCCATTGTGGTCTTTCCAAACAATCTTTTGTGTCCTTTTGTTTTGTGCGGTTTTTTCTAATGTGACTTTTTATGATACTTCCAGATTTCCTATGGTGGACTACTGGGGTCTTTCCAATCTTTCTTTGTTGCCCTTTAAAAAATTTTCCAGTCTTTCTCTTGCGCTCTAATGTGGTCTTTCCGGTTTATTTTTTTTTGCCCTATTGTGGTCTTTCCAGTCTTTCGCTTGTGACACAATGTTGTTGTTGTCTTTCCAGTAATTTTTTATGCACTAATATGTTCTTTCCAGTTTTTCTTCATGTCACCTACTGTGGTCTTCGCAGTCTTTTTTTGGTGAACCACTGTGATCTGTTCATTCTTTCTTTTGTGTCCTATCGTTGTCTTTCGGATGATCTTTCAAGTCTTTCTTTTGTGCCCTACTTTGATTTTCGCATTCTTTCTATCGTGAACTATTGTGGTCATTCCAGTCTTTCTATTAGGACCATTGTGGTCTTTCCAGTCAATCTTTCGTGCCCTATTGTGTTTTCCGTTTTTTTTTTCTAATGTGATACTTCCAATTTTTCTTTTGTGGACTATTGTGGTCATTCCAATCTTTTTTTTCATGCCCTAATGAGGTCTTTCCAGTCTTTCTATTGCGTACCATTGGGGTCTTTGCAGTCTTTTAATTGTGACCAATTAAGGTTTTTCCGCTTTTTTGTTTTGAATATTGTGGTCTTTCCAGAGAATTTCTTTTGTTGTCCCTTGTTGTTTTTCCAGTTTTCTTTTGTGCCTCATTGTGGGCTATCGAGTCTTTCTATTGTGACCTTTTGTGATATATGCAGTCTTTCTTTTGTGCCCATTTGTGATCTTTCCATTTTTTTTTGACATATCGTGATTTTTAGAATGTTCTTATTTTGACCCATTGTGGCCTTTACCGTCTTTTCTTATGCCCTATTGTGTTCTTGCTGTTTTTTCTGATGTGATCTTTTGTAATTTTTCCAGTCTTTCTATTGTGTCTAATTGTGGTCTTTCCAGTCTTTTCTGGTGAACCATTTTGACATTCCAGTCTTTCTTTTGTGCTCTATTGTCTATTACCAAACTTTCTATTGTGAACTTTTGAGTTTCTTCCAGTCTTTCTTTTGTGACCCATTATTGTCTTTGCAGTCTTTCTTTCGTGCCCTATCATGTTCTTTCGTTTCTTTTTACCTTTCCAGTTTTTCTTTTGTGCCCTATTGTGATTTTCCCAGTCTTTCTATTGTGAACTATTGAGGTCATTCCAATCTTTCTTTTGTGACCCTTTGCGGTCTTTCCAGTCAACTTTTTGTGTCATTTTGTACTATTTCGGTTTTCTTCTAATTTGACTTTTTGTTATACTTCCTGTCTTTCTAATGTAGACTATTCTGGTCTTTCAAATCTATCTTTTGTGCCCTGTTGTGGTCTTTCCAGTTTTTCTTTTCTGCCCTTATGTGGTCTTTCCAGTTTTTCTACGGTGACACAACGTTGTCCTTCCAGTTTTTCTTCTTGTGACCTATTGTGGTCTTTCCAGTCTTTTTTGTTAATCATTGTGATCTGTCAAGTATTTCTTCTGTGACCTTTTGTGATATTCTTGGTTTTTTTTGTGAACTTTTGTGGTCTCTCCAGTTTTTCTATTATGATCTATTGGGGTCTTTCCAGTCTTTCTTTTGTGCCCTATCGTTTTCTTTCGGTTCCTTCCAACGTGTCTTTTGTGGTCTTTCCAGTCTTTCGTTTGCGCCCTATCGTGTCCTTTTTTTCCTCTTTTTAGTCTTTCCTTTGTGCCCTTTTGTAGTTTTTCCAGTCTTTTTTGTGCCGTATTGTGGTCTATCAAGTTTTTTTTGCGACATGTTGTCATATAACCATTCTTTCTTTTGTGACCCTTTACACTCTTCTTTTTGGACCTATCATGTTCTTCAGGTTATTTCTGATGAATCCTTTTGTGATTTGTCCACGTTTTTTGTGCCCTATCATGATTTTTCCAGTTTTTTTGTCAACTATTGTAGTTTTTCTTGCTATTTTTTGCCTTCGGTTTCTTCTAACGCGATATTTCCAGTCTTTCTTTTGTATCCTTTTATGGTCTTTCAGTCTTTATTTTGTGGCCTATTGCTGTCTTTCCGGTCTTTCTAGTGTGCGCTAATGTGGTCTTTCCAGGTTTGCTTTTTTGCCCTAATCTGGTCTTTCAGTCCTTGTACGGTGACAAAATGATGTTTTTCCAGTGTTTTTTTCATGCCCAATGTAGCCTTTCCAGTCTTTCTTCTTGTGACCTATTGTGGTCTTTCCAGTTTTTTTCAGTCGTTTTGATCGTTCCTGGTAAGAGTTGATGAAATTCAAAGCTATATTAAAATCTTCAATGGACTTAACAACAAAAAATTCATCGTACTGAGAAGGTAACGGAGCAGTAAAAGTAGTTGAAGGAGACACATAATTAACGATATTTAAAATAATCTCAGGAACGTGAACTACCTCAAAATCAAAAGGTAACGATCCATCATCGCACCTGGATAAACGTGACTGATATGATTTGTTGTTTTAATTTTCATTTAGAGCGGAAATTATGGCTTTATGATCCGTTAATATTTGAAAACGATTGCCTAATAATTACGTTCGAAAATGTTCGCAGGACCAGACTATCGTCAAAAGTTTCAATTCGTTAGTACTATACTGCTCCTCCGCAAAATTAAGAAATCGAGATGCAAAAGAAATTGGTGCCCTAAATTTTTTAAAACAATTTCCTGCTCAAAACATGCTCCGAGGCCATTATGACTAGCGACGCGTTTAATTCTGGATTTTTTAGAGGAATCATAATGCAAAAGGCTGTGGATTTTGGCAATGAGACCAAAAATGTTCTTAAATGCGATTTCTTGTTTTTAACCCCACATGGAAAATTGTTTTTTTACAGGCTTTTGAACGAGTGACGAAAATGTAATTTGTGTGTATACAAATCAGGAACAAATTTGTGTAAGTTTTTTAGTGTACCCATGAACGAGCGCAACTGTTTCAATGTTTTTGGAGGTTTGAGTGATTGAATAGCCTTATCTTTTGATTTTTTTGGGGAGTATTTGCTCTCGTTCATCTCATAACCCAGCCAAGTTAACTAATTTACCGAAAACTCCCACTTACTAAATTTGAGCGCCCAACCCTCCACATCGAGTCTTTTCATTGCCACATCAACAAGACTGTTTTGGTCCTCCACATCCCCCTTAGTGACCACCAAGATGTCATCTAAGTAACAAATGACCCCGTCTAAGCCCTGTAAGGTGCAATCCATTGCCGTCTGGAACTCCGCAGGCATAACAGTCAAGCCGTAAGATCCAGTTTTAAATCTGTATGTTCATGTTGCTTCTCCACATAAAATACTGAAATTGCAGTGACTGCTATTTAAAGACGATAAAGGCAACTGACTGAAAGCGTGCTTTAGATCCAAGGATGTGAGTCAGACCTTTCCAGGAATGTCTTTGGTAATGATCTGCGCCACCGAGTCAATGAGTTCATGCATATTGGGCATCTGGTACTTGTTTTTCCAGATCTGCGCATTCATAGGCTTGGCTTTAGGAGCTAATTTTTTTGAACTGTCCTTTTTCAAGGTCAACACAATAGGTGCAATGAAGTGATCTGTCTTGCACTTATCCAGCTTTTCGATATATACATCCTTGACCAAAGTCTTGATTTCTCCCACAACCTGTCTTGAATATGCATAGAGATTTTACGCACGTTGACTTGCCGAGGGGTAAGAGGAACTTTGAAATTAGTATATGCTTTATGATTTTTTGAACGCCCCAAACGACTGAAACGTGAGCGTAATTTTTCGCAAAATACGATTTCCAATAAGCCGAAATGGGACCATGCGGTGTGTCATCTAAAAAATGAACGGTTTCAGCTCTTAATTGAGTTGTAACCACACCCAATTTCTCATGTAGGTCCAGATCAAGAAGATTTCTTGTCCAATTCTCAGAAACAAGAAAAGTGGCATCTTCAACTTTCCAACCATTTGAGGAAGTAGGAATTGTAACTGAACTGAATAGGCGAATGGACGCTTGTTATAATCCACATATGTGGTTTCTATTGGATCCCGAACAAAATCCCGGAATTAAATAAACTGATTAGGTGAGAGTAATAAATCTAACGTGCATTTGTTGAGGAAAGAGACCACGCTTCCGAAATCGATGGTGGAATAAAAGAAACCAGGGCCTGACCGAAGTTGAATACTAAGGCTCCTCGGATTCCCCACAGCTGATTTTAGCAATTCAATACTGTGTATTTGCATCTTCCAACTGGAAAACTCCGTATTCGGGTTCCTTATCGTTCTCAACAACGATGAAATCACAGTCCACTAAGGGGCTATGCAATTCCTCCTCTTCACGAACGAGATTCACTCTCCGTTTTGACGAGTTACAACATTTCGGAAAATGTCCACGTTCTTACAAAAATTCCACGTGACCTCTCGAGTCGGATTTCACTCAAGTTGATCTGGAATGAAAGGATTACCTCAGAAATAGCAATATTTGTTGCTTTGGTTGGTTGGGTTTTGACGATTTACTTGGTTCTGAGGACCGCTACGCTTTCCTCGAGTAGACTGTATCGACAAAGTTGGTTCCTGTTTCATTTTAATGGCATTCAAATTCAACTATGTGGAAGTAGTTTCTGAAATTTGGCTGACGTGCTCGCTCCTTTCTCACATTCCAATGCGAGTTTAAAAGTGCCATCCAAATCCGTTTTGGCCTCGATTAGCTGTTGTTGAACATCCACTTCCCGAGTCCTACCTATGAAGAGGTCTTTAAAAAGTTCCATCTCCTGAGCATTGGGCCAGTTGCTTACATCGACTTGTGCACTTAAACGAGCTTGAAAAGAAGAAAAAGTGTTGTTCCACAACATGAAAAAAGATAATTTTTATACGTTCATAAACTTTTATACGTTCAACCGTATAATCACGTTCCGCTTTAAATAACCCTTCACAGCTAGTGTGAAAGTCTTTGAACGACGTCACACCGATGTCGGTATGTGGAAAAAAGTCCGCGAATCGCCTCTTGCTTTCATTTACGAGGGAGAAGCAAAGCCGCGATTTTAGCCGAGCTTTTGCCTCATGATAGAATCAATTTTGACTAATTCTTGGTTTTTTCCTCCTGCGTTCTAGATTCAGTTCAGTCACTCTCCGGTCAGTTGCTTGATCCGGGAGGACTCGTGCGTTTGCCTCAGCTGCATCTTCACTTGGTCCTATGGCTTCCGGTTTAGGAGGAGGCTCGTCGATATTCCCCGCTGCATCGGCGAGGAGATCGTGCGGGATAATACTATCTTTGAGACTCAACGCCAAGAAGAATTGGCCGACCCACGATTCCCACAAGACAGGTGGGTTCATTGACGGCTTTGCCCAGAATGGAAGGATTCCTAATAAAACAGTCCTGTCTTCGTTCAGTTGAACTGCTGGCTGCGCCATGACATCACCCGAGGATTTTTAACTCAACAACTAGAAAGTTAAAAGGATAATGTAAATTAGTTGATAATAGAATTGGTTTTTTATGGAATGAGTTAATCGGACACACGGTATCATTTTAATGCTACCGTGGCATAACGTTCAAAAATGCCAAAATTATTTATTGCGACAGTTTATGCAAATTTTTGACAAAAAAAAAACGCGTTTGTTATCATCATCAAAAAACTTATCATCACCAAGCTCCACCAATTATCATATTTAGGCCTCAAAGTTAATTTAGAAGCTTTTCATGGGTCGTCAGCCAGAGTAGGCTGACGTGAACTATTACCACAGGTAGAATATTAGGAAATTTTTTGCTACCAGATCAGAAGAAGGTCGCGCCAACGCACAAAAGCCCCCTAAACCGACATGCTTGCCTTTGTTACGACTGTGCTCGACCAAAATAGGGTATGTTTGATTTTTGTGATCGACTTGAAAATGCTTCTCGACCAATAGTTTTTCGCAAAACTGTAGCTGCCTGACTTTCAAAGTCGAATCATAAGTCGACAACCTCGGCAGGGGATTCAAATAAATGATTTTTTGCAACACAAGACTTACTGAAATGTGGTTCGGGAGCCCACCAGTTGTTCGAATCCTTTAGTGGGGGCATTGGTAAACCGGAAGATAGCAGTGTAGTTAGAATCAATATCAGTGCCCATTCTACTCTCGGACAAGGTGTTCGAGTTCCCAACTACAACACAACTGTCAAAAAATTTTCTCGAGGCCATCAGATAATCTTCATCAGCTTCAAACTCAGTTGAAGTTTGGACTAGAAAAAAGATAGAAGCTCTTTTTGCGAGCACGACTGTTATTAAAACAGATATATTCGTTCAAAATAATTGTAATTTTTTTTTTGAAACTTCTTCAACAAACTCCACTCAATAGCATGATGTGAGGAAGATCTGTTAAAATATTGAAATGAAACCATTTTATCTTTTTGGATTTTTTAGTATGGGGGCATGTGTTACAAATTACAATAAAGGGGTTTGTTGAAGAGGTTCCTTCTTTGTATCACACTCGGCCGCTGTTGATTCGTACTCTGTATAAGTGAGGAGCCTTTTCTTCTAGGGGTGAGCCTGCTGAGTGCGAACTTCAATACTGCTTGTTCATTTGTTTTACATACAATCCCACTCTTTGATAATAGTTTTTGAGAGCATCTTCTGGCTCATAAGGACAAAGAAAGTAACCACCAGAATTAATATGCCACTCAATGATATTTTGATGAAGGAGCGCGCCAAAAAACGTAAAACTTTAATGAAAAAAGTAAGTGTTCACAGACAAAAAACACTGTTTCTATTGTTAGAGTAGTAAAGATAAGAAAATTCGAAGCGGCTGGTCTAAAAATATTGACGGCAAAACTTTCAACTCCGGCAGTTAATCGTGTCTGCACAAAACAGTCTAAAACAGAAGAGTCCCGAAAAGTATCAATTTGAACAAAAAAACAGTCCCTTATTAAATAGTCCCGAAAAAAGGTCCAAAGTGGTGACTGATTATAATAGCCGGTAGGCCGAGAAATGCCTATTTTTCAAACATCATAAACAACAAAACAGTGACGACTGTACTCGCGCCAAAGGGATGCGACGATGCGAGCTAGCCAAGAGAGGGTACGACTGCACGAAAATTGGAGCCGACTATTGCCGCTTAGCGGCGACGCGATAGCGCGCCTAACGGCGACCTTAAACCGGACTATTTTGTATGCGACTTTTTTGAAAAGCGAGCTGACTAACATTTGATCAATAATTGAAACTTGGTTAAGTTTAAAATGGTTGAGAATAAGAAAAGGCCCTCGTGGTTACCATCAGGCAATGTGTCTTCCACTGATCCAATGTCTTGTTTCTTTTCCATTGTAATTGAGAATCTACCAATGAAAACATGCGCAACAACGACGATGAAAAGCATATTTATTACACCTCTCATAACTTCTTTGAAGATTCGAAAAAACGCAACCTGATTTTTAAAGAACATTTGCGACGTATTTTACCCATCGAAGTTTTTCAGTTTAGCTGAAAACAATCTAAGTCAGGGGCGGATTTAGGGGGGGGGGGGGGCGGACGCTTCTTCCCTCAAGGATTCGACCCCCTGCCGACCAAAAGGGTCCCCCCTTTGGTACTTTTTAGGAAATTCAGTTTTGGCCGACCAACCCTAAAATTTTTCTAAAGGCGCCTTGGCGCCAATATATACTAATTTTGAGGGGGGTGCGCGCGCTGAAAAAACGGGATTTTGCCTGCGGCGCATAGAATTTAGCCAAAACAGGGTTTAAATCGAGCTTAGGGAAAGCTCCAAAAATCAAATCGGTCGACCTAAAAAGAAGTCGACAAAATTTTTGAAATTAGCCCCCCCCCCTCGAGAAAATCCTAGATCTGCCCCTGAACTAAATTTTTAAGTGGCCAACTAGGTTTCCGAGTTTCCGACTTAGTAGACGTTGAAAGTATATTTGTTGCGATAGGTGTGTCTCAGTTTCAGTATGAAAAAGCTTAGATTTTTTATTTTTCGTTGAGCGATAATACAAACTCATACGAAAAACAAACGTTATGATCTGCCCAAATTCATTTAAAGAAATGCAAAAAAAAACCGGGAAAACTTTTTTATAAACTAAAGCAAAACAGTGAAAATTGAAAAATAAAATAAAGAAAGCAAATACTTAACTGCGATGCGATTGCTTTTCAGTTGGTTTGTTCATGAGTTTCAGGGCTTCACAGGACACTCAAAACAGTCATCTGAGAAAATCAGCGAATAAAACAATAAGTTAGACAAATATTCTGCCGAAAGACTTTCGAAACAACATTGAGATGACTTCAACTAACTTTTTCATCAAGAAATATCTAGCCCGAAAAAGTTTCTTTTCCTACCAACTAGAGTCCCTGCCCAGTAGCAGACTTAAGCTGCAGAATAACTATCTTATCGCACTCAACATAATTCCAAATTATCCGTTAAAAACCCGACTTTAACAAAAAGGTTAGACTCTGAGGCGTTTTCATGCCATTATGATCATATGATCATTATATTAGCTGCTTTTGATTGCTTCCATTTCAGATTCCATTTTTTTAATTAGTACAAAGTTTTTCAAGAGAGTGGTTTCAATGTTTGTTTGCGGATAAAAAACTGCATCATCAGTATTTATGTTACATTCACTTTCGGTGGAAAGATTTGTAAAAAATTTTCATTGAGATATGATTAAGACAACACGAGATTTTCGAAATAGACTTGTGATTCTCGCTACGTGAACAAAATTCAGAGAAGAAAAAAATACTGATCAACTCTATCGAAAAATTTAGATAGATATAGTTTGTATAAGTATGAGCCAGAGACCTTTGGGGGACTTTTTTTGGGAGGGGGACAAGTCATGGGCCGCCTAAGATCCTTATGGGGGAACTATAGTGAGGTTAAACCGAAAAACAAAATTTTTGGTATTCGGCAGGAATTAGCGAGTTTTTGTTTGAAATAAAACTTTTATGCGAGCATAACCTTCAGAGCCTCTCCCCGAGGATATACCTAAAACCTGTCACATAAAAAAACAAAAACCCTAATATCTGTTTTTGTATTAGTCATTACTTTTGTCTCATTTATTCCTTCATTGCCTTGAACTGGGATACAGCTCAATCTTGATGACTACTTAGTTGAAAATCTTATCAGTTATTTTCAAATTTTATTGGCTTTTTAAATACTTCTTCCATAATCTGAGATTTTCATTGGTTACATCAAAACAAATCAGATACTAAATAATGTGGAAAACCATACACTTTTCAATAAATCTCAATGTAAATTATTTGATCAAGAATATGTTTTCGAAAAAAATTTATAATAAAATTTGATTGTTAGCTATGATAAAAAATTATTTTTAGCTAGAATAATATCTTTATCAAAAACATTCTTTATGTTTGAAATAGGCATTTATCAGATTTTAAAAAATAAATTTCGTCAAAAAAAGGGAATGGCGAAGTGATGACGTTTATGAGGATCTTATTAGTTTGTTGTTGCACAGGAAAACCAGCACTTCAATGGAAATACGTAGTGGATAATTAATAAAAATTAGTAACGCCTGATTCATGAACAATGTTTCTAATTTCAAAATTGATTTTAGATTGAATGCTCAATAAATAAGTTACATACCAATGGAAAATTCTATGAAGAAACAAAGAATAAAGAACTTTGCCGGGAAGTTTTTATATTTTTGGGCATCGGGTAGGGGCTAAAAAAATATTTTGAATAATAACGTACGACTTTTTGATTGATTTCAATTTTGCAAAAAAAATTTAAAAAAATTTCTAGTCAGGTGTCATTCAACCGTAAGTTTGAAGCACTGAAGCGCAACATGTGGATCAAACGTAAACTCTTTGATAGAGAAAGTTTCACTAAAAAGATCTATACTTAGTCGGAAAACTCTATTTTGGACGACATAAAGCTCCGAAAAATTGTGAAGAAAGTAAAAGTCAATATAACATATATAAATATAACACATTTCAATGGGTTGCTTCAACTTTCCTGATATTTCAAAGTAAGTTTAAGTCTCCAACATGATTGTTTGTGATTGAATAAATCTCCTATGTTGCAAACAATTTAGTTTTCTTTGTTCTTCTTAATGAGATGCCCTCACTGGATAGGATCGAAATATTTCCATGACTTGAACGAGGCAGATAATACATTCGCTTACACGCATCAGAACATCGTAAGCGCTGTGATGTTTTAAAGTGTTCCAAGTGTAACTTTTATACATATAGCAGCGAGGAACTGAAGGTTCACATCAAGCAAAAGCACTCTTTTCCTGTTTCTTCTTGTGGTCAATTTTATCTTCACAATACACAAGGCGAGTGCATGCACGTTGAGCAACGTCCAACGATGACTGAAAGGTTGCAAGAAAATGTATTATACAATAAAAACTAGAGAATCATGAATCAATGACAAAAGTAGCATGAGTTTGTAGTTTGTAAATTTTGATATATATTTGCAAGCAGCAAAAAAGCTCAAACGATGATGAGAGTGTCAATTCTCAAAAGAAATCGATACGAAACAATTTAATGCAAAGTACTGAGGACAAGATTAACCGATTTATGGAAATTCTTTCTTTTGTGACCCATTGTGGTCTTTACACTCTTCTTTTGGACCTATCATGTTCTTCAGTTTATTTCTGATGAATCTTTTTGTGATTTGTCCACGTTTTTTGTGCCCTATCATGATTTTTCCAGTTTTTTTTGCCAACTATTGTAGTTTTTCTTGCTATTTTTTGCCTTCGGTTTCTTCTAACGCGATATTTCCAGTCTTTCTTTTGTATCCTTTTATGGTCTTTCAGTCTTTATTTTGTGGCCTATTGCTGTCTTTCCGGTATTTCTAGTGTGCTCTAATGTGGTCTTTCCAGTTTTGCTTTTTTGCCCTAATCTGGTCTTTCAGTCCTTGTACGGTGACACAATGATGTTTTTCCAGTGTTTTTTTCATGCCCAATGTAGCCTTTCCAGTCTTTCTTCTTGTGACCTATTGTGGTCTTTCCAGTTTTTTTTTAGTCGTTTTGATCGTTCCTGGTAAGAGTTGATGAAATTCAAAGCTATATTAAAATCTTCAATGGACTTAACAACAAAAAATTCATCGTACTGAGAAGGTAACGGAGCAGTAAAAGTAGTTGAAGGAGACACATAATTAACGATATTTAAAATAACCTCAGGAACGTGAACTAGCTCAAAATCAAAAGGTAACAATCCATCATCGCACCTGGATAAACGTGACTGATATGATTTGTTGTTTTAATTTTCATTTAGAGCGGAAATTATGGCTTTATGATCCGTTTATATTTGAAAACGATTGCCTAATAATTACGTTCGAAAATGTTCGCAGGACCAGACTATCGTCAAAAGTTTCAATTCGTTAGTACTATACTGCTCCTCCGCAAAATTAAGAAACCGAGATGCAAAAGAAATTGGTGCCCTAAATTTTTAAAAACATTTTCCTGCTCAAAACATGCTCCGAGGCCATTATGACTAGCGACGCGTTTAATTCTGGATTTTTTAGAGGAATCATAATGCAAAAGGCTGGGAATTTTGGCAATGAGACCAAAAATGTTCTTAAATGCGATTTCTTGTTTTTAACCCCACATGGAAAATTGTTTTTCTACAGGCTTTTGAACGAGTGACGAAAATGTAACTTGTGTGTATACAAATCAGGAACAAACTTGTGTAAGTTTTTTAGTGTACCCATGAACGAGAGCAACTGTTTCAATGTTTTTGGAGGTTTGAGTGATTGAATAGCCTCATCTTTTGATTTTTTTGGGGAGTATTTGCTCTCGTTCATCTCATAACCCAGCCAAGTTAACTAATTTACCGAAAACTCCCACTTACTAAATTTGAGCGCCCAACCCTCCACATCGAGTCTTTTCATTGCCACATCAGCAAGACTGTTTTGGTCCTCCACATCCCCCTTAGTGACCACCAAGATGTCATCTAAGTAACAAATGACCCCGTCTAAGCCCTGTAAGGTGCAATCCATTGCCGTCTGGAACTCCGCAGGCATAACAGTCAAGCCGTAAGATCCAGTTTTAAATCTGTATGTTCATGTTGCTTCTCCACATAAAATACTGAAATTGCAGTGACTGCTATTTGAAGACGATAAAGGCAACTGACTGAAAGCGTGCTTTAGATCCAAGGATGTGAGTTAGACCTTTCCAGGAATGTCTTTGGTAATGATCTGCGCCACCGAGTCAATGAGTTCATGCATATTGGGCATCTGGTACTTGTTTTTCCAGATCTGCGCATTCATAGGCTTGGCTTTAGGAGCTAATTTTTTTGAACTGTCCTTTTTCAAGGTCAACACAATAGGTGCAATGAAGTGATCTGTCTTGCACTTATCCAGCTTTTTGATATATACATCCTTGACCAAAGTCTTGACTTCTCCCGCAACCTGTCTTGAATATGCATAGGGATTTTACGCACGTTGACTTGCCGAGGGGTAAGAGGAACTTTGAAATTAGTATAAGCTTTATGATTTTTTGAACGCCCCAGACGACTGAAACGTGAGCGTAACTTTTCGCAAAATACGGTTTCCAATAAGCCGAAATGGGATCATGCGGTGTGTCATCTAAAAAATGAACGGTTTCAGCTCTTAATTGAGTTGTCACCACACCCAATTTTTCATGTAGGTCCAGATCAAGAAGATTTCTTGTCCAATTCTCAGAAACAAGAAAAGTGGCATCTTCAACTTTCCAACCATTTGAGGAATTAGGAATTGTAACTGAACTGAATAGGCGAATGGACGCTTGTTATAATCCACATATGTGGTTTCTATTGGATCCCGAACAATATCCCGGAATTAAATAAACTGATTAGGTGAGAGTAATAAATCTAACGTGCATTTGTTGAGGAAAGAGACCACGCTTCCGATATCGATAGTGGAATAAAAGAAACCAGGGCCTGACCGAAGTTGAATACTAAGGCTCCTTGGCTTCCCCACAGCTGATTTTAGCAATTCAATACTGTGTATCTGCATCTTCCAACTGGAAAACTCCGTATTGGGATTCCTTATCGTTCTCAACAACGATGAAATCACAGTCCACTAAGGGGCTATGCAATTCCTCCTCTTCACGAACGAGATTCACTCTCCGTTTTGACGAGTTACAACATTTCGGAAAATGTCCACGTTCTTACAAAAATTCCACGTGACCTCTCGAGTCGGATTTCACTCAAGTTGATCTGGAATGAAAGGATTACCTCAGAAATAGCGATATTTGTTGCTTTGGTTGGTTGGGTTTTGACGATTTACTTGGTTCTGAGGACCGCTACGCTTTCCTCGAGTAGACTGTATCGACAAAGTTGGTTCCTGTTTCATTTTAATGGCATTCAAATTCAACTATGTGGAAGTAGTTTCTGAAATTTGGCTGACGTGCTCGCTCCTTTCTCACATTCCAATGCGAGTTTAAAAGTGCCATCCAAATCCGTTTTGGCCTCGATTAGCTGTTGTTGAACATCCACTTCCCGAGTCCTACCTATGAAGAGGTCTTTAAAAAGTTCCATCTCCTGAGCATTGGGCCAGTTGCTTACATCGACTTGTGCACTTAAACGAGCTTGAAAAGAAGAAAAAGTGTTGTTCCACAACATGAAAAAAGATAATTTTTATACGTTCATAAACTTTTATACGTTCAACCGTATAATCACGTTCCGCTTTAAATAACCCTTCACAGCTAGTGTGAAAGTCTTTGAACGACGTCACACCGATGTCGGTATGTGGAAAAAAGTCCGCGAATCGCCTCTTGCTTTCATTTACGAGGGAGAAGCAAAGCCGCGATTTTAGCCGAGCTTTTGCCTCATGATAGAATCAATTTTGACTAATTCTTGGTTTTTTCCTCCTGCGTTCTAGATTCAGTTCAGTCACTCTCCGGTCAGTTGCTTGATCCGGGAGGACTCGTGCGTTTGCCTCAGCTGCATCTTCACTTGGTCCTATGGCTTCCGGTTTAGGAGGAGGCTCGTCGATATTCTCCGCTGGATCGGCGAGGAGATCGTGCGGGATAATACTATCTTTGAGACTCAACGCCAAGAAGAATTGGCCGACCCACGATTCCCACAAGACAGGTGGGTTCATTGACGGCTTTGCCCAGAATGGAAGGATTCCTAATAAAACAGTCCTGTCTTCGTTCAGTTGAACTGCTGGCTGCGCCATGACATCACCCGAGGATTTTTAACTCAACAACTAGAAAGTTAAAAGGATAATGTAAATTAGTTGATAATAGAATTGGTTTTTTATGGAATGAGTTAATCGGACACACGGTATCATTTTAATGCTACCGTGGCATAACGTTCAAAAATGCCAAAATTATTTATTGCGACAGTTTATGCAAATTTTTGACAAAAAAAAACGCGTTTGTTATCATCATCAAAAAACTTATCATCACCAAGCTCCACCAATTATCATATTTAGGCCTCAAAGTTAATTTAGAAGCTTTTCATGGGTCGTCAGCCAGAGTAGGCTGACGTGAACTATTACCACAGGTAGAATATTAGGAAATTTTTTGCTACCAGATCAGAAGAAGGTCGCGCCAACGCACAAAAGCCCCCTAAACCGACATGCTTGCCTTTGTTACGACTGTGCTCGACCAAAATAGGGTATGTTTGATTTTTGTGATCGACTTGAAAATGCTTCTCGACCAATAGTTTTTCGCAAAACTGTAGCTGCCTGACTTTCAAAGTCGAATCATAAGTCGACAACCTCGGCAGGGGATTCAAATAAATGATTTTTTGCAACACAAGACTTACTGAAATGTGGTTCGGGAGCCCACCAGTTGTTCGAATCCTTTAGTGGGGGCATTGGTAAACCGGAAGATAGCAGTGTAGTTAGAATCAATATCAGTGCCCATTCTACTCTCGGACAAGGTGTTCGAGTTCCCAACTACAACACAACTGTCAAAAAATTTTCTCGAGGCCATCAGATAATCTTCATCAGCTTCAAACTCAGTTGAAGTTTGGACTAGAAAAAAGATAGAAGCTCTTTTTGCGAGCACGACTGTTATTAAAACAGATATATTCGTTCAAAATAATTGTAATTTTTTTTTGAAACTTTCTGTGTTCGTTCAAAAGAAATAGTTTTGATTAAGTTTTGCCTGCCAACTATTCTTAGGAGATATGGCAGAGACTATTGGATTTAGACTGAAATTCAGATAAATTACCGGATGCGGTAGAAACCAAATACTGTGCTTTATGAAGATGTTCCATAATACAGGACGCTACAGTGGTCTTTGTGGTGGAAGTCAGCAATGGATTAAGACCTTGCCTCCAATTGGTCATGGAAATGAAGGGATCTGCTTTGATGCGCAATAGTTCTACAGACTGATTTATGAGTTTTTCTCTGTGTTGTTTTGCCTGTTTTGAAACTTCTTCAACAAACTCCACTCAATAGCATGATGTGAGGAAGATCTGTTAAAATATTGAAATGAAACCATTTTATCTTTTTGGATTTTTTAGGATGGGGGCATGTGTTACAAATTACAATAAAGGGGTTTGTTGAAGAGGTTCCTTCTTTGTATCACACTCGGCCGCTGTTGATTCGTACTCTGTATAAGTGAGGAGCCTTTTCTTCCAGGGGTGAGCCTGCTGAGTGCGAACTTCAACACTGCTTGTTCATTTGTTTTACATACAATCCCACTCTTTGATAATAGTTTTTGAGAGCATCTTCTGGCTCATAAGGACAAAGAAAGTAACAACCAGAATTAACATGCCACTCAATGATACTTCGATGAAGGAGCGCGCCAAAAAACGTAAAACTTTAATGAAAAAAGTAAGTGTTCACAGACAAAAAACACTGTTTCTATTGTTAGAGTAAAGATAAGAAAATTCGAAGCGGCTGGTCTAAAAATATTGACGGCAAAACTTTCAACTCCGGCAGTTAATCGTGTCTGCACAAAACAGTCTAAAACAGAAGAGTCCCGAAAAGTATCAAATTGAACGAAAAAACAGTCCCTTATTAAATAGTCCCGAAAAATAGTCCAAAGTGGTGACTGATTTTAAAAGCCGGTAGGCCGAGAAATGCCTATTTTTCAAACATCATAAACAACAAAACAGTGACGACTGTACTCGCGCCAAAGGGATGCGACGATGCGAGCTAGCCAAGAGAGGGTAGGACTGCACGAAAATTGGAGCCGACTATTGCCGCTTAGCGGCGACGCGATAGCGCCTAACGGCGACCTTAAACCGGACTATTTTGTATGCGACTTTTTTGAAAAGCGAGCTGACTAACATTTGATCAATAATTGAAACTTGGTTAAGTTTAAAATGGTTGAGAATAAGAAAAGGCCCTCGTGGTTACCATCAGGCAATGTGTCTTCCACTGATCCAATGTCTTCTTTCTTTTCCATTGTAATTGAGAATCTACCAATGAAAACATGCGCAACACCGACGATGAAAAGCATAATTATTACACTTCTCATAACTTCTTTGAAGATTCGAAAAAAAAGCAACCTGATTTTTAAAGAACATTTGCGACGTATTTTACCCATCGAAGTTTTTCAGTTTAGCTGAAAACAATCTAAATCAGGGGCGGATTTAGGGGGGGAGGGCGGACGCTTCTTCCCTCAGGGATTCGACCCCCTGCCGACCAAAAGGGTGTTCCCTTTGGTACTTTTTAGCAAAATTCAGTTTTGGCCGACCAACCCTAAAATTTTTCTAAAGGCGCTTTGGGCGCCAATATATACTAATTTTGAGAGGGGGTGCGCGCGCTGAAAAAACGCGATTTTGCCTGCGGCACACAGAATTTAGCCAAAACAGAGTTTAAATCGAGTTAGGGAAAGCTCCAAAAATCAAATCGGTCGACCTAAAAAGAAGTCGACAAAATTTTCGAAATTAGCCCCCCCCCCCCTCGAGAAAATCCTAGATCCGCCCCTGATCTAATTTTTAAGTGGCCAACTAGGTTTCCGACTTAGTAGACGTTGAAAGTATATTTGTTGCGATAGGTGTGTCTCAGTTTCAGTATGAAAAAGCTTAGATTTTTTATTTTTCGTTGAGCGATAATACAAACTCATACGAAAAACAAACGTTATGATCTGCCCAAATTCATTTAAAGAAATGCAAAAAAAAACCGGGAAAACTTTTTTATAAACTAAAGCAAAACAGTGAAAATTGAAAAATAAAATAAAGAAAGCAAATACTTAACTTTGGGGGACTTTTTTTGGGAGGGGGACAAGTCATGGGCCGCCTAAGATCCTTATGGGGGAACTATAGTGAGGTTAAACCGAAAAACAAAATTTTTGGTATTCGGCAGGAATTAGCGAGTTTTTGTTTGAAATAAAACTTTTATGCGAGCATAACCTTCAGAGCCTCTCCCCGAGGATATACCTAAAACCTGTCACATAAAAAAACAAAAACCCTAATATCTGTTTTTGTATTAGTCATTACTTTTGTCTCATTTATTCCTTCATTGCCTTGAACTGGGATACAGCTCAATCTTGATGACTACTTAGTTGAAAATCTTATCAGTTATTTTCAAATTTTATTGGCTTTTTAAATACTTCTTCCATAATCTGAGATTTTCATTGGTTACATCAAAACAAATCAGATACTAAATAATGTGGAAAACCATACACTTTTCAATAAATCTCAATGTAAAATATTTGATCAAGAATATTTTTTCGAAAAAAAATTTATAATAAAATTTAATTGTTGGTTATGATAAAAAATTATTTTTAGCTAGAATAATATCTTTATCAAAATCATTCTCAATGTTTGAAATAGGCATTTATCAGAATAACGTTACTAATAAAAATTAGTAACGCCTGATTCATGAACAATGTTTCTAATTTCAAAATTGATTTTAGATTGAATGCTCAATAAATAAATTACATACCAATGGAAAATTCTATGAAGAAACAAAGAATAAAGAACCTTGCCGGGAAGTTTTTATATTTTTGGGCATCGGGTAGGGGCTAAAAAAGTATTTTAAATAATAACGTACGAATTTATCAAAAAGTCGTACTTTATTATTTAAAATACTTTTTTAGCCCCTACCCGATGCCCAAAAATATAAAAACTGAAAAATAAATTTAAAGAAATTCCTAGTCAGGTGTTATTCAGCCGTAAGTTTGAAGCTCTGAAACGCAACATGTGGATCAAACGTAAACTCTTTGATAGAGAAAGTTTCACTAAAAAGATCTATACTTAGTCGGAAAACTCTATTTTGGACAACATAAAGCTCCGAAAAATTGTGAAGAAAGTAAAAGCCGACATCTATTTCATCAATTAGAAAATCAAGTGGTTTTTGTTTTATTTTTTCATGTATAGTAAGACGAGGAAATAAAATTGATTTTTGATAGATTTTTTCAATATAATGATAGAAGCATTTCTAAAACAAAAATTTATCTTTTTGAAAAAAGGTCGATTCTGATTGGTTGATATCAAAAGTTTTGAAAATTCGTTGAGAAGTAGAGCTCCAATTTTATTGGTTGAGATTAAAACTTTTGAAAATTTCATGATCATTGAAACTCGATTCTGGTTGATTGATATCAAAAATTTTGAAATTTCCATCACAAGTAGAGCTCCATTTTGATTGGAAAAAAGCAAAGTTGTTGAAGATTTCTTTTTAAGAGTAAATTTTTAAGCAACAACAAAAGTGTATTTTTTAAATTCTGAATTTCATGTACATTAGAAATATTCGGTGAAAATATAACACATTTCAATCTTTTCCTGTTTCTCTTTTCCTGTTTCTTTTCCTGTTTCTTCTTGTTGTCGATTTTATCTTCGCAATACACAAGGCGAGTGCATGCACGGAGAGCAACGTCCAACGATGACTGAAAGGTTGCAAGAAAAAGTATTATACAATAAAAACTAGAGAATCATGAATCAATGACAAAAGTAGCATGAGTTTGTAGTTTGTAAATTGTGATATATATTTGCAAGCAGCAAAAAAGCTCAAACGATGATGAGAGTGTCAATTCTCAATAGAAATTGATACGAAACAATTTAATGCAAAGTACTGAGGACAAGATTAACCAATTTATGGAATTTCTGTTATTTTAAAGTTTTAATTGAGGTGATTCTGTAACTTAATTAGTGAACACGTATGCAATATTTGAAAAAAGAAGTAAAAAATCTACTGGATTATAATCAAGCGTGACTAATTGGCTCGTTTTGCCTAGCTATCATTTTACACACTTCATAGTTTAGTTTACTTGATAATTTAGTGTATAGGAGTTTATAGAATAGCGCGTTTTCGTGCAGTTAAATGGCGGCTTATGCATCAAAAATCATATTTCTAATTAATGTTTTTGAAAACTGGCGATGACAAAAAGATGGATAATTTTGTTAGACGTTCAACATTTCCGGATAAGATAGACATAAGTCTTCAGTCAAAGTTCACTTCAAAAGTGAAAATTAAGGTTAAAGCAAGAACATACAGCTATCTGAATCAACAATTTTTCAAAGGTTCTTGGCTGATGATGGGTTTGAATGTTGAGAGTTTTTGGTGTCAATGGGCTTTGAATTTTCGAATTATCGTTGAAATGATACAATTTTTCGAGTAATTTTTTGTTTCAAATTTTTAATAATGTGAAAATGGCAGACCAAGCTAAAACCAGGAAATCCTCAGCAGATCAAAGCAGAATTTAACTCTCTGGGAGTTTAGAGATCTTTTTGCTTCACTTTAGGTTATAAGTAACAGGCAAAAAAAATCCAGTTTCAAAAGAATTAAACATATTTAATTCATTTGAGTTTTCAATAGTTTTTGATGAATTAAGCGAAACAACATGAAAAGGTTTTCAAGGATACTTTCTTTCGAATAGGAAACTCTGAGAAAAAACGCTCGGATCATTGATACACTTTTCCACTAAAAGTATCAATATTTTTTGTTGAAATCGAGAAATCTTAGTTGTTATGGAAGATGCCAGACAAAGCAGAAAATAAAAATCTGCTTTCAACACCTGTATTCAGTGAATGTTTTATCTAAAAATCAAAAACAATCAGCTGTAGAAAGACTTCTAGAGAGAAAAAAAGACTTTTTGCTGGAGTTCTTTCAAATCTACTGATAGTTTCAGCAGAAAAAGATGTAAAAAAGGTAATTGATACGGTATTTGATGAACGGACTAAAAGATTAACACTGCAAGTTTTGCAATTTCGTTCTGGTTTTTCTCAATTTTCTTTCATTTTAAATGTTGGAGGATCTATCTTATGACTTTGACTCAAATTTGCTTAAGATTTAAATCACAAACTTACTTATACACAGTTTTTTGTTAATTTTTTTAAAGCGTTTTTTGGTAGATTTATGAAAAATCAGAAACTCAGAACTGGATTTCATTGCGTATTTTTACTTGTAATTCAGTTAAGAAACTTCCGAGAAAGGCCTGCGATAGAAAAAATTCAGATAATTTGCTGTTGTTTCAATCACCAAAAATTCCGTTAAACTAAAATGTGCTTAAAAGGGCTCCAGTTCGCTTTCACTCAATTATTTTTGAAAATTTCGGACAAAAATCTAGATTAAAAGAGACTTTACGAACAGTTTCCAAGAGAATTGATAATTATTGTTCGCAAAAGTTGTATTTCGCTGACAACTCTCAAAATAGCTACTCAATTAGAGTATTTTGTCTACTAAGTTCAAATTTTACAAAATACGAAGTAATTCTCAGTCGTTTGAGGTGTATCAATAATTTTAACTCTGTTGGCAAATTGTTCGTTCGATTGATACTACCGCCACGTAATTTCCCCGGTTCTGCCTAACATTTCATGCAAAGTGAAATCAATAGCGTGAAACTATTTAAACAGAAAGCAGGAGTTAACCTAAAACTTTACACTTCTATGGAAAAATTATGATAATTAATGTTCAAGAAGCAAAAGAGAGATTAAGAACAGTTATGAAGTTTTAGTTGAAGTACTCTTCAAACATGCTTGTTTAGCATGTCTGTTCTAACATGCTTGTTTAGCTTCATTCAAGATCGTTTCAGTACTAACACAGTTTATAAGACAGAAAATTGTTGATTTTTGAGAAAAAAAGTGTAGTTCCAAAATTGAATGATGTTTGTCAAATAAAAATTGTAGTTTTTGAAAATTATCTCTGCATTTTCCTCAAAAACTTTCCTTTTTAAGTAGCGAAACGATGATTGTGATAAAACCTGGGAGAAAGAAGGAGTTTATTACAATATAGCAAGAATAATGGAGTTTTTCAGAATTTGTATGGGTTTAATAATTGAAAAAAAACCGAGAAGGATTCGAATTATGAAGTTTTTTCAACAATTCTCAATGATTATTGCTGATACTGATCAATCGAAATGACTTTGTTAAGAGGTTTACAATTACCTGGACAAAGAAGCTTGTTGAAAAAACATATGAAAATAGTAAAATTGAGAATTTTGCACAGATGCTAAGTCTTACATGAAAAAAAAATTAATTCATTCTCACAAATTGTTGCTAATTTCAAGGGGAATTTCGAAAAAACGGAGGTTTCAGATATGTTTCACCTAGATTTCAGCATAGTTTCAATATGAGCTTTGATTTAGATAGTGCGTACATTATATAGCACAATGTGGGCTTCATTTTATACTGTACTTTCAATATTCATTAATAATTGATAATTATGAGAGAAGCATTCAAAACATTTGCCAAAAAAATTGATGTTTTTGAAATGTTTTTTTTTATTCAAAAACTTGGGATTTTTGCACGAAATGTCAATTTCGTTACCTTTCTCTTACTTTTTACATGAAACTTTTTTTACCAATCTCAATTCAAGAACAAATCTATAGCCTATCTCAACACAGGAGAAAACCGGATACCAAAAAAAAAATCGAATTGATTTGTAACGTAGCGTCCAAATTTTAGCATTTTAAAATCTAAAATGTATATTCTATCTTATTACATTGGACAATCTATCACTAACTTAATAAATTGATTTTCGTTTAATATTTCATTGGGAAATCTATACACTATCCTAATACTTGGAAAAATGGGAAAATAAAAAAACTTTCTAAGACTGACCATCTAAGGCTTTTAAAATTGGGAAACCTATTACGCATTGTAACAGAATACACTCAAAGGATCAAAGGATGCAGATGATATTTCCAGTATCTGTGGTTTTTTAAATAATTTGTTACAAACTCGAAGCAACCGAGGTGAGTTGCACGCTAGTTAGCCTTAATTTGTCGAAAATTTTTTGACAATTATTTTGATCATTTTAAATTTTCAACAGGCCACGGCATCGAGCAAATCAGTTTTAACAGGTTTGCTTCAATTGATCGACATACGTTAAATTCACCACTAATGAAGTTTAAAAAACTAAATTACAAAAGGGGCCCTTCCGTTTAGTTACGGTAAGTGCACAAGCTGGATAGGGCCATACCAGCGATATAAAAATGCATATATATCAGCAATGAAGTCATAAATCAGCATTAAAGGCATCGTCATAATGTTAATTTATCTTAGCCGTCCTTCCTCTACAATAGCGCTAATGGAGTTGTCGATAAATTGAACTTTGCGTAGCGATCTGCACCCCCTTATACAAAGTATAGAGCTCCTCAGGAAATGGAGTTTAAATGCATATTTCAGAAAAAAGAACTTTTTGCTGAAAATTTTTCAACGCATTTGGCAATTGTACGCAGTTGTCGTTTGTAAATATATAATCAGTTCTGTTTTTTTTTGAAACTACGGCAAGTCGTTCCTTTTTTTCCGACATTTTTCAGAACTGTTGATTTCGTATGACTTATAACATTCGCCCGGAAATATATACCGACAGAAAAAAAGCAAAATCCTTAAAGGCTTTGCTACCGTATAAACACAGCTTCACGTGCTTTTAACCGTCTCTACCAAAGCCAGTTCAATGTGTGGTCCATTAACATCGTGTCGACAAAATCGTTACTATTAAAGTATCTTGGCCAGATTGCGCAAATTAACTTAGTAACATGCAAAAATAGTGACCTCATGGCTGAGTCTCAGTATATCAGACCACGATGTCTCTCCTAAAACCATGGCTATGACTTATTATCAAATTACGATTAGTTTTGTTCAGTAGATAAAAATTTTCAGATCCATCGGAGATGGATCAATCATTTCCCTTAACTTCTAGATTTACTTTATCTGAAAACGAATCTGATGTTCTCCTTTCTAATTCAGGTTATAATAGGAAGAGGCAATTTGCCAAAAAATGATTTTAAAGCCTTTTCACGAGACCCACCCCAATTGATGATCCTCAACAAATAAGCCCTCTCTTAAGCACCGGTAAGGGTTTGAATTTCAACTCTCGGCCCTCCCGATTGATGAATTCAGCACAGTAACGATTGTGTCAGATCAATCGCTACCCTCCAGAGAGCTCTTGAAACTTCACACGTGTTTCCCAATTTTCAGTCTCAGCATAAATCGTTGTTCTTTGTTCGACTAAAAAAACGGTCACGTGTTCGCAAAAAAAAAACGGTCACGTGACTTTGCATACGAATTTTCAAAAGTTAACATGTCAGTTAAAACCGACCTCTCCCAATTCGTTCAGTATGTCAATTAGGACCGTTAATTCTTCGAATTAGCCAATTCTCCCACTAAACTTAGCCTAATTGTTGTGATAAACTTATTAAATAGATTTCTTTGTTCAAATTTACCGCTTGTGTGTTTTCATATCATATGCGCGTTGGGCTTTCCTCTTCTGGTTATCTTACCAAATCTCGCCGTCCCAGCCGTAGGCGAGTGAAGTTTCCCTGGCGTAACTAGACGCAAGAAGGAGTGAGCTGGTGAATCGACCTCCAAATCGACGTCAGGTTGTACCACTCCTTTCTTTTTTTTCTTTTTTTTGCCTCAGCAATTTTAAACCCTAAGTGAAAGTATTCATAAATCACTCCAAAGAGCTTCCTTTCTCACCCCAGTTGTCTGTGTTTCAGGTTGATGCCGCGATTCCAGGCAAGACGCATTCCTGAGTTCTCACAGAAACTAGTTATTGGGACTTCAAGGACCAAATATATCAAACCAGCTCTAGTAAAATCAACAATTCACTCCTACCGCGGCGCAACGCTTCATGATCTGTTTGAAACAGTTTTACAATCAGACCAAAGCGCCTAAATACATTAAAAATAGTTGCTGGATACAATGACAACAGGCTGCATCCACAAGAATTAGAACAGCAGTGGAAAAACCTGATTAACCTCGTCACCAACAAGTTTCAGCCCAAGACACTGATCATCCCCAAATCAATTCAGAACTGTTATAATTCTGAAATAAACCGCAAAATTTATATTCATAATCACGTGCTGTTTAATTTGATAAATAGATTTGTACACCCCCATACACTTATTGTTTCGCCTAACCTCAACCTAAATCTAACCCTCAAATGTTCTGCCGTGATGGCATCCATTTCTCGTTCTACGGTAATGATTTCTTTACAAATTTTCTTGCAAATTTAATCTACAATTTCTCTCGCTAACTTGACACCGCCGTCCTTCCTAAAATGGCTACTCAAACACACTGCCTTATTTGTAAAAGCAGCCTGCGAGGCGGAGGTGTTTGGTGCTTCACATGCCCAGGTTACATGCATGTAAAATGCAGCGGCCTAGCCCGCAGCAGTGATCACTATGACAATTTCAGTTGTCATCGCTGCACCTCCCAATTTCATTCAGCTAACGACAAGCATCAATGCAATCCCCCAACCCTAGCTACAACCACGCTCCCCCAAATGCACCCTCACCCTTCCACTGCCCCACACTCACAAAACTCAGGAGAGTCTTCCACTATAGAACCCAGAACAATACAAGACCCATGGTCAAACCCCTGTCCAGAACTCATAGAAACCACCAGGAAAATATACACCGAAGTGGTCCACTGAAAACCGGTCTTTATGATCTTGTCAAAAATAAAATTGGCTATAACTTTATTGAAACCCTCAATAGAACTTTGAACAGCCTAATAGAAAACAACGAAAATACCTTCGCAATGCACGCAGCAATGATTTTTCCACACCTATTACTGTGCAAAACAAAGTCCGAAATTGACGGATCTTTATCCAAAACAATAGCAAGGCCACTTAAGCAATGGCAAGACGGAGACCTGGATGGACTATATAACGAAGTAAAGGCACTGCAAATGCGCTTGTTGAAAGGAAGTAGAAGAAAAACTGAAACTGAAGCACAACAGTTTAACAAATTAATGAATACTGGAAAAATATCAAGCGCAATTGCAAAACTAACAGACACATTTAAAGGCGTTCTTTCGCTCGACGAGATTGTCAAAGGTAAGACAGTAGAACAGACTCTCATAGAGAAACACCCACCATCTAAACCAATTAATGAGAACTATATTACACTAGTCTCAAACGAAACAATTCCTTTCCAGCCATCGATATTTGATCAGATAAACGGTCAACATATCAAGAAAGCAGCCATGAGAACGCACGGATCGCATGGACCATCTGGTCTCGATGCGAATGAATGGAGACGTAATCTAACACACTTCGGGCAACAATCAGTTGAAATTTCAAAAACAATTGCTAAAATTGCCAAAAAATTGGCCACAGAAGAACTAAATCCAGAACTAATGGAACCATATAACGTATGCAGATTAATACCCTTAGATAAGAATCCAGGGGTAAGACCCATAGGCATAGGAGAAGTTATGCGTAGGATAATAGGGCGAACAATAACTAAATGCCTAAAAAACGAACTCATGTCACTCGGTTCAAACTACCAACTCTGCCTAGGACAAAAATGTGGCATTGAATATGCGATCCACACGCTAAGAGATCAATACAGCAAAACTTACGCCGATGCTGTTTTACTGATAGATGCCGAAAACGCTTTCAACTCGCTGAACCGAAAGCTGGCATTAAAAAACATCGAAAATACCTGCCCTTCTCTTTTAAAAGCAATTAAGAACTCCTACTCCAATCCATCTAAACTATTCGTTAACAAAAAAACAACCTACTCTCAAGAAGGGACAACCTTGGGGGATCCACTAGCAATGGCCATGTACGGTCTAGCCATCGAAAAAAAAACAAACCTCATTAACTCCTTAAATGAATAATACGCAATAAAAACGCAATAAATGAATAATACGCTTAGATAAATACGCAATCGACCTGGCCTCTGAAAAAGGAGCCTCTAACTGGCTCAATGCTCTACCACTGAGCAGATACAACTTCAACCTGAATAAATCAGAGTTCAGAGATGGTATTTACTTAAGATACGGATGGGAACCAACCAAAACCCCACTCACATGTGCATGTGGTGCTGATTTTAACTTGACACATGCGCTTCACTGTGCAAAGGGTGGTTACACACACATAAGACACAATGAAATAAGAGACACATTCGCCAACCTCATAAACGAGGTTTGCCATGGCGTCGAGATTGAGCCGAAATTTCAGCCGTTGCAAGGCGAAAGCTTTGTCAACAATTCAACTACAACCGAAGATGAGGCACGACTTGACATTAAGGCAAACGGACTCTGGTGTTCACGATTCAGCCGCGCTTTCTTTGATGTGAAAATTTTCAACCCCCATGCCAAAACATCGCGAAAACTGCACAAGGATGCATACAAATACCACGAAATGCTGAAGAACTCCAAATATCAGCAAAGAATTTTAAAAGTAGAGCAGAGTAGCTTCTGCCCGCTTATTTTTGGATGCACCGGTGGCGCTGCTCCAACAGCCACGCGGACGATGCAGCGATTGGCCGAAAAACTAAGTGAAAAAAGACAAGAAAGCTATCCAGAATCTATAAACTACATAAGAACTAAAATAAGCTTCGCGCTCCTGAGGAGCTCTATACTTTGTATAAGGGGGTGCAGATCGCTACGCAAAGCTCAATTTATCGACAACTCCATAAGCGCTATTGTAGAGGAAGGACGGCTAAGATAAATTAACATTACGACGATGCATTTAATGCTAATTTAATGACTTCATTGCTGATATATATGCATTTTTATATCGCTGGTATGGCCCTATCCAGCTTGTGCACTTACCGTAACTAAACGGAAGGGCCCCTTTTGTAATTAAGTTTTTTTTAAAAAAATTTATCAAGAAAAAAATTTACTCAAATTGTGTCAAAACTGGCAGGAATTGAGGTCCTAAAGCCAACAACTTCATTGATTTACTCGTAGTTTTCAGCGACAGATTGAGTTGGTTTAGAACCAAACAAACTTATTTAGATGTTTTTCTTTTTCTTAGACTACTTTTAAACTATTCTTGTGAACGAATCACGATAACCACTCTAAAAAAAACCGGGATTTCAATATATAATTAGTATCAAAAAGTTCGGACAGACAGAATTAATCAAAATGAGCAATCAGTGCTTTTCGACGCTTTTTTGCATGCAAAATCTGAAGCAGAACAACCTTGAATTTTTTGTCAGACCAAATTGAAAATGCGAGATTGTCGGTTATCCGATGATTATGCTAGCCTAATTTTTAAATACTGCGATGAACATCCAGTTTTTACTATAAAACAGCTCGACGCTTCGGATGCAATTGCCCGCCGTGGTTATAGATTTTGAGCGAAACTCTGATCTACTCAACAATCTCACCCACCCCCCTTCCCCTATTGTATTTACTAAATAATATCCACCCCTGTAAATAAAAACAGTAAATTCGCACTAGAGCATTAAATGTAAATTCGAATTTTGCTGCATTCTGATTGGTCGAAAGTTCGCTGCCAGTAATCTAATTAACAATCTCCTCCCCTTTCTTGAAAATGGGGATTGTTAAGTAGATCCCGTAACTCTGCTTTATGAACTTTCCACGTTATGTTTATTTCAGTTTCAATTTCAGTTGATGTCTAGACATGTAACATTCGTCTACTGTAGTCACACATGAGGCTTAAGAAAAATAGCCCCTATAACCATTGGCTCAAGATTCAGGGACACTATCTCTTGTGTTTTTCTACCTCAAGAACGGTCGGAGCCAATTCGGTTCGCTTGCGACATGAGACTGGAACCCGTTACAGCTTAAAGGCCACTACCAAAATACCCCCCCCACTCTAGAAATAAAAACGTCCCCATACTTAGGTCTCGAAATACCCAAAATACATGAACGCCGTTAAAAACCGGGTCGGAACAATCCGCTTAGTTACTTTTTATTGGACAGTGGAACTTTGATCCATTTCAGATGGATCAACCTAAAACTCGCCTTATCTCAACATAACTATCATAAAATACACTCGAGATATTTAAATTGAGAACTCACATGTCGATGCACTTGAGTATGAGGAGTAACTAAAAGATAAGCAGCTTGAGAACTAAATAATATAACTGAATAAGTTTGATGCTAATTAGTTTTAACAACAGAAGTAAGTTCTGTCTCAAGAATCAAAGTTTCTGAATGAACCATTGGGACACTCGAGTTGTCCACTCTTCCATTGAATGTTCACTCCTTTCCGTTTGAATAGTCGTCCTTTCTCAAGTCTGTATTCTATTCTCCTGTTTTCAGGATAAGACAGCTCTACTCTCTGATTATTTCGTATCGAGAAATTGCGAATAGCAATTTCCTGCTTTTTTCTTGAGTAGTTTCCCGCAATTGTTAATTCGGTCGTTCTGACTTTTCACTTTTTTGTTTTCAGTTGGTTCGAGAAAACTGAGCATGACTGACTCCATTCGAAATTTTCAAAATCAAAACTTCACTCCAAAATTACGCGTTTCTCAAGGTCAAACCTCCAGACATGACCGACTGGCACATACTCCCCGGACTCGAGACCGATGTCCCCATCGTGTGTTGTCATCTGCCAGTGAGTCCCAGAGAACCGAGTGTTGCTCAAGATACAGTGCCAGTGGTCATTTACAGAAGTTTGCATCGGACTTAAGCTTATCTACCTTTCAAAATTCACAACCATATAAAATTTTCACGCTATCGCTAAACAGCAATCAAAATCTGCACACACCTGCACCCATGAATCCCCGCGTTTTAAGCTGGTATTTTTAAAATCTCTTTTCCTATTCAGTCAGGAAATTGTCATGCATCATTCTGATTTATATAATAGATCTATCATCCATATCTAAAACAATATCCTATTCGTCTAAAATTTCTTTTTCGTGAACCCAGTTTTCATCCGAGTTCACCCTCGAGCCCCCTCCCTCTCAAGACTCAAGACTCTAGAATTTTCCCCTCGAGCCACCGGCTCACCTCATGTCCTTCGCCCTCGAGGTACCCGACACCGGTGTTCTTGACACTGTAATTTGTTCCAACAGTGCTTCTTCGTCATCGGAGCTGATCACAATTTCCTCCCAGGCCTTCAGCTGTTTATAGGATCGCATCCACTCCCTCTGCTCTTGCAACCTCTTCGATTGATTTGGTAAGCTCTTTACCTTCGACTCCCGGTTCAAACAGAAGGAATTGTGAAGACTCATGCTTATATTCTTCGTCAGGTCCTCCTCTAGTATTGATTCCCTCGCTCTAGAATTGTCTCTGGATACTCTGCCCACTCTTTTCCACCCCGTCGTGATCGCATTTCGATGGGTTAGCAGGGGTCTCTTGAAGGCATCTGGTCCTATCTCGGCTTGGAATTGTCGATATTCCTTTTGATGTTTCCTCATGTGGTCCTTTGTTACCACATATAACCAGGATGTTAATGTCGCACGAAACCAAGGAAAGAATCTCAGGCGGCTCCATATATGTCTGATCTCCACTGGTATGGCGAATACCTTGCATGCGGTCTCGAACAACTCAAGTCTCCTGCTGTAATCTATCGCATGAATCGACTCAGCTGTTGGCGTTCTCGATTCTCTATACTTCGCTACGTTTTCTTTAATCCATCGTAGAGCCAGCATCGTGCTCACCACCAAGATGGTCACCTTTTGTCGATGCTCCGGTAGTCCCAACGACTTAATCTCTTCTATGTCCCAGATCAGACAGAGATTGGCGCGTTCTGGGTACCACACTGTCTGCGCCAGACAGTGGCATGGACAATCCCCATGCGTGAGGTCGATGCTTCTAAGATTGCGTTCTCCCGAGGCTTCTAGGAGAGGCTCAAGTTCCATCATTTTCTCGTGTATCACGTCGACTTCTTCCGAGCTTGGAGTACCTATTGCGGGTTTCCCCACCATGTTTTGCCTTCCGTGATCACTTGTGTTTTCGTTCTCCAAGCCTAGAAGTTCTTCACCCCAGATTTCACTCAAGTCGTCTCTTTGTTCCTTCGGTACTGCTCCTCGGATCTTCCTCAACAGCTTGTGTGAATGATGTGACATCCGAGCTAGTCTCACGCACTTGGGCACTGAGAAGGCTTTGTCTATCAATACCCTCTGGCTGGACACCTCCACCATCGCCATGTGTAGTGGATAGTGGCTTCCACATAGGTTAGCCAACACTGACCCCACTAAGGATTTCGCATTTAGAGGCAATCCATAGGCTTCGCTCATGGGAAATCCCATCTCCGCCTCGAGTCCAATCTTCCAACTCTTGATGTGCTTCTGGTTCACTTGTAACACTCCGGGCCATGATTCCACGCTCAACGCGGTCACCAGGTGGTGTTCTGACTCCAGCCTCTCCAGTGACTGGAGACTACACATTCTTGAGAAAAATCCCAAGGCTGTCGCTAGGTTCACGGTGCTACTCGCGTAACATTCAGCCACTATCTGTATCTCGCTCTTCTCCCTTTCCGTGATATCCTCAAACCAGGTGATGAGGTCCTCTCTCTGGAAAGACTGTATCCTGACGCACGATCGTCCATCACAAGTATGCTCGCCGTTGCTACATGTCGAATCAAGACAACTGCCCGGCTCCATCATCTTCACCGACCCTGTTCCACTCGTCACCTCACTCGACTCTTTCATCTGAGGCAGGATCAGTCTGTGTACCATACTCAAGGTCGCCAAATCCTCATCCTCTGTCGGTGCCAATCTCACTCGCTCAGTGACCTCCTCAATCAGGCTCGCGTGGGGATGTGGACACCAGGAGGGTCTGAGTAATTTCCATACCACTCCCAGATTCTTGGTCAACGCGCCATTCCCGTTGCCCATTTTTAGTTCCACTCTTTTACTTGAGCGTGGCACACTTATCACTTCCGGCGTTCTCTCGAGAATCAGACCCAGGCTAGGTCTCTCTCTCTCCACAGTGTCTATTTCCATTATCTTCTCTGTCCAGAACTTCAGTAGCTCCGCCACCTCATAGTTTCTGTGGGCACCTCCGGCTTCCAAGTCCAAGAAGGGGTTGTACGCCATTCCCATCACTCCAGAAACATACTGGTACTCTCCCTTTTTGTTGAGTTTTAAGTACTCCCCTGACGAAGCCAGGTTGCGGTGAACGTCGTGTTTCTCCTCGAACTTCTTGTTGTAGAACCTTCGTATCTCATCTAACTTCCTATGGCTCTCCAGAGATTGCCTAGAACCATCCTCCCTCTCTATTCCAGTACTCTGGTACACATTCAAGATGACTGTGGAGACTCTCCTTTCCAGCGTCTTGCTTCCAACTGCTTTCTGATGACATGCTAGGATGGTACTGTCAGTCATCATCGACATCGTCCATCTCAAGAAACAGGTTGCATCTTTCCTTCTTGCCAGACTCAAGCCTGAGTTGTCCCTTGGCTACGTGCTGCATCAGCATTCGATATATCTCTAGGTTTTTGCCTCCCAGCTTCAACTTATCGTACGAAGTCAGTGTCTCCAGCTCTATCCCCAACAGGCTCCACGCGAACATCAGTTGTCCTGCAGTCCTGATGAAGGGATTCGCCATCAGCGGCGGTGCCGATGAGGGTGTCCTCATGGCCTCTTCAAAATGATCCTTCACTAAGTTTTGCCAGGATCTCTTCAGCTGAATCGCCAATTCTATCTTGTTAACCTCAGCCTTCTGCTGGGTGGCCCAACTGTGTCGTTTGCGTGCTACTCCACTGTTCAATTTCTTCAAGCAGCCTTCCCTTTCCTTCAATGTCCCAAGGGCTATCCACCACGGTCGGGAGGTATTTCTGGTTTTATTCTTCTCAAGAGGATCGGTGGTCACTTGTTTCCCAATAGCCTGATGTTCACTTGAGACCCATTCTTTACCAACGTCTACCTCCCAGGTCTGCCCGCTCGTCGAACCTCGCTTCATTTTTATTCTCTGAGGTTTGAAATCTTCCTCCGTCACTGAGCTAGTGGGGTTTTCCATTTCTTTTTCTATGTCGAGCAGTTTCCTCGGTTCATAGCTACTCTTGTAGGCTGCCGTCTTCCATCGCGCCAGAACCATGGGGGCCGTCTCTCTCAAGTCCTTTTCCGAGACCGCGTCAGCTGAAGGACTGCCCAATCCCTCCACGTCTCTCTTCCTCTTGCGAGACCTCACGTCTTTATTCGGGGGTGTCGTCGTTATCATCACTGATTCAACTTCCTTCTCTCCAACCAACTCTTGCCTCCCCCCTGCTCGAGCCTTAAGGATATTAGTACTTTTAATCATATTACTAGTTCCCACCTTATCCCCCCTTGTATATTTAATTATTTTATTGTCAGTTTTCTGTTTCGGAGTAGAGCTGTCTTTACATTTGTCTTCTCTGGTCTTTTTTGATGTTTTCCTCAACTCGACCATCTTGCTCAGCAATTCTCCTCTAGCTTTCTCCTCTAAACCCGTCCCCATCAGGACAGGTTCACCGAACTTCACCACTGTGTCCCACAGTTCCTCTTTAAAATTGTCCAATGTGGTGTCCTCATCCACCTCTCGATTGAAATCGCTCAAGAATTCTTCCCAAGCATCTTCGTTCAGAGTGCCCAGGAAGGCGTCTCTGTTTCCCTCGAAGGTATTCTTCTCCCTTCTCTCCGCACTCAAGAAGATCATCCCCATGTTGGGATTCTCGCTCGTCAATGACACCTCTGGGTCCTTGCGGGGGGATGAGGTCAGAGGTGGCGTGGGGGTATCTGCCCAGTTTTCTTCACTCAGATCCTTCAACAGTTCCTGCGCAGTGAACTCCTCCTCCGCTGGCTTCCGCTCCGGTGTGTTTCCCACCTCCATATCTTCTCCTGCCTCACTGAGAGTTTCATCCATGCTCTCGTCTCCCGACTCTGCTTCTCTTCTCTCAAGAATCCTCTTGAATCGATCTTCTACGGTGCCACTCCTTTTATCCCCAGGGGTGTCCACCGAAAGAGGTGATGGTGTCGTTGGATTCGTCCCCTTGTGCTCTGTCCGTGCCACATACAATGGACCTGCTGCATCCAGCTTTTTTCCTTCCTGATTCCTTTCCACCTGCTCTAGTCCGTAAGGTGCCCGGTATCTCCTTGTGGCAAACAGCATCTCGTCTGCTTTCAGTGCGATATGCCCTTCATTCACTATCATCCTGCCGTCGTCCCATGCTGGCAACTGGTTCTCTAGACTTGCCCGCTCAAGTACTCTCAAGGTATCTCGCACCTCGAATTTCGGGGGCATCGACCCTCTCATTTTTTTGGCTTGAGTTGTCCATGAATTTATCTTCGCATCGCTGGTATGGAAATACAGTGTAGCCGATGAAGAGCGGATCTCAGCCGTCGGTAAACTCCTTCTGCCGTTCTTCGGTTGTGATTCTCGCGTAAGGGGACGGCACTACCAGGGAACTGTTCATCCCCAGGGTCATTCTCCTCACTATGGGGAACTCAGGAATGCTCGCTGGCAGGACCTCTTTCTCCAATATCGCCTCTAGCTCCTTTTTCACTAGCTCGAAGCTTTTCGTCCATGCAGGAACTCTCAAGATTTCTCGCCCATTGGCTGTCAAGGGATTCAAGTTCCAGAACTTGGGGTAAGTTTCGATGGGGCCCTCGCGCTTGCCTCCCATCCGGCATTGCAGTTGTCCTCGGAAACTGTACACGATCAACTCCGGATCCTTCACCTTTCCAAAGAGCCCCGTGTTGCTCATCTGTGCCCTTAGCACCTCTTGCTGACACCAGTTAACTGTCGTTCCATCCAATACGCTTATGAGGCTCACGTGGGTCACCGAGTATCGATAAGCCGTCACCAGAGGGTCTGGGAATGCAAACGTGAGGCCGGTCCATAGATACAGGTCACGACCTCCCCCAGCCCCCGGTCATGCCCATGGGGTCCGATCTCATGGCCAGGCACAGGTCCGTCAATAGGGGCATGCCTCCATTCACTCTTCTCCATTCCTCTCTTGTCTTCGGGCTCTTTTCTTCACCAGTCAGGTACCTGTTTTGCATCAGTAGATACTGCACTAACAGTGTCCTTAGCCCGGCCGCACACTTGTACGAGTAGGTCTCAATACTCGAGTGTGTTCTTCCCATCGACAGGGGCTCCCCGTACCTCATCAATCGGTGGAATGACGCTAGTTCACCGTGGGTCAGAAGCACTAACGTCAAGTACCCGTCTATTCTGAGGGTACCCACGCCACGACTGAACATGTATGCTGGGCCCATATTAAACAAGTATCTCGTGTAGACCAGATACAGAGCCAGCAACAGACTGATAGGCATATTCAATACCTCCTGCATGAACGCTTTGAAGATAGTCTCCTTCGCGCTGTACACTTCGGTCAGGAACTCTTTTCCCCAACAAGGACTCAAGAACTCGAGAATCTCATGATCCCTCCTCGTCCTTAGCTCACCCTTCGCGTGCTCCCTCCAGAACCCTCCAATTGTGACCTCATTGGCTGCTGTGACGAACCTGCCAACCGTCATCTCCCTCTCCTCAGCCTTTCCCAGTTGCTCCTCAAGAAAGTCCCAGATCTGCTTCACCAGAAGCGGCGCATCCTCTCTTGTTTTCCCCGTGGCGTTTTCCAACCTTGGTGTTAAGAAGGGCCACTTGCCTCCCTCTTGTGCCAACCGATGCACCATCGACTCTAGTTGCTTCTCCGATGCGGCCACGTTCTTCCTTTCATTATTTGGCCCTCTAGATCGGCTGGTTGAGCTCGTGATGGTCAACTCCATGTCCCGAAACCACAGACTAGCCGTCAGGTGAGCTACCACTGGATGATCGTCCCTCATGATCGGGCTGAGCTTAAGTTGCCTAGCGAAGTTAGATATCTCCAATAGGAGGACCTCGTCTAATACGATGAGGATGTCGGCTAACTCGTAAAAGCCTCTCAACGCATGGGAGATATCCGCCCATGCCGCCGCGAGTTCTGATTTGCGCAGTCTCAAGTTCGCCGGTTCCAATTCTCGGTTGGGAGCTGCCATCAGGACTCGCCACCCATTCCCCTCTGCGATCAAGATCAAGATCGCGTACACAAATTGCAGAGCAAGCGGCATGCTCGAGTACCCGGGGGATGTTGTGAACGCCACTTTTCTCTTGGAGCCGAATCTTGAGGCAACATTCTCTTGTACTTCATTTATGGCCGCGAATAATGTCTGGATGGCCTCCCAGATCCTCTTCGGCGTAGGCTCACCACCCTTGAGCTGCTCAAGAAATCCCGTCGCATGCAGATGATCGTTCATCCCTGCAAACAGCAGTAACTCAGGTTCGCAGGGCATTTCTGACTTCATTGCCACCACCAGGGTCAACATCTGGTTCAGCTCCGCTCCCGGCAAGGCATATATCAGGGTTTCTGGCCAAAACAACTTGGGAGACGTTCCTTCAAAATCTGATCCTGCCACGATAACCACCCTTGCTGCAGCCGGGTTTGCCCTGTCGTAAACTGCTAAGGTTTTGGCCAACTGCGCCTGCCCGCAGGGTTTCCCGTATCGGGGGTCATTGGCTAATTTTGCGCCTTCATATGCGGCGTCTGGTAACTCCATTTCTCTCGGGTCCATCAGTTTGTCTACCACTCTCAACTGTGCTGGAGTGGCCACTCTAATTCTGGCAATGCTGGTTCGGTGCTTTGGAGGCTCCACCACCAATCCCGGGTTCCCTAATGACTTGAGAGGTCTGTAATTGATCGGTCCCATCACCGATTTTGTGGGAATTCCAGTCAGATCCGCCGTCTCCATCAACTTCGCTCTCGAGAAATGTGTTTCATGAGCCTTCAACCAGTCCACGCACTGGTGTCTCCCTAAGTCTTCGTGTGACACCTGTTCCAGACCCAAAGCTCTCGCTAGCTCCTGCCTACATTCCAGATCCTCCAGATCCAGTTCCTTGACCTTCTCCTCATATTTCGACCTGCTGGTCTCCAGTGGCTTCTCTGACCTCTTCTTCTCCGCAACCACCACTGAGGATATTATCGACCCTTGAGGAGTTGCTGATATCGCTTCATCTGCTTCCATGGGTGTGGTGCTCGGTAACTTGGTCCGGCTGTTCCTCAAACTGTCTCTAGAATCGGCTCTCTCGCCTAAGCGACTGGACAAAGACCTCGGGTTGAAGAAGGGTGGGTTTGGAGGTGGTCCGAACGTGACCTGTGCTGTCTCCAGCAATTCTGCCTCTAGCGCACATATGTGTCTTTGGAAGACGTTGTTCAACCACTCCACCCCTCTGGGCCTATCAAAGTGAATGCCATCCGCAGATGCATCGTCAGGGAAAGAGGATAGCTCCATTTGTTCAGCCACGTCCAGTAGCCTAAGGGGAAGGACACTCCTTTGATGTACCTTCTTGATTGCTTCGTTCAGGCCTCGCACTTTTGTGTTCATCTCCACTGCATGTTGATCCGCTCCCATGTTGTAGGGAACAGTACATACCGTGAGAATGGACGGATCCATTTGGATCCGTATTTCCTCGAGAATGCAGCTCATCTTTTCGTGCAGCCTTGTCACCTTCCTTGCTTCCCCCCTGGACACATCATTCGTCCCGACCATCAGGGTGACCGTGTATACACTCACCATCCCTAACATCTCAAGTGTCGCTAACATCTGCGGCGTTGCGGCTCCGGCGAAGCTCAAGATTCCCGTTTGCCAATGGGACTGGATCCGGGTCAGCACCCGCAGTAAGCTGTCCCCAATGATCAAGTGAACCACGCCTTCAGGCACTCGCGGATGCGTGAAGTACTCCACCCAAGTCGCGTCGTGGAAGCAATCTCTCCTCTCCCTCTGCGCCGCGTTCCAGTCTATCCGATTGTGCTTGCGATATCTCCCTTCCGTGTTCTTCTTGTAGCTTGAGATCACCACACTCCTGACAGGTTGCTCCCCCCACGTCGAGGGTAAGTCCGCTCTTGCCGAACCCTCTCGACTCCTCAGCTGTAGCCGCTCGTGCAACTCTTTCAATCGTGACGAGCTGCCACTCACCTGACTACTACCCGGGGTCGAACTCGGCGTATATCCAGGCAGCGCGACGTCCATCAATGGTCGTATTACTTGAGTCTCCATTCCGCGCAGGGAAGATGCTGATTCGGGTGGGATCCATACCTCCAGCCCCTCGTTCATATGTTCCTGAGCCGCACGATCGAGGTTGAATCGTCCCTTTGACCTAGGAGCTTCATCTACCTCCATGCGTGACTCTGGCCTTGAGACAGTCACTACCCGTTCTTTGGGCCTAGCCCCTTTCTGCATATCGAGCTCGCGTTGTTGTCGCTGGATCCTCTCAAGTTTTGCCTGATCTCTCTCGAGAGCCTGCTTCAGCTGCTCACAATTCGCGGCATTCTCCCGCACCCTTTCTGCCTGTAGCCGCTCAGCCCTCATCATGTCCAGTTCTCTCCGCGCTTGGTCCCTCTCAAGCACCGCTTGATCCCGGTCGAGGTTCGCCTTGTTTCTTTCCCGCTGGGTTTTCTCGAGTTCTCTCTGCATGGCACTGACGTCCGGATAAGCTTCCCCCGTCTGCTGTGCCCGTGTCATCGATAGTACTTTACTCGTACTCTGGCTCGTGGACCTGACTGATGGTCTGACCGGCAGTGGGAATTCCCCCGCGCCATACTCCGTATTGTTGTTCAGGCCAGGGTTCCTCGCCAAATCGAACCCCCTTATCGCCCCATCCACGTTCCAGGACAGCCATCTGGTTTGTTCTTGATTGGACACTCCATCATTGGTGTAGCCTACCATCAAAACCGCTTCCGTCGCAGACTCCCGACACTCGCCCTGTTCCTCCAATTGGAGGATGGCATTCAGCATCACTGCCATTCTCTCGTCCACTTGAGTATAATACAGGTCCCTCAGCCGCCTGTACAATTCGTCAAGTGTGGGCTTTTTCAGAGCCGATGGCATGGACTTCCAGAATCGATCTGCCATTTCTGTGATTTCAACTTAGCAACTTGAGCTTTATTAGCAACTTGAGTTTTACCTGAGCAACTTGAGTATGAGCAACTTGAGTTTTACCTGAGCAACTTGAGTTTTCTTTTTGAGATGTCGTTTTCTTCCTTCAATTGAATACAGATGAGTAGTCAATGTGAGTTCAACAAATCAATCTGAAAATAACACCCGATTTTTAGACCGACAAGCTGTGTCCCTAACCAGAAAACCCCATTACTTTTATGATAAAAACCCCCTCTTTTTCGCCCTACTAAAATAGTTCATTTGAAATATTCTAAAAAGATACATGCAGATACATTTTATGTACATTTTATGATGCAGATACATTTTATGTTTTAGCACCATCAATCATTTAAAATAATTATTGTCATGCCAATCACCCCTAAGATCCCTTACCTGTTTTGTACCCCAGTACCTAGCTCAAGACTCCTCCCTCACACCCGGCTCGATACCCCCGTGTACCCGACTCAGGCGATGCTCAAGTAGTACTTCTTATGAAGATACACCATTATCTCAGTTTCTGCAAAGACCACATGTAGGATAGCGTACAATTCCCTTGGGCTCAGTTTGCCCCTGTTTGGGTCATACACCGGCATTGAGACCTCTGTTATCCCTCTTTCAATCATGAAGTCTCGTAGTCTTGTTAGCGCCAACATCACGTGTTCGGGATCAATTGTGTTCCTGTCATTGACCCTCGTCACTAGGAAGCACAGGTATTTCCCCGGGACTTGTGCTACTGATGGTGGGAGCGCTGCCATCCCTCCCAGTCCTGGTCTCTGTCTGAACAGAAACTCTACGTTCTGGTATTCTCTCTTGAAGTCAGCTTCCAGTCTTGATTTGAAACTCATGTCTGCCGTGATGCAGATCGCGCCCGTTCTGTTTGACAGGATGAAGTCACTATCTGTTACCATGATGTTTTCCGAGTACTGATTGGGTATTTCAAATTTCGTTTTGAAATTCCGGCCTATGTTAGGCTCTGGCTCTTCTTCTTCCAGTTCCAATTCGCTTGTTTCTCTCACTTCCTTGAGCTTCTTTATCATCAAATTTTCGGTGTGGGTAAGTCCTACCCCCACTCCCCGGACAAAAATATTTATCGACGTCCCCGTCGATGTTGTCGGGTCTGAATTGTCCGGTGGAATGTCCAGCGGCCTGTCTGTCGCCGTCCAGCCGAAGAGAGGGTCTTCTGACTTCTTGTGTTTTTCCGCTGACACGTCGACTTGCTGGATACTCTGTCCTCCATGGCCTTCGTCTTTGACGTCGCGTACCCACTCTAGTATCCTCAAGTTCGTGTTCTCCCTCCTCTCTATCTCGCTCTGTTCGAGGTCCGTCTCCATTTCTGGTGTCGAATAATCTTCCTGCGGATAGTGTCCTCCATCATCAATGACCTGCCATTCCTCTTCGGCTTCCAGTTCGCCTGCACTCAGTAATTCCTCGCCCAATTTGTCTGGCTGTATCTTGTCAATCAAGAAGTCATCCCCGTATCTGTTGTATCTCATACCCGTCCGTTTACGATTGCCAGTTCTGGTTCCCGGTGATATTGGTCGATCTGGCTCCATCCACTTCGGCACCTCCGGGTCGTTCCAGTCTTCTTCTGCAAACGATCCTGCTTCAGACTCCACCTCTATCTTTTCATTGTCGTCCAAGCTCAAGTTTTTATTGCCATCATTTTTCTCCCTGGTGCCCTTCTCATTCACCTCACACGCTGGTTCTACCACCAGGTACTCGAGACCCTCCATGTCTTTCGGTAGGCACCAGTCTTCCGGGGACGGGACGTGAGGCTTCAGATTCTCGTAATGTGCTGCTCGCCCAGTACTCAAGCGGTAGAACCGTCCTTGTTGATGTACTTCCGTTATCATGAATGGTCCCCTCCACTTCTTGAGTAATTTCTTTGTTCCCTTGGGCGGTATGACATTTTGGAAGACCCACACGCACTGGCCCACTTCATATGGGCTCGCTTGTAATTTCTCGTCATATTTCTTGCGTTGTCTCATTTGTGCTTGCGCCGTGTTCCTCCTGCATAGCTCGTTTAGCTCTTGTTGTCTTTTGATCGCTTCCTTCACATATGCCTGAGGCGACGTCTTCTTCCCCTCGTATTCTGGGTAGAAGAATGTTAGAGGCATTGCCCTCTCCCTGCCCGTCAACATCATAAAAGGACTGATGCCCGTCGTTGAGTGCTGCGTACTGTTGTATGCTCCTACTACCTGTGGCAGGTATTTGTCCCAGTCCGTCATGTATCTTGAGCAGTACACCCTTAACATGTTGACCAGTGTCCTGTTCTGTCTCTCTACCAACCCATTGGTCTGTGGATGATAGGTCGTCGAGTGTGCTTGAGCAATATGCGATCTCTTCATCAATTCTTTCGTCAAGTGCCCCACAAAAGCTTTGCCGTTGTCCGACTGGAACGTCATCGGACAACCATACCGCGATATCCAATGCGTTATCAGGTGATCACATGTCTCCTCGGCTGAGGCTGTCTGGCACGGAACCGCTTCCGCCAACTTTGTGAAGTGATCTATTATAACCAGTATTTGGTTATAACCCGACTCCGTCATGCAGATTTTCTGATGGTCTATCTGCACCACTTCATTGAATTCCGAACTCTCGACAGACTTGAGGGGAAACTTCATCTTTCTTGGGTCTTTTACCTGAAGGCATGCTAGGCAGGCATTCACCCATCTCTCGCAAGCTATTCTCATTCCCGGCCAATCAAACCTATGAAGTATCCTTTGTTATACTTTATCTATCCCCTGGTGCCCCATCTGGTCGTGTGATCTGAACAGCACCTCCGTTTGATACAACTGTGGTAGTATGATGAGGTTGCGTTTGTGTAATACCTTTTCCTCATATCTCCTTTTGCACGCTACCACCCCATCAGCTGTGTGATAAAGTAAGTCTTTCCTTTCTTTGTAGAACTGGCTCAAGATCTTGTAGCTGTCCTCCTCAAGTTCCCCTTTCTCCTTGACCCCCGACTGGATCCATTTGGAGAGATTACTTGTCATTTTGTCATTCTTCTGGGCTCTTATTAAGTCTGACAGCCTATATCTCGCCTTGACATGCTCCTTTAGCGCCATGATCTGTCCATTCATCTCACCAGGGTTGTGGATGTCATCACTCAGTTTCACGCATATCATCCTTTTCACGATTTTCATGTCGTCTTCTGGTACCAGATTCGTTCTGACGTTTGAGTTGCACGATAGTTCCCTGAATGGCTTTCTTGAAACCGCAATTTTCTCAAGTTCTTCACCACCTCGTACCTCTTGTGTGTCCAGATTGTACGTTCCTGAAGATGGATCCGTCTGTAACTCCCTGTCGTGTTGTCTTATCTTCTCTTCCGCCAATATCATGCTTAGACTGTCCTGGTCTTCACTGCTCTCATCCGAATCTTTATCCCAATCTTCACGCTCCCCGGACAATTTCCCTTCTCCGGTTCCTTCTTCTTCCATGAACCTGGACCACTCCCCGGACTCTTGATCTAGTCCCAGGTGTTCAGCCTCTTCTTTGAACGCCACTTTCTTTTTCCTAACCTTGGTCTGTTCCAGAATGTCCTCGGGGTTTTTGTCAACTAGTGACCGCACGACGTCCTTGCTATCAGCCACGCTCCCTGTTGAGGAGTCAGTATTATTCACTGTCTCTTGTTTCCGAAGTATGGTGACTTCCGGTTCCTCTTGACCCTTCTCCTGGATCACGGGTTTGTCATCCGATAGTTTCTCAAGCAGCCTCATTAAGTCTTCACCTATTCGGGCAGTTCCCGCCTCCACCTGGTTGAGGTCATAACCTTTTGCCTTGAGCGTTTCCCTCACGATCTTGGACTTGAGCATTGTTCCTACCGGAATCCTTCTGCTTTTCTTCAAGATGGTCTTTTCTGGATGTTCTTTAGGTAATTCCGGGTGATCTTCAATCGGTTTGCCTGATTTGTCCAGCCATCTCGTGAGTGGAAGACTGTCGTACGTTTCCTTGTCCATGAAGGAGAAGCCATCTTTGATCTCAGGTCTGTCCGCCTCTCTTTGTTCTTGTCTCTCGTAGAACTCCGTCTTCTTACTCAAGCTGTCGGCATTCTGATGTTTGTCTCGTGTTCTATGCTCAATTATCATATTGTATCCGTCTAGGCGAACTATCCACCTCCCGATGTAACTCTGGTCCATCGAGTACGTTTTCAGCCAGCTTAGTGCTCGGTTGTCGACTCGCAACTTAAATGGCTCACTGCCCAGGTACGCCCTGTACTTTTCAACAAAGGTAACCACCGCGAACATCTCTGCCTTCGGTGCTCCGTACTTCATTTCCGTGTCACTCAGGACTTTGCTCCCGTAAGCTATTGGTCTCAAGACTGTTTTCTCATTCCACTCTTGTTCTTGATGGAGGATTCCTGAAATCGCAACTACCGACGCATCCGTGTCCAGCACGTACATCCCTTTCTCAGTCGGCATCCCCAGTACTGGTGCCTCACATAGCGCATTCTTTATCCTCTGGAATGCATCCTCTGCTGCGTTGTTCCATGTGAACTTCTTGCCCTTGTGCCTCATCAATTGTTGCATCGGGTACACCTTGTCCGCGTAGCCTTTGATGAACTCTCTGTAGTAGTTAGCGAAGCCCAGGAAGCTCATCAACTGGTGTTCCGTCTTTGGTGACTTCCAGGTTAGGACTGCCTCCACGGCGTCTGGATCAGGTCTGATGCCGTGCTTGTCTACCATCCTGCCCAAGTATTTAATTGAGTCCTTGAGTATCTCGCACTTTGATGGTTTACACTTTAGCCCCGATCTTTTCATGCACGCGAACACCTCGTCAAGTCTCTCAATGTGGTCTTCTAGTGTTGGCGTTGCTATTACCACGTCATCCACGTAGCACATTACCAGATTGCCATACTTTTTTGTTACGCCTATCAGCGCGTGTGCCATCAATCGCTGAAACGTGGCTGTGGCATTGCAAAGTCCAAACGGCATCCGTTTCCATTGAAACAGACCCAACTCGCAGGCAAACCCTGTCTTGTCCCTGTCCTGCTTCCGTAGTGGTACCTGCCAAAAGGCCGAGCCTAAATCAAGGGTCGTAAAAAATTTTGCATCACCTAACTTCGAGAGGCTCTCATCAATCCTAGGTATGGGATAGGCATCCTTCACCGTGACGGAGTTCAGGTATCGAAAGTCACAACAAAACCTCAACTGGTCGCCTTTCTTTTTTGCCATCACTACTCCACACGCCCACGGTGACTTCGATGGTTCTATCATGTCATACTCTAGTAACTTTTCGATTTCTTTTCTACACGCGTCTGATTTGTGTGGGGTCATTCGCCTCGCCCCCTCCCTGTGTGGTACCGCGTTTTCCTCTAATTCTATTTCATGCTCAACAAAATTACAACACCCGATATCCGCCTTATGCCTCGAAAAAACTTCCTCGTTCCGCTCTAGTACTTCCTTGATGGCTTCGAGCTGTTCATCTTTCAGTTTGCCCCTTAAATGTTCAATCTCCGGCAGCACCGGTTTATCAGTCTGCATTTCATCTAGTGTGGGTCGCTCTGGAAAGTTCGAACAGCTCGACAGCCCATCGTCCGTTTCTGACTTAAGTGATTTAATAAGACCTGATGAATCTTTTATTTTCTGCAATCGTCTCAAGATACAAATTTTGTCCCTGTGATTGGGACAATCAACAACTTCATTTTGTTTTGAGTTCTCAATCGTTTCAAATCGAGTTTTAACCGGTAAAGCATATCCCAGTTTCCTCCCTCTCTGTATCGTGATCGGTATATCAAGGGTATTCAACAAGACACTGACGCAGAGGCCAATCTTCGTTATCGAGAATGATCTTCCTAAAACAGCAGCACTTTGACTATTAGGATTCGGAACTATACACACTTGCTTGTTGTCACTTAGTTCATTGTAATTTTTCATCCTCAAGCTTACGATTGCCGCTTCATTAGCTTTTAGCCTCACCCTCCTACTCAAGAATACCGGTGCTTTGTTTTCATTTGCCATTATTAAATTTACCGGTTTGATTGCGTACCTCCTATCCGGGTTCCGTATCCTGAACATTGCGTTATTTAGATCAATCGTTACGTCGAAATTCCTGATGAAGTCTCTGCCCAAAATGAATTGGTCAGATTCATCTAGGTTTTCTACTACAAGAAAACTCATCCACAGGTTACGTTCCCCCAGATTGAGCGCTATTATCGGCGTTCTGCCTAACACGCGCAGGGCTCCTTTGTTCGCAGCCGACAACCGTATTCTCGAATCTATCAAGTCATCTTTGTTGAAGCCCATTCGTTCCCAAGTTTCGATTGGTATGACACTCAAGACCGCTCCTGTGTCAAGTAACCCACGTAACTGAGTCTTCTTGCCACTTATGTCTAGCACGTGCCCTGTCACATCTGCCTCTGTCCCAATGTGCATTGCATCTTCTTCAAGCATGGCGCAGTGTCCAATCGATCTCACTTTCAATTCTTCTTTCCCTACGTAGATTTGCCCAATTAGGTCTTCGTCACATGTTATCATCGTTCTGGTATAGATGTTGATCCCATCTATATTTAGCATCACCTCGTGTGGACCATAAGCTTCAGTATACCTATTATCAACACGTACCGAATTGCTGCCCCCTCTCGTGAGTAGTGCTCTCAACGCCCTAGAAGTCGTTTGTGGGCTTATACAACTGAAGTAATCTGCGTACACGTCAATGTGCATTATTGTCTGGTCGCTCGGTTCGCTCAAGTTTCTGGTTACCTCGTGGCCGCCCACTGTGATTATCGACATTATTCTAGCCCCGATTTTCGAAATGCCTAATGGCTTTCCCGTCACCATTTTTACAGTGTTACAATTCCCGGTCTTTGTTGAGCCTGATACGGCCTCTGGTGTTGGGTTTGATCCGGTTAATGCTTCGTTGAAATTCTTTCTTTCGATCTCCAGTTTTAGTCGTTGCTCTATTTCTTTCGCAGCCAGATCCTGCTTCACTTTGTTGATGGCCTCCGCTGCCGCCTTCTCGTAATCTATTTCTGGGGCTTTCTTCGCCGTGGCTTCTGCTGCACTACCACATTGTGTTACAGCTTTCACTGTTTTCGTTGGTAGCTCTACATTTGGTCCCTCGAGTTTTTTCGTCTCAAATTCACCCTGTCTGTTTCTCTGGTTCTGCACTGCTGCCAATGCCAACTTGTGCTTTGGATGACTCTGATTCTTGACCGCTTCCCAGAACAACGGACAGTCCATCCTGAAGTGCCCCTCGTGGTTACAGAAGAAGCATCTCGCACCTATTTTGATGATCAAGCCACTATAGAACTCGTATTCTTCCATCTGGCTCATATCTTCCTCATCGGGTGCATATCCCAAACTCTTCATGCCCTGTTTGTATGTCGTGCAATCCGCCACATGATGATCAACTGACCCGCAGTTAGCACACGACCTGCGTTTGTCCATGTCATCTCTAGGTTTGTACCATGACGACCTTTGTGGCTGACTCCCCCCTTGGGTGTTCCTGTTGTCTGAGTACGAGTATTTCTTGGGTTTCATCAGCATGTATTCTCTTGACTTCTGCCTCATCTCTTCTGGAGTTGGCGCACTATCTTTCGACAATGTGTAATACGTTGCTAACATCGTTCTCAAGTCATCACTCTTTACCCCATCAATGAACTTTGAGGCTATGCTGAAGTTTCTTCTATTGGTAGATTCTTCTGGGTCACTCCTTCTTCTCAAGCTCTCGAGATCATCTAGGAACCTGTCTATCGATTCGTCATCTCTCTGTCTCCTTTTTTCAAATCGCATCATCGCTTGATGACCCTTCATGCCTGAGCCGAATCTATTCAACATTATTTCAAAGATTTTGTCCGCGGTATCGCGTTCTTCTTCTTTCTTCGCAACCACGCATTTTAATGCCGTGCCTTCTAAATTGCTGAGTATGGCTGTGCATGCTTGTCTTTCATCGTTCAAGTTGTCCTGTTCTAGGTGTAGTCTCATCACTTCCACCCAAGTATCAATGCATCCATCAGAGTCATCTTTGAATTCTTTTGGCTTCTTGAATGTTTTTCTGGATTTTCCCTCTCTTCTATCATTCGAGTCGGTGTTCCTTGTGGCGAAGGCCTCTAGAGTTCTATTCATCATTTCCCAAGTGTTTGCCCATGTCATAGCATCCGGTCCTGCGTTGCTGTTAGTTGTTGAGTCCCCCGGACCAGTCGTTGTACTCGACGTTCCATTCTTCATTATTGTTTTCGCAGCTGTTGGACCGGCAGCTGTTGGTGCTATGCTCACCGTGTCCCGGGTTAAGGGCAACGGTGTCGATTGCCGTTTGTTCCTTTGTGGTTCCACAAAGTCAACTCTGGTGCCTTGCGTACGATCCGCTGCCGGTCTTTCTTGTGAAGTAGAATTTCTCAAGATTGCATCCAATTTCGCCTGTATTGCACACGAACTTTCTGCCTGATTCTTGCTCATTGTGTCCATTCTCTTTTCCAGGCTACCTAATTGGCTGTTGACATCATCATATCGGTTTTTCAACTGTTGCATATCTTTTTTGATGTTCTTATCTCGTTCTTCATTGGTGGCTTCTACCTTGTCTGACATCTCCTTGAGTCTCTCATCTGTTGCCTTAGCCAGGTTAAAATAACTATCCAGATACTCGTGTTTGTTGTATCTTAATTCTTTTCTTATCACCTCTCTGTCCTCTTCGCTGTGCTTCAGTTTTTTGTCGATCTGATTCAGTTTCGCCATCAAGTCACCTAGCTCAATAGTAGCCTCATCATGGTCAGCCGTCGGTCTGTCTTTGGCCGTAGCTTCTGCTTTAGTCTGTTCCTCTCTTGGATTGGCTTCTGTCGTCTGTCGTCTTCGTGCTCACTGTCCCAAATGTTCGTCCTCTTTCAGCTTTTGGTTCTTCAGTCATGTTTTCTTTCGTTTTTATTCCGACCATCATCGCCAACCTTTCTGTAAAAGATGTCTTTTTTACTTGAGAGTCTTCTTTCACCGTTTCTTCGGTGTTGCCTATTGCATCTTCCACATTGTCTATTGGTGAGAACTCTATGGGTTTCGGGTTTGGTTCTTCTGCATTGGGCATTGGAGTTGACTCCGTCGCAATTTTCCCTGTTTCATCCACACTTTGATCGGGTGTCTCTAGATCAATCTCGATGGTGGGTTCTACTCGTTCCCCTTCTGTGCCCTCTTTTGCTCTGTTCTCCGTTGTACTCCTTGTACTGACCATGTTAACTGAAAAGCTCTTCTTTGTTATCTTCGGACCCATTGATGTTGCTTTGCGTAGCGACGAATTATATTTTGCTTCGGTAGATCTTTTTTCAGCTACCGGTACCCTGCTCCGCCTCATTATTTACAATTGTTATTATTTACAGTATTATTATCTATAAAATTTCTGCTCTAAGGTTAAAAACTCTAAGTAAAAAGAAATTGACAATTCGCTAAAAACAATTTTTCTTAAACTTTTGAAAACTTATATGTGTTAGGTTAGGATAGGGAATGTGTTGTTATAATTGGTTACTTCAACCTAACTTAGTACTCTTGTAGTACCCCCTTCCTAATACTGTTCCAAGACTTTCTCTCTACCGTCCCAAGACTATTCAGTGTTGTCCCAGTACTTCTTATTGGTATCCTCAGACCAATGTCCCAAGACCAACGTCCCTAGACCAACGTCCCAAGACCAACGTCCCAAGACTAACGTCCCGAGACCAATGTCCCAAGACTAACGTCCCAAGACTAATGTCCCACGACCAATGGCCCAAGACCAACGTCCCAAGACTAACGTCCCAAGACCAATGGCCCAAGACTAATGTCCCAAGACTAACGTCCCAAGACCAATGGCCCAAGACCAACGTCCCAAGACTAATGTCCCAAGACCAATGGCCCAAGACTAACGTCCCAAGACCAATGGCCCAAGACCAACGTCCCAAGACTAATGTCCCAAGACCAACGTCCCAAGACTAACGTCCCAAGACTAATGGCCCAAGACCAACGTCCCAAGACTAATGTCCCAAGACCAACGTCCCAAGACTAACGTCCCAGGACCAATGGCCCAAGACTGTTTCGTACCAAGACTGCTCTGGTCCAAGACTGCCCCAAGGCTGCACTGTCCCAAGACTGTGTTGCCCCAAGACTGTCCCCAGACTGCAATGTCCCAAGACTTCTTTGGTACTGTCCCAAGACTCGTCACTGAATGTCTGGATATCGGATCTCTTTCTTCTTCGTTGTAGGGACTTCTTGATTCACTGTACCTTGTACCACTACTCAAGCTCTAGTGAAAATTTTCCCAAAAACCCTCTCTTAATGGCCAAATGCTAACCCCCCTTTTTGAATTACCTCTTTTTCTATGTTCCAATCAACTTGAAACCAAAACCTGTGCGCAGGTATCTTGTGATCACCTGTTCGTATAAAAACCAATCGCAAATCCTCACCAAAATGCAACAATATATATATATATATATAAAAACAATTTTTTTTTTAAACAAGAAAAATAATAAAACAGAGAAATCAACCCACCTAAAATTCAAAGGAGACAAATGTCGACCTTCTGTCGAAAAAAAATGTCTGGTACCTAACTGCCACGCGTTTTCCTCCCCCCACTAGCGATCTTATGGGGTATCACAAGAACTTTCTATATCCGTTCCCCCCTCCCAATCCAACCAACGTACCAATCTTAACTCGAGTTAAATTTTGGATATCCACCTATTATTACCAACGCGTGTTGATGGCTAATGTAACTAAATCAACGATGTCGATTAATTAGTTACTCTAATTTCCCCCTTTTTACAATTTACAACCGCCAACCTCTAACCTAACCAGCCCCCCTACTAACCTCCCCCCTCTTTAGCCCCCCTCTTAAGCCGAAAAATCACTTAAGCGCCGGGTGCTAAACCTCTCGAGAGAAAACCGTAGACCTGTTTCCAGGCCTGCTTGAGTAAAAATTGCCTCAAAACAATGGGACTCCGCTTATCCAATTTTACACTTATTTCCTATAATGTAATGTGGATTCTAACGATACCCGTTGCTCGACTTGAGAACCCCCCTGTGCGTCCTCTTGTAGTGGTCCTGTGCTGGTTGTCTCTGTTCTGCACTTGACAGCAGAACCACTTTCCCACTCGACTGGTCACCTCTTCCAATCAAGTCTCCTAGTGGTCCGTTTCGATCCTTATGAACCACTTTCCCACTCGACTGGTCACCCTTTCCAGTCAAGTCTCCTAGTGGTCCGGTTGGGTCGCAATCTATCTGAAAACCCTTAACAACGCCCCCCACTCGGGCACCTTACTGAAGTCACTGGTTTAAATTGCTAGATTGATCGAAACGATCGGTCTTATAAAACAGTATGTGTATACTATTTAATTAATACAAAGGTTTGATCCAACTAATTTGGTATCAAAGTCACTGTCTTTTTTCGTTTTATGGTTTTTGTTCCTATTTGTATTCTTTTTTGCTCGTGTTTTTGTCCCCCTAGTTGCCCCCCTTCACTCGGTTAGCTAAGCCTCGTTCGGAGAGCGTACCAGGAAGTTTTCTTGAGTTTTTTTTTAAAAAGCTATCACGGTACAACCGGAAGGTTTACACGTTCCCGCTGAACCGTACCACCGGTACTCTAGAATGGGCATGTAGCCCGGAGCTGTGTCAAGTGGGTTCGACTCCGTAGTCATGATGTCGTAAAAACACCCAGGAGCGCCATAAAAACACTATGTAACATTCGTCTACTGTAGTCACACATGAGAAAAATAGGCCCTATAACCATTGGCTCAAGAGTCAGGGACACTATCTCTTGTGTTTTTCTACCTCAAGAACGGTCGGAGCCAATTCGGTTCGCTTGCGACATGAGACTGGAACCCGTTACAGCTTAAAGGCCACTACCAAAATACCCCCCCACTCTAGAAATAAAAACGTCCCCATACTTAGGTCTCGAAATACCCAAAATACATGAACGCCGTTAAAAACCGGGTCGGAACAATCCGCTTAGTTACTTTTTATTGGACAGTGGAACTTTGATCCATTTCAGATGGATCAACCTAAAACTCGCCTTATCTCAACATAACTATCATAAAATACACTCGAGAAATTTAAATTGAGAACTCACATGTCGATGCACTTGAGTATGAGGAGTAACTAAAAGATAAGCAGCTTGAGAACTAAATAATATAACTGAATAAGTTTGATGCTAATTAGTTTTAACAACAGAAGTAAGTTCTGTCTCAAGAATCAAAGTTTCTGAATGAACCATTGGGACACTCGAGTTGTCCACTCTTCCATTGAATGTTCACTCCTTTCCGTTTGAATAGTCGTCCTTTCTCAAGTCTGTATTCTATTCTCCTGTTTTCAGGATAAGACAGCTCTACTCTCTGATTATTTCGTATCGAGAAATTGCGAATAGCAATTTCCTGCCTTTTTCTTGAGTAGTTTCCCGCAATTGTTAATTCGGTCGTTCTGACTTTTCACTTTTTTGTTTTCAGTTGGTTCGAGAAAACTGAGCATGACTGACTCCATTCGAAATTTTCAAAATCAAAACTTCACTCCAAAATTACGCGTTTCTCAAGGTCAAACCTCCAGACATGACCGACTGGCACAACAGTTGCTCTTTTTAATTATTTCTGTCTGTCCGAACTTTTTGCAACTCTATAAACTGACCTCAGGTAAATTTTCCTATGCCGTGGGATTTACCTGTTACGGAGTATACTGCTCAATTGAACGTTTTTTTTTCAGCTCTGGAAAAACCAGAGCGGAAAAGTTGAGAAAAATCATGATTTTTTTCGGTTTTGAGGACGCAACCTCCCTCATGTCAGAAAAGCTAATTACCGGACGGTTGTAACTTTTACCGGCCCTCTAGTTCGAATATTGTTGTAGACTGCTTAAGTTGTCGCTCAAACTCTTACAACCTCCTCCATCTTTGTCCGCTGTTTCTTCTAAGCCACCAATAAGTTGCAATCCTCCAAAAGGTTGCAAAAAAAGGTTGAGTTTCTGAAAACCAGTAAACAAGGACCTTTTGGAGGATTCATCTCCTCCAAGCGTTTCAGCATCAATATACTACAATCCAAAGTTCAAATGCATCATGTTTTTTATTTTATTGGATGTAGACCACTTTTCTTCCATGGTTAGAAAATGTGGTTTGATTGCATTTTAGTTGGCAGTTTCGAGTGAATTTAAGAGCCTAACTTGATTGTCTCTTGTCACTTTGATTTTCAAGTGAGTATTTTTTAAAATTGATTAATGGCGAATCTCAATCTTGTCTGTCAAGCCGACTGGAGTTTTTCGAATATTTCCAAGTGCATCGTGTTTTGCTACTTCATTGAAAATAGGAACGGTTTTCTTCCAATGAAACAACTGGTTTCCGTTGCATCTGAGATTGTTTCTTTAAAAAAATCTAAAAGTAGTGCCTTTTTGAGTGGAAATTGATAGCTCAACTTGATGGTCCCAGATCGTTTTTAATTTTTCAGCTATATCTAGCTATCTATAGTAACTATAATTGCGTGTGGCAGCTATCTCCAATGTTTAAGCATAATTTTTTTTCAGGTTCAACGAAAGAATTTTTTTACGTTTAAGCTATATCATATATTGCAATGGTTAAGATTTTTTGTTCGATTTTAGAGTTTAAATTCAGTGTTTTGTTTTATCAAGTTTGAAATTAGCAACCCAATAGTGGGATGCTGTCAGGATTTTCCCTGGTTTTGCGATTCTGGCCTCTGTATATTGATAACCAAATCCTTTTAGCTGACGAGATACGGCCATTTTTAGGATTTTTTCAAAATTTTCAGGAAAATTAAATATAAAAAAAGTTTCGCAATTAATGAATTTTTCAACCTATAGCTGCGGGCTGTCGGGTTTTTCTCAGATGGTTGCTAAACTTGCCTCCAAATTACACTTCTCAAGTCTTTTTTAGTTTTCGAGATATGAATTTTTTTTATGAATTTTTTTAAAAAAAGATCGATAAAACTTATATTTTTTAAAAAATCGAAAGTTTTGAAGCTCTCAATCCTCTTGTCAGAAACTGAGAGGGTGCTCGCAGGGATTACGACTCTTGCTTCTGAATATGACTGCTCAAAACACTGTAGTTTTCGAGAATGATGTTTTCTAGGATTCCTTCAAATTTTCAGAGAACTTAGATACCAAAAAATTCACAAAGTTTGATGTTCCCACCTCTATTGTGAGGCTCTGTTAGGGTACTCTCAGGAGTTGCGAATATGGCTGCTTAAAACCTTGTAGTTTTCCAGATCTGATGTTTTTTTGTGATTTCCCCAAAAGTTTTTCAAAGAGTTTTCAGAAAATTTAATTTTAATTTTTTTTTCCATGAAATTTCGAAGATTCCAATACGGTAGTGGGGCTGTCAGTGTTCTCAAGGGTTGCGAAACTTTGAAGATCTCAATCCTTTTGTTGCAAAATGTGAGGGTGCTCTGAGGGATTGCGAATCTTGCCTGTGAATATGACTGCTGTAATCTTTGTAGTTTTCGAGATATGGCGTTTTTAGGATTTAAAAAAAAAAATTTTTAGAGAATTTAGATACAACATTTTTCGCAAAATTTGAAATTCTGTCGGCGTACTCTCAAGTGTTGCAATTTTAGCCTTCAAATATGGCTGCTCAAAAACTTGTTTTCTGGATATGACGTTCTTTGTGATATTTGTAACATTCGCCCAGACATTACACAGTGACTGTGAGTCGAAAAAATACCTATTGACGTGTGGCAGGCGTCAGTTACCTTAGTTCTACTCGATTTTAACCGTCTAGACCTAGCCAGTTAATTTTCTGGTCGGTTTAGGGCTTTGTAAAAAGTAACCATTTTTGGACCACCAGTCAAAGAACTTTTGATCAGCTTTCGTTTACATTCGAAAATAACCACACAGCTGGTTCTCGGACCCCCAGACTACGTGATTACGATTAAAAACAAGGCTGGAAAACCATAATTTTGATGTTTTTAGTGACAGTTATATACCTCATCCTCTGGTGATGGATCGACTTTTTCCACTCTCTAACTACTCATGCTCTGAAATACTGTACAGAATCGGAAAAAGGAAAATTTTGCTGGAATTTTTTAGAAGCATTTGGCGATTGAACGCAGCTGTCCTTTTTAATTGTTTAATAGATCCTTTTTTTCACAAAGTGCGGCAAAAAAAAGTCGATGCTATGGCGTTTGGACTGATATTGCCTGATTAGCTCCATGGAAGCTTTAGAGCTCTTTAGAACTCTATTACTTAATTTATCAAGAAAAAAGTTTGCTCAAATTGTGTCAAGCTGGCAGAAATTGAGGTCCTAAAGCCAACAACTTGATTGATTTACTCGTAGTTTTCAGCGACAGATTAAGTTAGTTTAGAACCAAACAAACTAATTTTTTGATGTTTCTATTCTTCTTAGACTTCTTTTAAACTATTTCAGGGCACGAATCGCGATAATCACCCTAAAAAACCGGGATTTCAATATAAACTGACCTCAGGTAATTTTTTCTATGCAGTGGGATTTTGTCACCTGTTACGGGGATAGTATACTGCTCAATTGGACGGTTTTTTTTTTCGTCTGGAAAGAACCAGAGCGGACAATTTGAGAAAAATTATGATTTCTTTCGGTTTTGAGGACGCAACCTCCCTCATGTCAGAAAAGCTAATTACCGGACGGTTTTAACTTTTACCGGCCCTGTAGTTCGAATATTGTTGTAGACTGCTTAAGTTGTCGCTCAAACTCTTACCACCTCCTCCATCCTTGTCCGCTGTTTTCACTAAATCACCAATAAGTTGCAAAAGAGGCTGAGTTTCTGAAAAACCAGTGAGCAAGGACCTTTTGGGGGATTCGTCTCCTCCAAGCAATTTAGCATCAATATACTACAATCCAAAGTTTATACATAGTTTCAGGATCAATTTAAGAGCTCATTGTTGGGTTAACTACTGTTTGGAGGAATGGCCACTTTCAAACAAGTCGGTCGCACCGATAGAAATTTTGGAATATTTCTAAATACATCGTGTTTTTTTTTTCATTGGATGTAGGACCACTTTTTTCATTGGATGTAGGACCACTTTTTTCTTTTGATTGCATCTATTTACTTGTTAAACAAGTTCAATTATTTTGACTTTTTTGTGTAAATTTAAAAGCTTAACTTGATTGTGACTTGTCACTTTTGTTTTCATGTGAGTATTTTTTAAAAGTGATGGCCAATCTCAATCTTGTCGGTCGTGCCGCATGGAAGTTTTTGATTATTTCCAAATGCACCGTGTTAGATTTAATTGCGAATGACAGCTATTATTTTGTTAGCTAATTCTTGTTAGTTTTTGAAATATGAAGATTTTAAAAAAATTTTCAGATTTTTTCCAATAAACTCAGTTTACAGAATGAATCACAAATTTAGAAGTTCCTTACCCTGTAGTTGAAGGTGATCAGTGTGCTTTCTGCGGTTGCGAATCTTGCCTCACAATAACACTGCTCAAAATTCGTGTAGTTTTCAAGATATGACTATTTTTATGATTTTTAAAGAAAATTCAAATTAAGACTTTTAAAATCTCAATCCTTTTGTTGGAAACTTTGGGGTGCTCCTTAGTGAGGGTACTCTCAAGAGTTGCAGTTTTCGCCCCTAAATATAGCTGGTTGCAAAACCTTGTAGATTTCCAGATATGAGGTTTCTTGGGAGTTTTTCAAAAAACTTTCAGAAACCTTAATTTTTTTTCACGACAATTCGAAGTTTCCAATTTGCGGCTGTCAGACTGTCCTCAGGGGTTGCGAATCTTGACTCCAAAACTGAGTGTGCAAATCATTTTAGTTTTCGAGATATGAAGGTTTTTGTGATTTTTTAGAATTTTTTTTCATCAAACTCAATTTACACAAAAAATCACAAATTTTGAAGTTCCTTACTCTTGTAGTTGGGTTGATCAGACTGCTCTCTGCGGTTGCAAATATTGCCTCACAATAACACTGCTCAAATTTGTGTAGTTAGCGAGATTTGACGATTTTTATGATTTAAAAAAAATCAAATTAAAACATAGATTTTAAAAAACTCTACAAATTTTAAAATCTCAATCCTTTTGTTGGAAACTTTGGGGGTGCTCTCAGGGACTGCGAATCTTGCCTCTGAATATGACTTCTGAAATCTTTGTAGCTTTCGAGATATGACGTTTTTAGGAGCTTTTCGTATAACTCAGATATGAAAATTTCCAAAAATTTTGAAATTTCCATCTCTAAGTGAGGCTCTGTCAGGATACTCTCAGTGATTGCGAATCTTTCCTCTAATTTTGATTGCTCAAATTTTTGTAGTTTTCGAGATATGATGTTTTTTAGGATTTTTCAGTGAACTTGGATTTAAATATTTTCACAAAATTTGAAGTTATGATCTCTATAGTGAGGCTCTGTCAGGGTACTCTCAAGAGTTACAATTTTCGCCTTCAAATATAGCTGCTGAAAACCTTGAGTTTTCCAGATATGACTTTTCTTGGGAGTTTTTCAAAAAGTTTTCAGAAACCTTGATTTTTTTTTCATGAAAATTCGAAGTTTCCAATTCTGTAGTGCGGCTGTCAGACTGTTCTCAGGGGTTGCGAATCCTGACTCCAAATATGAGTACTCAAATCTTGTTACTTTTCAATGTATGAAGATTTTGTGATTTTTCTGGAAAACTTTTTTCATAAAACTCAATTTCCTAAGTCATTCACAAACTTTAAAATTCCTAACCCTGTAGTTGGCGCCGGTCAGAATGCTCTTAGGAGTTGCGAATCTTGTCTCGCAATAACCGTGCTCAAATCTTTGTAGTTATCGAAACATGACGTCTTTCAGAATTTTTTCGAAGTTTTTCATATATCTCACATAAAAAAAATTTCACAACTTTTGAAGTTCTCATCTCTATAGAGAAACCTTGATTTTTTTTTCATGAAAATTCGGAGTTTTCAATTCTGATTTGGGGCTGTCAGTGTTCCCAGGGGTTGCGAAACTTTTAAACCTCAACCCTATTGTTGTTCTTTAGCAGTCAAAGCTTGACTCTAAATCAACGTTGCGAATCTTGACTCCAAATCTGAGTGCTCAAATCTTGCTAGTTTCCGAAATATGAAGATTTTTAGGACTTAACAGATTTTTTTTCATTAATCTCAATTTACAGAATGAATCTCACATTTAGAAATTCCTTACCTTGTAGTTGAACATGATCAGAGTGCTTTCTGCGGTCGTGATTCTTGCCTCACAATAACACTGCTCAAATTTGTGAAGTTTCAAGATAAGACTATTTTTATGATTTTGTAAAATAATGTTTCACTAAACCTTAGATTTTAAAAAGTTCTGTCTTTTGATGATCACAATTTGCTTGTTGGAAACTGTGCGGGTACTCTAAGGAATTGAGAATCTTGCCTCTGATTATGACTACTCAAATCTTTGTAGTTTTCGAGATAATACTATCTTTAGGATATTTCAAAAATTTTCAGAGAGCTTAGAATTAATAATTTTCACAAAATTTGAAGTTCTCATTTATATAGTGAGGCTCTGTCAGGGTATTCGCAGGATTTGCAGTTTTGTCTTCTGCTAAATAGCTGCTAAAAACTTTGTAGTTTTCCAGATATGTTGTTTCTTGGGATTTTTTCAAAAAAATTTCAGAAAACTTCATTTTTATCTAAATTGGTTTTTTTTCTCTAATGAAAATTCGAAGTTTTCAATTCTGTAGTGGGGCTGTCAGTTTCATAGGGTATGCGAAACTTTTGATATCTCAATCCTTTTGTTGGACTTCAGCAGTCAAGTCTTGACTCCAATTCTGCGTTGCAAATCTAGATCCCAAGTCTGTGTAACATTCGCCCAAATAGTGACGGAGCGTAGAAAAAGCACCTATTGACGTCTGACTGGCGTCAGTTACCTAAATTCTACCCAATTTTCACCGTCTCGACCTAGCCAGTTGATTGTCTGGTCTTTTTAGGGCTAAGTAAAAGTTACCATTTTGAGGCCATAAGTCAAACGATTTTTTATCAGCTCTCGTCACATGCGAAGATAACTACATAGCTGGGTCTCGGATCCCCAGACTACGTGATTACCATTAAAAACACTGCTCGAATATCATATTTTACTATGTTTTTAGTGACATTTTTATTGCGAATCCATTGGAGATGAACTGACCCTTTCCTCTTCTTAGCTACTCATGTTCTGAAATACTAAACAATACTTTCAAATGTTCAGGGCCTTAAACCGGCTAAAAAGTCAATTATATAGTCTCTCATACATAGTCTTTCGCATATAATAGTCTCTGGGCACCGAGCTTCCAATTCCGTACTTTTCCGGAGATAACGTCATTATCTCTCTAACTTCGCGGCACGGGAGGGTACTGATCCGCTCCGGATGTCCCACTGAACCTTCCTTTCGGGTGTTTTCTTTCGAATAAGCGTCTTATCGTGTCTTGTCATCACGATAAATAGCATCGTTGTTCTCTGTCGATTTCCAACTATTCTTTTGTCTCTCTTATTCGATTGTGTAATTCAACTGTGTGACATTCGACCAGAATGTGGAAAATGCAATCTCTGCAGAATTCGGAATTTTAGCAGTAAGCCTTCCGGATTGGTGGTTTTTAAGAACTAAGGGCGTTATTGGAACGTTTAGCCAAACGGTGAAGGCTGGAAAATTCTAGTATTTTAAAATTTTAAATTTTCGAAGTGATGACGTAACATTTCTGAGAAACGTCAGAAACGGCCATTTTAGCAAAAAGAACTAAGAAAAACAGAACAACAACGTTAGTTGCGCTGACGAGAACAACTTTATTGAAATTGAAGAAGTCGAAATTGAAGAAAAACAGCAGCAGAGTGCAGAGAACGTTCCGAGTTGCAACTATTGTGCTGCTACAATAGTTGCAAGGCCGTTGCGAACAACGGTGAAGGGTAAGAAACCAGCCTTCCGTGTTGTCGTGAAGTCGAACTTAAGGAGCTTGATTCACCGGATTCAAGAATCCGGAAGGGTCTCGGGACGGAAAACTTTTATTGACTCATATGAACTTTTAGCATACTGTCATGTCCTGACTTGAATTTAATTGATATTTGGATTAGTTTTGACAAGGATGAGGTGCTAAGAGTTGGGGGGAAAGGGTTGATCCATCTTCGATGGAGATGATGATTTTTATCTACTGAACAAAAACAATAGTAATATAATAAGTAGTAGCCCTGTTTTTAGGAGTGACCTCGTGGTCTGGGGATACTGAGACCCAGCCATGAGCTCACTATCTTTGCATGTAATTCAGTTAATTTGAGCGTTCTGGTCGAAGCCGGAGAACAGTAACGTTTTTGTCGACCCGATGTAAGAAAGACCACCGAAAAGTACTGGCTTGGTAGAGACGGTGAAAAACATGCAAAGCTCTGTTTAGACGCTAGCCAGTCGTCTTAAGACTTAGTTTTGTTATCCGTCGATATGTATCTTCCGGGCGAATGTTACATGTATGTTTTTATGGCGCTCCTGGGTGTTATTCTTTCATAACATCATGACCGGCGTAACCGTTAACGAGCACTCCGCGCCGAGCGGGTGCTCACATTAACGCCCTTAATAGGCCTAAACTGCCGGGGCGGAAGGGTAGTTCGGAACGCGGAAGCCTTCCGGATTACCGTGAATAGTTTTTTAACCTAGTTAAGACCGAAAATTCACGAACCAGGAAGGGTGGGGGGAATCATGAACCCCTCATCCCCTGAGTGGTTTGTGACCAAAAACACTTAAAGATATAAGCAAAACCAAACAAAAAGTAGTATAGTACCCAAGAAAAACAAAAAACAAAAAAAAATAACCGAAAAAACCAAAAACAGTAAAAAAGTAAAAAATCAGTAGAAATCATCCCCCGAGACAAGATGTGATTCAACCCCCCGTTTGTTGTTGATAGATATATTGTTATTACAGGCATTTATATCAGTCAGGATCGTTACGATCAGTTTTGTGGCCCGTTTGTGAGGCTTGTACTGTAGGGTTATTTGAGCATTTAAGCACGTTAATGATAAATTGCGCTCAATCCGGAAGGGTCAGCTGATTTGCGCTCAATTCGGAAGGGTCCTGGGTGAAGACCGATCCGGCAAGCAGTACAAGGAGCAACAAGAAGGGGCTCAACGACAACAACAATCGACTGTTGGGTATCGTTAACAAGTTTTGTATCCCTTTTGGTACAAAAAGTAAGATAGTAATCTGTGGGGGGCTCGACAGTGCTGCACTGTAGTGACCCTTCACCGAACTGCGAATATCCGAGTTAAGCATCTTAATTCGGATAATAAACAAACCCGGAGGGGTATAGTATTACTAATATTTTTACTTATATAGCCTATATTAATAGTCTTATATCGTTTTTCAGTGAAAAACAACGAAAACAGACCGGTTTTTAGGGTCAAAATAGCGATATTTTGATCCCCCCACAAGTCGCGATTTTTGAGATATCTATATTTTTTGAAACGACTGTAATAAGTAGAACCGGTTAACTTTAGTTCGGAAGTGGTTGGAACTAGTTTGGTACAAAAAACCAAATTTTCCCATTTTTTGATAGTAAGAAACACTATAAAATCGGAAAATTTTCTGAAATCTTTGAGTTAGGACAGTAAAAATAGTTGTTCGGACAACGTCCACTAGTGAATCTACGAGTTTTAAAACCCGCTACCCGAAAGTCTTCCGGGTTGCAGAGAAATCGAACATAACGTGTTTGATTTGGTGGATTCATCAATCCGGAGGGGTCCAGGTAGCATAGTTTTTCGCAAATTTTTTCTACAAAAGCGTTTTAGATCGGGTCTTTTGCATTGAACTACAAGAGTATAGGCCTTCTGAGCTCAGATCAATAATTTTTAGGTCGAAAGGACCAGATTTGCGGAAAAAGTTAGGCGGAACCTATAAGAGAGAAGATTTTTGAGTTTGGAAAAAAGACGTTTTGGTTAATAACTTTGGAACTACATAGCATATCGAGTTGATCTTGGTACCAATAGATCAGAAATTAGCTGAGCTTACTGATAAGGTCAGAAATTTTTTTGGAAAAGTAAGCGAGAAAATTTTTTTGAGATTGTTTTTAGCAAATTACACAAATCCGGAGGGGTACACCCTTCACGTTTTATAAATTTTTCTGAAAAACCCTTAGACCCCTACCAAAAGGTAATAGCGGTTGAATAAAGTAACTTTAGGCCATTCTAGACCAAAAGGGAGGGCTAAGGGCACAGCAAAAGCTTAATCGAGCCGAAGTTAGGCCAGCAATAAGACCCTTCACCGTTAGCGTGAATTGTCAAATAAGAGGATTAACTTCAATCCGGAAGGGTCTAGGAAGGTAGTAAATACCCTTCCCAGTTAATTGAAAGAGCATAATTGCATCGGAGAACGTATCCGGAGGGGTATAGGTTAAAAAAAAGGAAATCTCCGAAAAGCCACTTTTACAAAAACCGGAGGGCTCCCAATCCGGAGGGGTCAAAAATTTTTTCAAGTTAGGAGGGGTCCGAATCCGGAGGGGTCTTATAGTAACCAACTCAGAGGGGTCCAAATCCGGAGGGGTCTAGATTCTATCAATCCGGAAGGGTCCTATTTGTGCCAATCCGGAGGGGTATTATTTTATTAAGGACTTAGGTAGACGAAAGAAAGACTAAAAAGTGAGAGGTATTAGGTTATTAACACACAGGCTAGGTATCAGTGACTGCACTGGTAACTTGCCTTTCAATAAGAACCAGACTAATACAAAACAGGTCCGAACTCGGATATTCGCGACACTAAGTCTAAATTAAAAAGAGCGTGATTCATTGGTGTGGATTGAAACATAAGACGTTTTTGGGAAAAGTGACTGCCCTGAGGATTTTAGTAGGTCTAGCTCGAGCAGTCCGAAGGCAGATAGGTAACACAGTACTCGGTGGGTGCAATAGACGCCCACTTGAGAAAATTACTGCCTTCAAAGTTTTGTCTGTTTGGTGCGGCACCGAGCAGGGAAAGCTTTTTCTTTAAAAGACAGGTTCGACTATTGTACTGCGACCGACTAAGAGTACAAGACACATACGTTTTTTTTATATATACATTCATATTGTGTCAAAATAAATTATTTGTTTTTGATTTTAAATCAACATAAACTGTGCTTGATAGGGTAGTGAGTACACTATCTTTTAAATTGACTGATAACATCATATTGTGCTAATTTCAAAATCTTTGGACCGATAATCGGTTAGTGTGAATAAATTTTATACAAACTGTACTCTGACAACATACGGGGATTCTTGGTCACTATTTAATAGAATCTTGTGGAATTTATTGTGTTGTGTCATTATTATTGTTAATAAAACTATTAAAAAGTGACAAATAGAAAATGAGTCTAGACAAGTCAAGGATACCAAAACGAGGTAATAGCTCTAGGAAATTCATACCTGAAGAGCAAAGAAAAACGATGACCGATCCTTTTGTGGATTGGATCAAGCGATCCCGGTCCGATAAAGAGGAGACGGTTTCAGGCAGAATGGTTGAAACGAGAAGTCAGAAGACCTCAGAAGAGCGAAGAGAACTGTTAGAAGTGGAGGTCAATACGGACCATACCATGAACGACAACCAGGGAGTAAATGGACTGGAAGGGAGAGGCAGGAGGCTGGCGAGTGAATCTACTCCGGTAGAACAAGGCCATGATTTTGCCACTTCCACCGGGACATTGGATCGAGAGGAGATGTCGGAACTGTCCGACATCTCAACTGAAGTAACGGCAACTAGAAGATCTCCGACAGACAACACTATGATGGCAAGCGGAACTGGGAAACAAGCAACCTCATCATCGTTCTCAGAAAGAATGAAGAACACCTTCGGAAACATCTTTCCATTCAGCATGGGAGGAGGAGCAGGAAACGATGGTGAGTCCCAGGAGGAAGAGGATGAAGAGGAGCAAGGGGACTTTGGATCTCAAGTCAGCCTCAATAGTTCGATCCAGGAGAGTGAGGCACACGTCGGAAGAGAGACTGGAACCACGGACAAATTTGGTGTAGTGACAACGATAAGCAAAGAGGCAAACACACCGGGCCAGTCAAAGGACTTCGCGATTAGGACAAGTTCGGAGCCACAACCTGGAGAGAGTAGAACCAGAGGGCTTGGCAACGCGTTAATGGATCCTGAATTAAATAATGAAAAGACGTTGAAGCAGAGAGTCAAGGCCCGGATCTCGACAAGCACGAAGTTACCTGGGACCGACAGGGTTACACCACCACTAGTGACGCCACTCATGGATAACGGGGCAGCACTAGAGGAAGCCTTAAACAACATAGTGGGCAGTTTAGGAGAACAAAATGAACAGATGTCGATAAGGATGAGTGAACTAGAAAGAGCAGTTCACATTGAAAGAGAAAGTCTGCGGGAAGAAATAAACCGCAACAGACAAGAAGTTGGCAGAAGCGAAAAACGCTTGAAAGAAAGAACGGACGAACATATGACGAGGAACTTGTCGCGAATGACAAGAGAGGCGGAACAGAGGGAGTTACGCTTAAGAGCCGACATGGAGAAGTTAAGAATTCAGCAAGAGCAGTCTCTTGGGTCTCTTGACACAAAGATAGACGCGATGATGGAGAGGCGGACTCAGGCTATCATGGATAGGTTGGACGGGCTACTAAGCAGCAAGAGTGGACCAAAAGAAGGAGAGCCGAACTCGGGAGGTCGCAGCAGGGAACCGAGGGTGAACTTCAATGAACATCAAAGGAGGAAGACGTATGGATCCACTAGAGGCAGGGGCAGTTCATCAGGCTATGCCACAAGGGGTAATACAGCATGGGGCCCGAACAGTAGAGCGAGTTCAACGGGGAACAGACAAACCTCGAACGAACGACCAACGCAAAGCACACATGCGACTGGGAGAAGCGATTCTGGCAACATGGGGCATACAAGCCCGAGGAGGAGTCATATGGGCCAAGCGGGAAACGCTCATGGTGATTCGGATTGCAGGGATGCACCGCACACAGAGCCTTCGACAAGGTGTGAGGACACTCAAGCGGGACACTCAAGGGATGCTACGGCAATGGCCACAGCATTTGAACCCCTGAACAGGTCTTTAGAGACATTCCTGACGAGGTTATCAAGAACCAATGAACGCAGTGAGAAGTCCAGAAGATTCTTTAAGAAACCAAGATGCTACAAAGACAAATCTGATGGCTGTATTGATACCTGGATAGAGGTAATGAAGCTGCATTTCGAGGAAGAGGACTTGTCGGAGAGACAGGAATGCAGCGCGCTCACCAGCAACTTAGAAGGGACAGCCCTGAACTGTGTCATGGCCAAGAAACAGTATCAACGTGACACTGCTGAGAAAATCTTCGAAATCTTGTTAAACCGTTTCGGATCAGGGGTGCAGGGGCACCAGGCGATGATGCGCTTCGAGAAACGGAGGCAACGAGAAGATGAAACAATAGACAAGTTTCTCGATGATTTGGAAATGCTGAGAAGACGCAGCCAACCGGATGAGTCAAACCGAAGGATGAACCTGGCCGTAGCCTCAAAATTCATCGATGGTGTGAAAAATGACGAACTTCGTACGATGCTAGCAACGCATTACACACCACTATCAACTAATGCGCCAACACCGGAGGAGTTGAGGCTCAAATCAAAAGAGTATCTATTGTTGAAACCTCCTTCGAGATCTGGATATTACAAGAACAATTATGGCAATTTTAACAACGGACCAGCAAACCAAGGGAACAATTGGTACAAACCGAGGGATGATATGGACAAGAGACGCTCTTGTGCTAATTGCAGTTCAACAGACCATCATGTGTCAGCATGCCCAGCTTACAAGCAAGGCATGAAAGCAATAGGCTTTAGCCTCGAGGACGAAGATGCGTCAGAGTTGGACCAGGAGGATTTCATGAGAGGAGTAATTGCGAAATTCGGCCCGAGGTGTTTCTTTTGTAACTTGGAAGGTCATTTTAAATCAGATTGTCCGCAATTCTGGGATGCAGTGGCAGACATCAAGCATCCAAGACATGAAGAAGCTTTGTCAGGAGTGAAAGCCAGCAAGGCTCGACTTTTGAGTGAAGCGGAGGCACGCAGAAAGGATAAACCTCAAGAGCTGGTGGCAAAGAAGATGCAAGCGGTAACAGAAGAAGCACGTGAACCGGAACCAGCAACTGCGGCCGATGACTTCAAAATCAATTATAGGGCAGCTGCGAGGGATGCTATAAATAGAGTACAGCAGGAACTAGTGACGAAAGAGATTGAGCAAAAGGTGAAACTCGAGCTGGAGAATGAAAAATTACAGGAGCAACTGAACGCCTTTGAAGCAACGGAAGTTGAAGAGGCAAAAGCACCAAGCAGCTTGAGCATGAAACTTAATGTTATCTCGGGTCAGAGGTTCGGTATGGCACCGCAAGGAAGTAAAATACAGTCGATAATCTCGGTGGCTGGGCATCAGGTAATCAGAAATCTGAGTGAACCATCTGAGTTCACTTTGATGCATTTGGACACATATGCAGACTATCTGAGGCAGATGGAGCCACGCACCGAGTCGAGGGCTGTGAGGGCACTACTAACCACGGGTGGCCCTCGCATGAAGAAACTTCATGGACGCTACCTAGAAGTCTATGGGCCGTATCAAGTGATGCTGAACGTGGATGGGATCAGTATCTACACCAGGACTTATGTAACAAAAGATGATGACCAAATAGGGCAGATCTGTTTGGGTGAAGAGGAACTCAAAGTCCGCAGGATAGGCCATGACGCCATGATGGAACAAGACGCGGTACACATTGGATATGAAGCAGATGTGACAGCACACCTGCTCCACACCAACGGAACAAAAATCGGAGTCACAGGGCTTCTGGACACAGGAGCGGTGGTGAGTGTGATGCCGATAAAAACTTGGGAAAGAATGGGCTTCACACGGGAAGATCTGATTCCTACGAACCTCCGACTGGCCGCCGCAAATCGAGGAGCCATCTACGTAGCCGGAAGAACACCGATAACGGTCCTTCACATGGGAGGACGAGACCTTTGGATGAGCTTCCTGGTGGTAGAGAATCTGGACGACGCCGACCAATTCATCTTGGGCAGAGATTTTGTCAGGAATTTTGACGTGATGATTGACTTGAACAACGGTCTAATACGGATTAGAAACCCGGACCGAAAGTATGTTAAGAGACCAATTAATAGGATAATAACAGATGAAAATAAGGTACCAGTTTTTTTGGATAGAAAAGTAAAGTTACAACCAGGACAAGCTGTAGTAGCAATTTTTAGAATGAGAAATTTAAATTCGTTAAGTGATAGCAAACAGGTTTGCTTAGTACCGAATCCAAATAGTCAGAGTTCGGTGATTTTAGGCCGGAGCTTCTCGGTAACGCGAAACGGACTGTGTGTCAGTGTGTTGTTGAACACACTGGACACCACGGTTTCAATCCAGCGTGGAAAGAAGCTTGGCTACGCCTTGCCGATGAGGACCGACTATGAGGAGACAGAAAACTCGAAGAAATATAGTGTGAAAGACTGTCCTTATCATGCAAATAAAGATAAAATCTTAAAGAGAATTAATGAATTAAAATCTATTCATAAATTGTTTTCAATGAAATCCGAAACGGACGACGGCTTATCAAGCTGCTCGAATTTTCCGGAACGCCCCTCGTCATATGAACTAGATTATGACAAACCGGTTTTGCCAGAAATAGAACATTTGAAAGGAAAAATAGGTGAGGGAGATTTCGAAAAATTGCGGGACCTCCTAGATCGGAACGCCGAAGTATTTTCAAAACATAAGGCGGACATAGGTTGCTGTAATTTCGTCGAACACGAAATCGAACTAGAAGAGGGCGCCGTTCCCCATAGGGAAGGCGCAAGGCGAATGACGCCACATAAATCGGAAGTGTGCCGAGCGGAAATAGAAATGTTGCTTGAATACGACATGATAGAACCCTCGAAATCGCCGTGGGCTTGCGGGGTAGTCATGGCGAAAAAGAAAGGGGGCAGCTTAGATTTTGTTGCTACTTTCGTTACTTGAACGCGGTAACGATTAAAGATGCGTACCCGATACCGCGAATAGACGAGAGCCTATCCAAACTTGGTGATGCAAAGTTCTTCACCACATTGGACTTGGGTTCTGCCTTCTGGCAGGTTCCTCTGCGAAAGAAGGAGAGAGAAAACCGGATTCGCGTGCGAATTGGGGTTGTACCAGTGGAAGAGGATGCCCTTCGGCTTGTGCAATGCAACAGCAACTTTTCAAAGGCTGATGGCTCAGGCTTTGACAGGAGTGACCAAAAAGTTCGGGAATCTCTTGATGTGCTACGTGGATGACGTAGTCATAGCGACACCAACCCTGGAGGATCACATTGATCGACTCGATGAGGTCTTCGGATGTATGAAAAGAGCAGGCTTGAAATGCAAACCATCGAAATGTGAAATCCTTAGGGATTCGATCAAGTACCTGGGAAGAATGGTGGACAGGCATGGTGTGAGGCCAGATCTGGAAGCAGTAGAAGCAGTGATGACATGGAAAGCTCCAAGAACGGACACACAGCTCATGAGCTTCCTAGAGTTTGCCAATTACTACCGAGAATTCATAAAAGGATACGCGGACAAGGTGTACCCGATGCAGAAGCTGATGCGCAACAAAATGGAACGATGAGGCACAGGTTGCCTTCGAGAACATAAAGCGGGAACTGTGCGAAGCGCCAGTGCTGGGTATGCCTACAGAAAAGGGCATGTATGTTCTCGACACAGACGCATCGGTGGTGGCCATCTCAGGAATATTGCATCAAGAGCAAGAATGGAACGGAAGAACAGTTCTCCGTCCCATTGCATACGGCAGCAAAGTCTTGAGTGACACAGAGATGAAATATGGCGCACCAAAAGCAGAAATGTTTGCAGTAGTCACCTTCGTGGAGAAGTACCGTGCATACTTGGGGAGCGCTCCCTTCAAGTTACGCGTGGACAACAGAGCGTTATCCTGGTTGAAGACCTACTCGATGGATCAGAGTTATATTGGTAGATGGATAGTAAGACTGGATGGCTACCATATGATAATCGAACATAGGATGCGTGATAAACACCAGAATGCTGACAGCCTCAGTAAGAAAACTGAGTTCTATGAAAGATTGGAGCAGAAGCAGGCCAATCAGGCGGAAGTAAAGGAGGGATTCTCGTTTTTGGACAAAGAAACTTATGAAGCGCTTCCCTTAACGAGATGGTTGGATAAATCAGGACATCCAATTCCAGGGCACCCTGAGTTACCTGTAGAGAAAGCAGCCGAGATAAAGATCCTGTCCAAGGAGGATCCGGTCCCCTTAGATTTGTTGCTGCGCTCGAACCTGGTCCAGCAAGAACTCTCTCGCATGAATATAAACAGCCTCTCATTATTGGATAAAACGGTGCAAGTCACACCACAAGTAATGCGGATGCTGGGTGGATTGTTAGAAAGAGAAGTGACCAGAGATGACCCCGAGTGGACAGCAGCAGTGGCATCGCTGACAGTCAGTGAGAAGGTGAAGATCATGCCGTCCAGACGACAACACGAAGAGAACGAGAGGGATTGTAGGACAATAGTTCAGCAACTAGTATCCTCAATACCCCAAGAGATTTTAACCAGTACTTCTTACGGACAGAAAGGACAGGAGAGCGGCAAGCAAAAGAAAACTGTCACCTTTGTAGACCGGGATAAAGAGGGTGAAGTTGTAAAACAAAATCTACTGCAAGACTATTTGTCCGGGGAGAAGGATAAGGAGAAAAACCAGCGATCACAAGATCAACACCCGGGACAAGTGAATTGGTCCGGGGAGTCCGAGATAGACGAGAAAATTCCTGATGAGAAACAGGACCTAGAGAACAAGGTTTTGTCCGGGGAGTTCAGATGGATGCGAAGGAAATACAGACATGATCTGGAGGAGCGTGCAGTCTCCAGCATAACACCTTCGACGGATGATGAATCCCGAAACTCAGGAATGGATACCTATTCCGACAGGAATTCGACCTCGGGATCGGAACTGTCAGAACTAGCGATACACACGCTACTAGTGGAAACTCGGGCAAAGGACCTGGACAGAGAAGTGTACCAGGATCCTGACAGTGATCGCTACCTAATACCAAGCGAAAGAGTCTTTGACAACGCAGCGGATGACTTAGAAACGATAGCGGTATCGAAACGTTCGATAAGCCTGTTGCCGCAGAAAGAGGTAGTCAGGACTGATCTTCAACCGTTTCAGCAAGAAACACAACCGTTGGCGAAGATTTGGTGCGTTAAGATGGAAGAAGACACACATCAGCCCAACGAGCTGAATAGTCAGATGAGGGTCATGAAGACGTACTTGAAGGCGAGATACAGACTCTCGGACCTTCTAAGGGCGCAGAGAAATGATCGCATGACAAGCAACCTAAAAAGGTGGATAGAAAACGGTGCACCTGACAAAGGTGACCTGGAAGAAGACAGCTATAGGATCCTGAGACAATACTTCATGCAGAAGGAGGGGAGATTATATCTGAACAAGGACGGGATCGTGGCTTGCAGGAGAAGAGAAGAAGACAAGGTCTTATACAAATATAACGCGATAGTGTTGCCGCAACTCTATCAGACAGAACTATTATTCAGGTCGCATGATCAGATGGGCCATCAAGGGATCGACAAAGTGTATCAGAGGATCCTGAAGCGCTTTGAGTGGCCTGGGATGAAAAAGGCATGCGAGAAATGGGTGACAGCATGTCTGTCATGCCAACAGGTCAAGGATCCTAGGAAGTTGCGATTTCCTTTACAATCAATTGAGTCGTCTGAATTCAACGAGGTGGTGCAGATAGATCACCAGAAGGTATGCATGACAGACAGCGGTTACAACCAAGTCTTGGTCATGATAGATCACTTCACGAAGTATGCAGAGGCCGTGCCCTGCATCACTGCCTCGGCGGAAGAGACATGCGACCACCTGATCAATACGTGGATAGCAAGACATGGTTGTCCAATGACGTTTCAATCGGACAATGGAACGGCTTTCGTAGGCGAGCTTACGAAAGAGCTTATGAGACGGTCACAAGTCGCTCAGGCTCACTCCACGACATACCACCCTCAGACGAATGGCTTAGTGGAAAGACAGAATAGGACGTTAGTGTCGATGCTGAGGGTATATTGTTCCAGGTACATGACCGATTGGGACAGATACCTTCCACAGGTGATGGGAGCTTATAATAGCACGCAACACTCCACCACTGGAGTCAGTCCACACATGATGCTGACGGGACACGAGAAGTCTTTACCCTTGACATTCTTCTACCCAGAGTATGAGGGAAAGAAAACATCTCCACAGGTTTACGAAAGGGACGTGATCAGACGTCAACAGGAGTTGAACGATCTGTGTAGACGAAATACTCAGCAAGCACAGGCAAGGCAAAAGAAAAGATTCGACAAGAAAGCAGCTGGTGCAAAGGCTTACTCGGTGGGAGACTACGTATGGGTATTTCAGAACGTTATACCACCGAAAGGGACAAAGAAACTTCTAAAGAAATGGAGGGGACCCTTCATGATTACGGAGGTGCACCAGGAGGGACGCTTTTATAGACTGAGTACTGGCCGAGCCGCCCACTACGAGAACATCAAGCCACACAATCCATCGACAGAAGACTGGTGTATACCTGCAGACATGGAAGAAGGGGATTATTTAATGATGGATCCTGCTTGTGAGGTCAATGAAAAAGGCACCAGGGAGAAGAACGATGGAAACGAGGTCGTAGAGGAAGGTACGGATACACCATTGGACCTGGATCCAAACGAACAGATCGAAGCGGAAGATGAAACCTTACCCTACGCAGAAGAGGATTGGCGGGATCCCGAACAGACAGAGGTTCCCAAGAACTTGGACCAGATCTTCCGTTCACGATTCAGACTCGTCAGAAGGACGGGACGAGACAAAGAAAGAAATACAACCCTTACGGTGACGACTTTGTAGTGGATAGGATAGATCTAAAGAAAATAGTGGAGGAAGTAGTGGGTTTAGAGGAAATAACCGTGTCACAAGACATTGACATAGTCGATGATCACAACGATGAGTGGGTTGACGACTGGTCGAAACCCGAAGTAGAATTCGACGATGAGCAACAGCAGTCAAATGATCAAGACCTGACGAACCTGCGTGTCTTAGAGTGGCTGAACGAAATGACATCAGACCCTAAAGAGACCAGCGTTACGATTCAAGACGTAGATCGTGAAAGCGCGAAATACATTAAGACCGAACGAGATGATCCTTCCTGGGCTGCCCAGGAAGGACAACTTCTCATTCCAGCTTCTAACCTTGACTTAATACCCGGTATGCGATCGACGGGGACGCCGATGGATATTTTTGTCCGGGGAGTGGGGGTAGGACTTACCCACACTGAAATTTTGATAATAAAAAAATTAAAAATAGCAAGAGAAACAGGAGACTTAGAAGCAGAAACAGGCGAAGAACCTAAGAAACCTGATATAGGCAGGGTAGTTGAGTCATATTTTAATTTACCAAATGAATATTCTAGTAACTTAATACTAACAGACAGTGATTTCATACTCACAAACAGAACATATGCGGTAGCAATCACCGCAGACATGAGTTTTAGGACGGCGCTAGCGGCAGATTTTAAGAGGGAATATAAAAACGTGGAATTCCTTTGGAAGCAAAGACCAGGGATAGGGGGCGTAGCAGCCTTACCTCCGGCGGTGTCGCAGATACCGGGAAAGTTCTTGTGCTTCTTGGTAACGAGGGCGACAGAGAAGCAGCACGTGGACCCAGAAAACCTAGTCTTGTCTTTGACGAGGCTGAGGGACTTCCTTGTGGAAATGGACGTGAAGGAGCTCTCGCTTCCAGTGTACGATCCAAATAGAGGAAGACTGCATCCTCGGGAATTGTACGCGCTTGTACACGTGATATTCTCTGATACGAACATACAAGTATATCTACATAAGAAATATTATTTAAGTATAGGCTGAGTGATGTGCGAAAGAGTGTTAGGCCAAAGACCAAGTTGCATGTAATATGTGATATGTGTGTTATGTTATGTTATGTTATGTGTTAGGTTATTAAGATCATGGGTAAGTAAGCGTTAGTGACCATGAACAACTAAATGACGATCTTGGGAATAGATCCAAAGTTTGGACTGTCCAATCTTAGGTCGAATTCCAAAATTTTAGAAACCAATTGATTTTAATAAATTTTAGGATAAATATCTTTTTATCTGAACGGTTTTAAGCAGATTTTAACGATATATGTTAAGGTGAAACTGACAGGTGTGACAGTCGTGATTCCTTTTCTAGATCCTGATTGATCATTTAATTGCTCATTTGAGTCAAAACTTGAAATCGAAATCAAATCAAACTTGGAAAGAACAGTATGGACAATTTCAATCTGGATGAATTGATGGACCTGGCAGAGGCATATGTAGGACCGATGGTAGATGCGATCTATCGTCGGCTGATCGAACGAGACTTCGCTCTGGAGGACCCAAAGGTGGTCATGTTGCTGACCGCCCTGATTAACATCTTGGGGCACGACAACCGTGGGGACCGCCCCACGGAAGTCCTGTTGATGGCAGCATATGGAGAAAGAGGAGTACTAGACCGCCCGAACATGAGAGTGATGAGGTGGAGAAACGGGGCTCTCTCAGGGAGTGACTTGGCGAATGAGCCTGGATTGGGAAGTTCTAGGACATACCAACCAGGTGAGATGCCAATGCCCTCTAAGCCTAAACCTGGGCTGACGAGAATGCATCGGGAGATGAACAGCGAGGCGACCTCGTCTGGTTCACCACTGAGAGCAGCTGTGCCACCAAAAAGGGCGAAAGTAACACAGAAGGTTCAGACGAACCAAACCATACAAGATCTGGACGAGATGAACGATCAGCTGAGAAGTACGAAGAAGGAGTTAGACGATATGACGAAGACCATGCTGGCGATGGAGGAAGACCGGGACATGTGGAGAAAGTTGTTTGAAGACTGCAACAAAAAGCAGGGTCAAGAGATCGAACGCTTAAGGCAGGAATACAAAGAGCGATCGGAGCAGGTGGCGTTGACAACGGCCGTGGAGAAAGTAATACCTGCAAGGGATATTCCTCGTGGGCAGTCCCCGATGGAGCTCTTGACGCCTCGAGAAATGAGTCAAACAACGGAGACACGACCTCCAGTAGAGACAAATCGAGTAACAATCCCGGATCCTAGTGACACCCTGGGTGATCCCGTCGTAGAACAGACAGTGAGAAAACTGATAGAGACAGCTGGACGATTGGTCGCTAACAAGAATGCACCAGGTTCCGGGTTGACTGCACCCTATGGAACGATTGACGATACGGGCAGAGTACAACTCTCCCAGACAGTAATCAGACAAGGGATGAGTAACGTGACACCACTCATGGGGAACTCGAGAATCCCAGAGAGGAAAGTAAGGAAGATGCCAGCGAAGAAAGTGTCTCGTGTAATAGACGTGCAGAAGAATAATCAATTGAAGTATAATTTCACGGGAGTGCCGGAGACAGATCCGAGGGCCTGCTTCAATCGAGCTACCTGGAGCCCGGCTGTGAACCTGCAGCAACCACCACTCGGGACATCTCACCTGATATTGGGAGACAGCTTAGTCAGAGTGCTGTCGAATTTGAGGACCTCATGGGTCACCACGGTGATGGCCTTTGGAGGCGCGACGATTGCCCAATTATATCGCATGGTGGAGCTGATGAATCCAGGGAAGATACCCAATGTGATGATCTTAGTTGGGACGAATGATATCTCCAGAGGATCAGATGAGCAGGAAGCACTGTGGGAAGTAATGATGGTGTGTTTGTTCACTACTCTCTGGCAGAAGTTCAGTTGCGCGGTACTGACCGTTTGCACGGTGCCAATGAACGCAAGAAGCCTGACAGCATCAGGAAGAAGGCACAACGAGGGAGTCATGAGATGGAACAACATCTTGAGAAACCTAGCAAATCGAAATGCCGGAAGAATGATCCTCATGGACATTGAACATGAATTGAGAGCCATGGATCAAGCCAGACTGACCACAGATGGCATCCACTTCGACAGTGTCGAAGAACAAGCTTGGTTGAATCGAGTCTTCCAAGAACGGTTGGATGAGCTGGAAGCAGAACTCTTCGACACAGGAGTGCTGAAGGAAGAGGGAACGGTGAGTGATACGGTGATCACCACCTTTGTGCCTCCTAACCTGGAAACACGCTTGGGTACGGTCCAGCCGTCACAAATTACCGGCAACAAAGCTCCGGTGAACCAGGTCGAAGAACAGACGTACAGGATCGGTTGGGAGAAGCACCGATGAGCAGGACAATTCATCCTAGGAGAAGGATAGGACCTGTCAACCAACCAATCGAAGAAGTAGCAGCACATCTAGATCGGACACTAGATCGGAGACGACGAGTACCAGTTGAGAAGAGAGACCGAGCAGAGGCTCATTGATGTGGTCGCGATCCATACCGTCTCCTTGGCATATATACAAAGACGAACCAATAAAGCTGGACCTACAGAGAGTGAGCTTCATCGAAGATGCAAGGAGGATGCTGAATGGAGCGACGCTATCCGTCAGCAGGTTGTACTCGATAACCGGCGTAGACTGGTTGATAGCCGCTAGCATAAATTTCAGCTCCACGACGGCCTTGAGATTTGCCGACTTGGAGGGACTGCCCTCCAACAACACAATGGGACCTGTGAATGCAAGACCGTTGCAAGATGTGAGATTGAACCATGATGAGAGGAATCGTGAAGAAAGACCAGGAAGATTCCTGACGGCGAGAGCGCCGATTGGACAACACGTGAAGATATTTAGGCAACTGACGACACCACCTGGTCATGTGAAGGAGAGGGTGTACCCAAAACTAGTGAACCTAGATGGTGATGCCCAGAGATATGGCGGATTGACAGCGATAAAGAAAGATGAGACCATCTTCGCCTTCTACGACAAAGCAGAGATGAGAAAGGCCAAAATCATGGTAGTAGCGAATTCAGAGTTCGTGTACACCTCTAAGTCTTTGTTTTGGCCGGACGTCATAATGCTGGCCGCAGTTGACCTGGACCTATTGCAATCAGTGTCATTGGCTATAGGGGTACAAAGGCAGACAGAAATGAACCCGATAACGATTGTGTTTGCTGGCATCAATGACCATCTGCACAGTAGAGGTTTTCTGAGCAGGCTCAGAGATTCTGCAACAGCAGAAAACGCAGTATGGCCAGCGATAAAAGACATCCTGGAGTCGATGGGTGAAGTGGTGGACGCGACGAAGGAGGGATCATTCAATAAAGTGACGTTGAGAGTAGTATTCGCGTTGTCTCCGGGATATGCACATCTCCCGGATGGACTGAAATTTGTGTATGCAATGGTAGCCTTACTTTCGGAGGGAAAATATGATGTGATCATATCAGCCCCGAATCGCATGATAGAAATGGAGAACCTGAGGCCACTTAAGGCTGAACTGCCTGCAGTATGGTCAGATATCTCAAACGCGATGAGAGGGTTCAAGGACCACGCGCTACACATGTTGGTGTTGGACGAAGTGCTGGGGTTGGAACTGTCCAACTTCAGTCGGCAACTCAAACTGAAACCAGGAATAGATGACGACCATCGAGTGATCACGGCAATGTCCAACGACTTGTGGTTCCGAGCAATGGAAGTGGCGAGTGAAGACACGAGAAGAAAGAATTCACTGGAGACGAGAGCTCATCTGGAAGCGATGGTGCTGAGAACCAAGCCGGAACCAAACCAGTGGCTACACCTGAATCCTAGAGTAGCGGCATTGGGTGCAGATGCTTTTCAGCAAGGCCCAGTAATGATCGCTAAGATACACGCCTACTTGTTGAAGGAGGTGAACCTGGCGGAAAATGCCGGAGAAAAGACAGCTGAGTTCGTGAACAGAATGTGTCAGATTACTCTGGAAACCTTCTGGACCCAGGAAGTGAAGGGACAGGAAGGATTTGAAAGGACAGACAGCATGCTAGAAGGGTTGGGAGCCGGATGGACCGCGTCCTTCTTGGCAAAAGTTTACCCGAAAGTCTCGCACTATTTGATAAAGGAATTCCTCCAAGCAGTAGTGAAAGTATCGATAGTGGAATTAATAGCCTTGTTCGTGACGTTCGGAGCGGAGATTTTCGTAAAAGGACCGGCGATACTGCTTACGGATGGAATACAGAACCTGCGACTAGATGGACTTCTGACATTGATCGCAATAACCCACGGAAACTTGGGAGGACTGATGAAACTGGCACGTTGTCCAGAGCAGATGAAAGAGAGAGTGAGGAATCTGGATATGAAAAAATCCACGGACTCGTGGAACAAAATAAGAGACCTGAGACACACTCTTATCCAGTATCTCTTGCAGCAAAATTGCTTTGGAACCGGAGAAGACGAGACAATTGAAAGAGAGGAAGATGTTAGACGACATGTTGGAGGCATGCCGCTATTAACAGATTTGAGCTTAGCTATGAGAATCGATCCCTTGGCGCTGATCAGAGGAGTCACGGAGTTCGTGACAGTGATCTATGGACCAGCAGTCACCTTTGCGTTCCCTGACGTTAAAGTGGAAGCATATAGGAGGTCGGTGCTGCACCTGAACCTCATATCGGCAGTGGACGGTAGTACACTGAACTGGTGCGAGCAGCACGCATTGCGAGAGCTCATGAGTGAAGATCTGTTATTTGCGAAAATATCGGAGCCAGAGATGACAGTCATCAATTTTGACGATCACTTCTGTGACCGCATGGGAGAAGTAGAAAGAGGGCACATCGAGGTGTTTCCAAAGCTTTGGATTCTGAGGCCCTATGACAAAACGAATGGTGAAATGACCAGAGTGCCTCGTCTCACAGCAGCCTATCACAAAGTGAGAGAAGAGACGAAGGACTGGGGCGATTACAAGAAGCTACCGGAGGCAATCCCTGAATTCCCTCTGATAAGAAGGATGCTGCTCGGAGCAGTCTCCGTAGTACAAACTCCTAGATTGAGAGCATTCGAAACCAATGAAAGGAGAGTAGGGAATTTCATGGGAACGATGGATCCATACTTCGTAGGGAGAAATGCCGCCGTGTTACAGTACACACGATTTGCATACACGGATCAAGCGACGAGAAGGCGAATAAGCAACGCCGCTACTCCCAAGCCTGGAAGAGTTGATGAGGAATGGAAAGGACTAGGCTTAGCTCCGATGAGAATGAGAGGCAGGACAGAATTGCCTGAAGCCTCATTGATCCTGACCAGTGTGAGGAAGGAGATGAAAATTGGAGGAGTATTGCAGACGAGAACTTTCCTAGCACCCTTCGGCTGCGAAGAAATCAAAGTGGTCCATGGAGAAGAGGAAGATAAATCGGCCGGTACATTGCTCATACCGAGATTCCATGAAGAAGCCGACAATGACGAACAAGGACCATCGAACTCGAATAAGGATAAGTCAGAAGGAGATGACGGACAGGGTGGAAGCCGTCAGACTGAAGAACCCATGCAACAAGATCAAGCTGGTGGGGAAGACGACAGGGCATCGACAGGAGGAACATCCAGCCTGGATTTTAACATCTTCAGTGATCTTGAAAACAATGCGGATACGTTGGAAGCAACTGAACCAGCGGATGAAGGCACCTCGACACTGGAGCCTCCGTCAGCCTTTATGGAAATGAAACGGAATTTGCCGGAGAGCAGCTCTCCTGGCAATTCAAGAAATAACGACCAGAGAATCCTCACGGAATCACCTCGGAGGAGAAGAATAGAGGCCTCAGCCAGAGTACCTTTCTTGGGAACGCTGCCCGAAGAAGAATGGGAAGTACATCACCGAGACCACGAGAGTAGGACGGGATGTAAGCTGGACAGAGTGGCGTTCATGGAAGAAGTCTGGACTGTGATTCAGAGCTATGGGACCCAATCCATTCTCAAAACAGGTCTCAATCAACCCTTGATGAGAGAAGTACTTGACAAGCTTGATGAGTGTGAAGCAAGACCGAGTGAGTTATTGATCGACTCGGCTACTGATGAGAGTGAAGCGAATTCTCCCATCAAGATGACACCGCAGGATGATGGAGAGGTGGTGTACCTGTCAAGGACCAGGAGAGGAACGATGCGATCGAAAATGGTGATTGATAAAATCAATGCGATGAAAATGAAGTTAGGCAGCAGAGTGATGCCGAGGAGAATTGGAAAGACAAAAGTGGATTCAGAAATATCGATGAAAGCTGGTAACTCAGCGAAAAGGAAGCGAGTCGAAGAAGTCATGGATTTGGGGCAAGGTGATTATCAATTGTCTGGCACAGATAGAATATTAACCGATATAGCGATGGTGCCACCCATTCTCATGGCGGGAATAAAGTCAACCGGTTATAAATCCAAAAGGAGTGACCGCACTCTGACTGGAGCAACGTTAGAAATGGAAATACTCAGCCAATGTGGAGAGAGCAAAATGAGGGACTTCAAGCCATCTCCCATGAATCATGGAAAGGGAAGTGTTGCAGGACAACTAACACCAGTGGAATACAACCGACTAACCGTGTCGGAGACAGTGTCGATAGATGAACCCACCGGTGGATACATGGAGATGTTGGAATACCGAAACTCGGCTAGAGGGTATGTAATGGCCCTGGAAGACGAAAAAGCCATGGAGGGTTATCTGGAAATGATGTTACAAGGCACCACCCTCAAGCAGAAGGCGTATGGAACTTTGGCGTCGTCTGACGTAGAGGCGGAAACGATCGAGCAGTTAGTGAGCCTTCCATGGAAAGCAGTAGTGTTGAGGTATTTCGAGGAAGAAATGAGGACTACGCCAAGAATACATGCTCTCGTGGCAGTACCTTACGTAAGGACAGAGTTACAACTCAGGTTCGCCTGGTGTATGATGGGACTGACTCGCGAAGAATATGATTCAGAAGAAAGAAAGAGATCAAAAGAAGAAAAGGTTTTCCTTATGACGAATCTGAGGGATCTGATAGTCCAGGAGGGAGCAGCAGTAGCGTGTGCGAAGCGGAGAGATGCTCTCTGTTTGATTCGATTCCTGATAGAACAGATTTCAGTACCTGCATTAAACACTTGTGAAAATGTTGAAGGAAGGCGATGAGCGAACGAAAGCCTTGTTCTTAATAGCAATGCTGGAGATGCAGCAAAGTAAACCGATGAGGGTGAACATGAAAGAACCTGAAGAATTGGAACCCATGAAAAAGATAGACGAGATCAGGAGATTCTCAAACAAGGAGTTGAGACTCACTAAAGAATCTATGGGAGCATTGCCGAAATCCAGTGAATACTGTGGACCGATCAAGAAGAAGTCATATAGCTATGTATCTGGGATCTTAGGGATAGCATACAATCCTTTCCTGAGTGAAGACATACGTGATTGCTTCCATGATTATGAGCAGGCGGTGTTACTAAGATTCTGGACGTCCAGAATTGTAACGATTAAAAGCGTCAACAATTCACAGGCCAAATTGGGACTGGTATTGGAAGAAGAGGTGACTGCACCTTCAGTACCAAAATCCGACAAGAGAGTGGAGTTTGGGTTGGGATTCTCAGATGAATTACTGAGAACGAGCTTGATGGCAGTGTGGGAATTGATGAGACCATCATGGTGTCCTAGTCCCAACGCTGACTCAATATTACGGGCGACACAAGACGTACAGAGGGAACTGAATGCAGACTGTAACCTGCGTGACCTCAACATCATATATAATGTGATGATAACAGCCTCTAAGAGCAACGGAGAAGATAAAGTGGAGTTGCCTGGCTGGGGACCAGAAGACTGGGTCAAACCTGGTAGCTGTCTGGCGGAAGTCTGTGGACTAGAGGGTCACGTCTGTGGAAGTCTAGACTGTGTGAAAACCCTGGAGAAGCAACACAAGCAGTTGACAGTATTGTTTGGAAATGTAGTGATGAAAGCAAGAACGGGAACGGAACTGATAGCGGATTGCCATGGAGGAACAGATGTGAATCTAGTGACAGCACTAGGATTCTACAGCATGTTTGGTTCTTTAGAGTCACTATTGAATCTAGAACAGAAACATGAGATGGTCACAGCCATCAGCGTAGAAGTATTCCCAGGAGTTCTGCAGACTGAGCAGAAGTATATAGGAAAATGGAGGGAAGCAATCGAGACAGAGATGAACATCAGACACAGCGAAACTTATTGTAGACCATCAGGAGCACGATATTTGGTGGGCTCAACGTTGGCTCCAATGTGCAAGAGCAGATATCCTGTACATTTTGTAGCTGTGGACGTAAAGAGTACAAGAACGATTGTGGATCAAGCCTTCTCAGTGCCGAAGTGTGTGAGATTAGCGAGGATGTCTGAAAAGTCTTACGAGTTACTATGTAAGATGTTCTCAGCAATTCCAGAGAGAACCAAAGAAGAGTTGGAGTCAATACTAGGAAAGAAGTTCATGGGATATGTGAGCGGGAACTTCAGTGACTTTGAAAAACAGAAACAGGGAGGATCAACTGTCACAGATTACAATGCAGTAGATGAGAATGATGAAATCCACCGAGTGATGATGGAAGTGGAACCATTGCTGGAAGCTTCGGGAAAACGTAATTGGAGGAGCATCATGTTGACGCATGATGAGTTTCCTTGCCACTGCTTGCTGCAGACCTGGTGGTATCCCAAGCGTAGTAATCTGATGTTGATCTGGGACTCTGGAGAGCTGCTCTCCATGGGTTTACCAGATTCATCACAGCCCGTAACAATAGTGATAGTGGGAGTTATGATGGCAATACGATGGCTGGAAGCTCATGTGAGAGAAAATAATAGACAGGAGGCACCGACGAGAGAACAATTGCGGAAATTAGATTGTCTAAAAGATTTAGATCTTTTTGAGACAATGTGCAAAGTTCTAAGCATTCCGATGGAAGTGAAGAAGATATGGGCAAGAAAACGATTGATGCCATGGTTCAGAGCTAACATGACTGCATGGTTGTACGAGTATGCGAAAAAGCATATGTCGAAGCATGGCAGAGTATACAGTGAATATCAGCTGGACATTGGGGCAGGAGCTTTCAAGCGAGCTTTCGTGACCCATCGGAATGCACTGACCACCGCTGTGAAAAGAATTTCCAGGACGAGCGAGCGTAGTGGAAATGAGAAGGCAGAGATGCTGACAGAAGATTTGGAGAGAAACGTGACGTTGTGTCTCCACAACAGCTTCTGTAGAAACAGAGAATCAAACGTGGATCCCCTACCTTGCTGTAAGCAGAGGGTGGAAGAGCAGAAGTGTTGGAGGACGGCTTCCAACAGCGTCAGGATAGTCAATGACGTGCTACAAGACACGGAAACCGAAAGTGCGGAGTCAGTGTCACAGGAGGAGGAAATGGAGCATTGACGAATGGTCGAGAAAACAAGAGGCAGCAAGAAAGAAAATTAGAAGAATTTAGAAGTTTTAGAACTTCTAAACGACGAAAAAGAAGAGAACAAAGGGATGATGAAGAAAAGTCAGAACTCAGAATTGTTTTATGTGTGTGAAAAACTCAAGTGAGAAACCAAGCAACCAAGTTGTAATTGAAAACTGAAACATTTAGTTGAGTTCTGAAATTGTTGCATTTATAAGTTTGCATTTTGATTTTAGTTGAAGTGGCTTTAGAGACACTCCTTATTATTTATTTAGAAAGGCTTGAGGGAAGAGTATATTTAAATATTCCAGCCTGCATGATTGTTTTTAATCACTTAGGAAGACTGATCACTTTGTGGTGACATGAAAAACTTGAGTAACTTCTTGAGGAGGGAGGTTGTTACATTGTTCTTTCTAACCACAAAGTTTCTTAGTTTTAATATTCAGGGCAATAAACAAGCAAGATTTCCGAAGGGAAGGAGCATAGTAGGATAATTTTAGCTTGTTGGTTGGCAGGACTGTCCTGCAAGCCAACACCTTTTAAATCTAGGAGAAAAAGTTTCAATCGGGACATTGACACTGGAAGTCAGAAAATATGTTTTATCTTAAGTCATATCCTCAATGTGCAGATTAATGAAAGAATTTGAAGGCTTTAGTGATGTAGTATGATGCCATTTATATTCTGCAGTGAGTCGATGTGACGTAGATAAAAGTAATTTCGTGCATTTTGTAAATTCTGTTCGATGACACTGTAACCATTTAGAACATTGCGCGATTCAATGAGGACATTAACCGGACTGTCCGGGGAGTATGTGACATTCGACCAGAATGTGGAAAATGCAATCTCTGCAGAATTCGGAATTTTAGCAGTAAGCCTTCCGGATTGGTGGTTCTTAAGAACTAAGGGCGTTATTGGAACGTTTAGCCAAACGGTGAAGGCTGGAATATTCTAGTATTTTAAAATTTTAAATTTTCGAAGTGATGACGTAACATTTCTGAGAAACGTCAGAAACGGCCATTTTAGCAAAAAGAACTAAGAAAAACAGAACAACAACGTTAGTTGCGCTGACGAGAACAACTTTATTGAAATTGAAGAAGTCGAAATTGAAGAAAAACAGCAGCAGAGTGCAGAGAACGTTCCGAGTTGCAACTATTGTGCTGCTACAGTAGTTGCAAGGCCGTTGCGAACAATGGTGAAGGGTAAGAAACCAGCCTTCCGTGTTGTCGTGAAATCGAACTTAAGGAGCTTGATTCACCGGATTCAAGAATCCGGAAGGGTCTCGGGACGGAAAACTTTTATTGACTCATATGAAATTTTAGCATCCTGTAATGTCCTGATTTGAATTTAATTGATATTTGGATTAGTTTTGACAAGGATGAGGTGCTAAGAGTTGGGGGGAAAGGGTTGATCCATCTTCGATGGAGATGATGATTTTTATCTACTGAACAAAAACAATAGTAATATAATAAGTAGTAGCCCTGTTTTTAGGAGTGACCTCGTGGTCTGGGGATACTGAGACCCAGCCATGAGCTCACTATCTTTGCATGTAATTCAGTTAATTTGAGCGTTCTGGTCGAAGCCGGAGAACAGTAACGTTTTTGTCGACCCGATGTAAGAAAGACCACCGAAAAGTACTGGCTTGGTAGAGACGGTGAAAAACATGCAAAGCTCTGTTTAGACGCTAGCCAGTCGTCTTAAGACTTAGTTTTGTTATCCGTCGATATGTATCTTCCGGGCGAATGTTACACTGTCTCTGGTTTCTATCGGTTTTCTGCCAAAGATGGCCGTTCTTCTTAATTTGCTCGTCGGAGGTTTCGTCTGTGTCAATCCGGTGGAATGGCACATACTCCCCCGACAGTCGCTTTCTATGTCCCCATTGAAAGCATAACTCCGGGTTATCTTCAAGTGGTGATCCAGTTTTCTGTGATCAACTTACAAATTGCATATAAAATGAACTTCAACTCACCGCTTGTCATATATGGCATCATACTACATTGCACTGCTGTCTAGCATTTTCACAAAATTTGCACTATGAGGAGTTTCCTAGATAACATTTTTTGTCAGTGGCACGGCTACGCATCCGGTAAAATTAACTTAACGTCCTTCACCAAGTATAATCATTCATTTATGCTGTTGCCTTCGATGTTAAAATTAAGAAACTCTGTGGCTAGGAAAAGTAATGAGGTACTCATCCTCTTCGAGCGAGCGTACTCAAACCCTACAAGGTCGCCACAAAGTGAAGATGTGTCGCCACAATAATACTGCTCAAATTTGTAGTTTTCGAGATATATTTTTTTTGATTTAAAAAAAAAATTTTTCAATAAAACTTAGATTTTAAAAATTTCCAAAACTTTGAAGATCACAGTTTTGTTGTTGGAAATTGTGAGGTTACCCTTGAGAACCTTGCCTCTGAATATGACTACTCAAATCTTTGTTGTTTTCAAGATAAGACGTTTCTTAGGAGATTTTCAGAGAACCCAGCCAGATATAAATTGTTTCGCAAAATTTGAAGTTCACATCTCTACAGTGAGGCTCTGTCAGGGTACCTGCAGGGGTTGCGAATCTTGCCGTTTTATAACCCTGCTCAAATTTTTGTAGTTTTTGAGATCTGACGTTTTTCATGGTTTTTCAAAGATAAGTTTTTTAGAAAACTTAAGTTTGAAGTTTCCCAAAGTTTGAAGTTCCCAACGCTAAAGTTGGGTACCACGAGAGTACTCTCAGGAGCTGTAAATCTTACCTCCGAATGCGACTTCTCAATTGATTTTAGTTTCTGAGATGTGGCGTTTCTTCGTTCATTTTATATTTTTCTAAGAACTTATATAAAACTTAAAATGTATTTTGTTCCTCAAAATTTGTAATAAAAAACTTGAATAAAAAGCTTTGCAAAATTTGTAATTACGAACCCTTTAATTGGGTGTTGTCAGACTACATTCAGAGGATACAGATCTTATTTCCATTATATGCGGATTTGTATGAGTTGTTTCACGTTCGTAGCTCCGGTGGTGCGTTACACGCTAGTTGATATCAAAACGTGTTTGTTGGAAAACTTATTTTTAAAAATGCCTTGAATGGCCGACTGGCGCAGTCATATAAAACTATTTCAGTCGTGATTCAAATAGTGTTCCATGTGTTAGTCTAACTTTGGGCTAATTTAAGTCTCATGAAACGAAACTTTTCCTTGTAGTGAAAACTCACGTTTACTCCAGAAAAACTAGTTTTAGAAGCTTCTTTTTGGTGATCAAAAAGTTTTTTCAAAAATAAAATGATTTAATAATAAGAAAAAAGAAATAAACCAGTTAAAAAAGAAAATGAATAAGAAACAAAAAAGAATCATTTTTCATTTTTTTTGCTGTCGACCATACATCATCATTCACTATATGTCTACTCGTTGTGTTAGTTTTTCCATCACAACAAGCACCAAAAAGTGCTTTTTTTGGTAACAACATTGATAACGAGCAACTACTTTCTTTCTCATCAATGTGAAAAACAAGATAATGAAACTTGTTTATTTCGGAGTACTTTCGGCTATACAACCATCATCAGCACTCAAAAACATGAAGTTTGACATAGGGCAAATCACAAAATCCAAACACATAGTAACAAAATACAAGAATACGCAGAAGAGATTCCAGCCAGATGACTCTGGGACAAAGAAACTCGAGTTGCTCACAGCTTCAGCGTCAGCCGAAAGTACTCCGAAATAAACAAGTTTCACATCTTGTTTTTCAGATTGATGAGAAAGAAAGTAGTTGCTTTTTTTATGAATGTTCGCAGCATTCTGTTCTACTTGCACAGCAACCGGCTATCGTTGTAATGACTATTCTTTGAAATGGTTTTCATTGATGCAGCCAGTTAACCCGAAACAACTATGCAATGCGGAGAAAGAGTAATTTATGCTCAAGCTATCGGCCATTCCGGGTCTCTCATTAAAACTCTTGTTTACTCAGTATTTATGATTTTGGAAAAAAATTCATCCTTTCGGTGCACATTTGCGAGAAAACGTTTAAATTAGTTAAGTTAATTTCTAGGTTAAAATGCAAGAGGCGACTGGCTTTCGAAGCGATGTTGAAACACTACTATCCAATTTTATTGATACTGATTCAGTCCGTTTCGAAGATTTTTCTAGAATTTACAAAGAAATGAGTTTTTCTCTTATCTTTTATCTTCTGGAAGACGAAGAGTTGATTATTTTCACGGAAACTGCTTATTCTATAACGAGAAGCTTTCTTCAACCCAAATTTCAGTTTCAAGTCAGAGTTGGTGCGCTCTACTTACTCTATGCGCTGTATTCTCAACAACCATTGACTGGTAAGTTAGAACTTGCCTTAGTATCCTACTTAATTTTTATAGAAACAGAAACTTCTGGAAACAGTTGCCAAATTTATCACAGCAGGTAATAACTATATTGTATTTCAGTAAAAGATCAGACAAAGAGTCATATTTTAACCTATTATAGCAGTCTTCTTTGCCCATATCTGATTTTTTTTAGTGAGTTGCTAGATTCGTTGTGGTATCGCTTAGAAGTATTGCGTGGCATATAAAATGACTGATGACAAAAGCGTTCATTGATAATAAGAGGTATACTTTTTAAGAGGTTTCTTTGTTGACTGTAGTATTTTGATTCAGCAGGGCATTTTTCCTAATATACCTCAAACTTCTTGGAAGAAAGGAGTTGATCTAGTATTTTTCTTATGGAAATTATTCTGTCATCTCTGGAAAATCAAACATAATCTGCGTCCCGCATATACAAGAATCCAGAACGAGAACAATGAAATTGAAGGTAACAAACGAACAAAAAATTCAAGAAGGATCACCAGTCATTTTTATCGAAAATTGTATCTTCACAAAATCATTTTCAAAATGGAACCAAATTCAAAATGCAAATGCAAATATTACCTGCAGTATTTTTCTTTGTAGAAAGGTGGATTTTAAAGCTAGGAATTGTTTATTTATAATAAGTGAAGATCTGTCTATAGCAACCTACGGAAAAACAATCATGGAACCCATTGAAGTTCATATGAAATTCATTTTTTTTATGTTATCTCAAGTATATAGTGTAAGTAGTATCAGGTGCGGATTTAGGGGAGGGGCAGACGCCCCCCCTAAACCCCCCCCCCCCCCCCCCCCTCAGCGATTCGACCCCTGCCTACCCAAAGGGTCCCCCCTTTGATACTTTTTTAGAAATCCATTTTTGGCCGACCGACCCTAAAATTTTTCTTAAGGCGCCTTTGGCGCCAATATATACTAACTTTGAGGGGGAGCGCGCGCCAAAAAAAACCGAGATTTTTTTGTCAAAATTTTTCAAAAAGTGCCCAAAAACGGCTTTTTTGACTGTTTTTTTTTCAAAAATTTTCCTGCGGCGCAGAAAATTCGGCCAAAATAGGGGCAAAACAATGCTTTGGGAGAGCTAGAAAAATCAATTTGGTCGACCTAAAAAAAAGGTCGTCAAAATTTGAATTTTTTGAAAATCCGCCCCCGCTCGAGAAAATCCTAGATCCGCCCCTGAGTAGTATTATATAAAATGTGTCTGACTCACACTTGCACCATGTCTTAAATTTTCAATTAGAGTGCTAATGTTTTTTATGTATAGATATCATTCTTTATTTGACAGATGCTAATCGCGTGAAAATAAAATTTACTGCCGAGCAGTGGACAGAGTTTGTGGATTTGATTGTGGAAGTGAAGCAACAGGAGCACCATGACACTAACTTCATTTTCTATCAACTCTACGCTTGCAAGGCCTTCTTCATAGTCGCGCATCCGGAGGCAGTAGTCATGAACAAGGAGCAGAGTAAAGCAAACGCGTGAGTTTCAACATCATAAGAAGAATTGTAAGAAGTTGATAGTTTTTCGAACAAAAATGGGATATATTCAACTATCCAAAATCAGGAAAATCATAGTCTTGTATTTACAAGTTTCTGATAGCTTATTGGCTGTGGTATGATTCGTTCGCTTCTCTGTGTTGGCTCCACCCTAATCGACAAGTTTTAAGTGGCAATGGACAAAGTGACGACACAAATCTAGGCCGTGTTTTTTTTTCTCCAGAAAAAAATTCCTAAATTTGATACTGTTGAAATTAGACCTTTCCTGATATGACTTCCGATTTCTTTTCAAGCTCAATTCAATTTCATTTGCTGAAAGACGGCAAATTTTGCTCTCCAACTTTCGAACAACCAAAACGTCGTTAAATTTTGATAATGCAGTTATCCACTAATCCGTTTTTCTCGTCTCAGCGAAGCTCCATGATTTTAACAGAGACGTGATATTTTCCTTTAAGACACCATGAATTAATGTTGGTGTCAGTCGACCAAATAAAAAGTTATTCGGCGCAAGCTGTAGATAAACTGTAATCAATTATGTTTTGGTTGATTTCCGTCTCTTTGATGTAAGTTTTTTGGTCATCTTATTTTGCTTGTTAAACGTTAAACAGCACTAAAATTATTGTGCGTTGGTTATCAGTTTCTTTTCTTTAAAATTTTGATATTTGAAAGTTTTTTGCGGTTCATTTTGAGAACTGTCTATATGATCGAGTCTTTAAGAAAGTAAGTGAATAGTACTTGCCCTTGAGATGCCACCCGAAAGGTTGATGCCTTTTTGGTATCCCCCCAAGCCGAAGTAATATGTAAACGTACAATTTCATAGAATGTTTAGTTATAAGTTTCTGGTATAGTTAAAGTTAAAAATTTGAAAAAGTAAAAAGCGGGATAGTGTTTACACTTGCGATCTGTTTAGTGTGTTATTACGAACTTTCTTTTTTTTCGAACCTAACTCGCAAATAAAATTGTTCATTAAAAGTGTTCATTTATTCGGTAATTTTACTGTAACATTGGAAATTCCATATCATCTGTTCTCTGCTTTATTTGTGGCTAGTGTTTGGTGCATATTAAGCGTGCGTGTTTAGTGTGTGAGACTCCTGTTCTCTAGGTCGCAGGTTCGAATCTCAGGCGTTGCCGAATTTTTACTAATTCTAGTCGTATTTCTAATTTTTCCTATTGCATTTTATAGTGCTTCGTTTTGTCGTGTTCTCGCAGGTGTTTGATAAGCAAAGCTTCGCCTTGGTGTTGATTTTAGAATGATACAAAATCGTCCAATGTAGTCACATGCAACAGCTGTGAAGGCAGAGTGATTTTTGGTGGGGAGATATTTGAGGCTAGTCATCTTGTTGCATTCTTCTACATTGTGTACAGTTGTGGATGGTACTTTCAAGCATCGGGCAGCGTTTTAGAATGCATTAGTCTTCATATGCTTCTGCCATTGGTTGTTCTTTTCCATATTGACAGTTTAGAATGCGGATGCTGTGAATAAGAATAACAGTGATTGCTTGAGTGATTGCCTTTTTACGCGCAAATGTGATACAAAACCTAGCTGCTAACGTCCTGGGTGCGTTTTTTAGCGGTGGCTGTCAACGCATTATACCAAAATCATTCAATGTGAGATGAAATCTTCAAATTAAGTTTTTCTTATGGGATTTTGAAGGTAAAATGTTTGCATCTCAGACGTTTTGTTTGACAAATGCCAAAGTTGTAGATCTGCGGTGGGTAGTTTCTTCGTTTGAGGTTGTCGTTATACAAAACAAATCTGTCGAATTTTGGCTGAAGTAGTTGTACAATTGCTGAAGCGTGGTTATTATAAATAGGTCCAAATTTAAAACCAATGTTACTTGTGAAATCTGATTATCAGGAATTTATTAGGAACATTTCTTATCTACCAATTTTTCCACCAATTATAGAAGCGAAAACTTGAAAGTTTTTTTTGTCAGTCATTTTTTTCTCAAATGGCATGTAGAGATGATCTATCAGAAATTTGGCAGATGTACCCAGCGCAAGTGTATTCTGGCAACATTCTTGGCGGGATTTGGCAATAATGAAACGTAGAATATTTGATTGATAACCCCAATTTTTTTTCTCCACTCGATCTGCCGCGAATGTCTGATATAGCGTATTTCCGTGTGATCACTTTCGGACCGAGTTTATTTGACGCTTGCGATTAGTTAGCGTTATCCAATCGGCCTTTTTTCATCTGAAGTTATATCGGCCCAAATTCCTCACCTTTGGTTAGGTAAAATATTGGCTCGATGCGCTCGCCGATGTATTGCCGACTCAGTTACCGCTTCCTAGGTTTTAATTTGAAGCTCTTAATTTAACGCCATGCTGTTTTTTGTATGTCGCGATCGGTTAAGCGCCATGGATTTGAGATTTTGAGGATAGGCTACCCGGAAACGAACGTAGACAAAAATGCAAAGCAAATATTCGGGATGGTAATACTCATCATCATTCATCATCATCATCATCGTTGAGTTTTGACCATTTTCTGGTATTGGACGGTGAGTTTATTGTCAAATTTTGATGTTGTCCAGTATATTTTCTATCCATGCAGTAGAGGAAAGAAGTCGCTTAAATTTCTTTTACGCCTGATGCACAGGGCCTGAAGCGGCCATTGTTGCATCTCCGTAGGATGTAAATTGACCTAGAAATGTGTTGAAATATGCATAAAGCCCGAGGAGAATATTGTTGCAAAGCAGTAGAGCAAGAACTTGCCCAGCCCAGTAATAATGTGATCTGAGGTCAAAATCTGAAGTGGCCGTTGTTGCATAGTTGGATTCAATAGCTCGAGAAACCTAAGGCGGTCAGGTCAATTCAGAGCAAACAGGTCTATTGAAAGATCTGAAAGCGGCCATTTCAATTTAACAAAGAACAAGTACCTTGTGAAGTTCGGAGCCACAAGGAGCTAGTCAAGATAATGAACAACCAAATAGCCTTGTTAAATTCAATTTTTAAAATACATACCATGATAAAAAAGGTCGAATTTTTACTAGCGACAAGAGACCTTAAGCGGCCATCACTCACAAAAATAATTTCAGCAAATAACAGAATAAACGCGAAGCAGACTAATAACAGAAGATTGACTTAGGCAATTAGGGTAAAGAGCAGGCTTTCAGAATGGACCTACAGCGGCCATTATCGGGAAAAAAATCGTTCAAGACAGCATTTGTAAAAAGCACAAATAACTGTTGAAAACAACTTCAGGAAGGTTTGTTGAGCTCTTGAAAAGGCTGTACGGAAATCCGGCGCTAGTTGTGTGTGAAGGTTTTCATGACGAGGAAGGAGTCCACCTCTGGCAATATCTTTCTGTATCTGAATTTGACCGTGTTAACAAATGATATAATATAATATTCTACCAGACACCTGTAACATATTTTGAGTCTCCGAATAGTGTTTCTTTTGCCTCTGCGACCAATTAATGATTTGTTAGATTCGTTTATAGATTCGGTTTAGATTCGTTTTATAAGGAATTTTTCCACCAAAAGCCTATTTCTTCCATAACTGCGCCTTCACTCATAATGTATTCGGAGTTTCTATCAAAAAATTGTCCGTCCCGCCATAAATACGAGTCTCGACACTCCGAGAGCAACAATCAGATCAGCAACATTGTCACAGCATAGCGTGGCTATGGGACATGATACAGTTAGCATATCAGATAGATATACACCATTCACTAGAGATGAACCAAGTATACACTTAGTTTGATGAGTCCCGATTTGAAAAGTAATTCTCAAATTGAAAAGTAATACACAAAATTTGAAATTCCCAACCCTCTAGTGGGGCACTGTCAGAGTGTTCTCAAGGATTGCTAATCTTGCTTTAAAGTATGACTGCTCAAATCCTTATAGTTTTCGAGTTTTTACGTGTTTTATGATTTCTTTTTTAATTTTTCACAAAATTTATTTTTAAAAAAACCTAAAGATTTGAAATTTCCATCCTTGTAGTTGAGTTTTGTGACGGCACTGTCAGGATTTCTAAGTTGCAAATTTTGCGTCCAAATGCGACTGCTCGAAGTCTCTTAGTTTCCAGGATGTGACGTTTGTTAGATCATTTTTTTAAATGTTCGAAGAAGTTAAATATAAAAAATATCACGAAATTTGAAATTCTCATCTCCATAGTGAAGCTTTGTCAGGTTACAACCAGGGGTTGCAATTTTCGCCTCCAAATTTGACTGCTCAGATCTTTGTAGTTTTCAAGATATGACGTGTTTTATGATTTTTTTTTTAGTTTTTCAGAAAACTTATATTTTAAAAATATCAAAAGGTTTGAAATTTCCATCCTTGTAGTTGGGTTTTGTGACGAGTTCTTATTTGCAATTTTTGCGTTCAAATGCGACTGCTCTTGCGTCTAAAATTGTTCAAAGACCTCAGATTTTAAAAAGTTGCACAAAATTTGACGTTCTCATCTCTTTAGTGAGGCTCTGTAAGTTAAATTTAACATTATTTTTTTGGAAACTACTAACCCTGTACTCGGGGGCTGTTATAGTACTCTCAGGGGTTGCGAATCTTATCGCTAGGTTTTACTTCTCAAATCTTTGTAGTTTTCGAGAAATGACATTTTTTATGGTTTCGAAATTTTTTAGGAAATATAAATTTTGAGTTGCTCAAAATTTGGAGTTTGCAACGCTGCAGTTGGGTACTGTGAGATTACTCTCAAGAGCTGCAAATCTTGCGTCCAAATGCGATTGCTCAATTGCTTTTATTTTCCGAGATGTGACATTTTATATAATTTGAAAAAAACTTCGAAGTATTTCAAAATCTGACTAAAGAAATACTTTAATATAAAAACTTCGCAAAAGTTGAATTTACCAACCCTGTAATTGGATGCTGTAAGAGTACTATCAAATTATGCAGATCTTATTTCCAATATATGCGTAATTTATGAGTTGTCAAAAATTAGAAGCACCGGAGGCGCCTTACACTCTATTTGAATCGAAAGTTCATGGTCAGTGATTTCGTTGAAAATGTCAACAAGAGCAGAGCATTGTTCATTGATGTCAATGATGCTTTATTCAAGAGTGAGATTGTTGTTAATGCTTTTTTTCCATTTTTTTCTATTTTCAATTCGATATATTGCTGTCAGATGAAAATTGTTCTCTTTGCTGGTGAGTTTATTAATTAGAACTTCATAGTGTGCCGTACATTCTGTCAAATCAGTCAAACACTCAAAAAGTTTTTGTATTTTAGTGCTACGCTTCAACCTCCTTTATTGAGACGACTTAGTTCAACTGATCTGTACAAGCCGGAGCATTAGTAGCACTTAATTATCAAAAGTTTGTCTGTAACATCTTTCGTCCAAGTTTCAGTCTCTACCATCAAATCTAAATCATTACTGAAGATAATTTTTGATATTTCTAATTTCCTTATAAATTGATCGTACATTGAGCAAGCCTGTTTGGAGTTTCGCAGCTTTCGATCTTTGTCAATTCTCATCAATTTTGGTCTTGTTGAGCTATTTCAGCCAGTCAATTGTAGTCTTGTTGAGATAAAACCTATTTATAATGGTATCCTCTGGCCAAAAAGATAGTTAACTATTGACATTACTGTATTTGCTGTCGAAGACCAAATGGAAGCTTGGAAAGTGAGTAGAATCGTTTGCTACTTCTAGTATGTGTTGCACATGGGCTCGGTTCTGCTTACAGAAAGAAGAAACAGCATTTGCATGGACACTTGGGTCCAATCTAACTAGATATATGTTTACGTGGAATAGGCTTTTTACCAGCAGCAACATTTGCATCTTTATTAAGACCCAATCGACGAAATAATTGAGTTTGCGGCGGAGCTGGAGGGTAATATTAAAATTTGATGATAACCTTTCTTCCCCTCAAAAATGGGCAGTGAACATCCACCAGTTCGCAGCATGTTTCAAATGTTCCATTGCCCTTTCGAAACTGACTGGGAATGATATCGTTTCCAATTCCTCTGTTTGCATAAATCTTTGTTCACGTGATAGTGTGAATGTTTTTGTTCAAAGTTCACTCGAGTATTTGGGACTGGAGTAGAAAACCCAAGAACCCAAAAAGCGCGAACCAAGCAATCATAGTCAGATCTGTTTGAGAATGCTTTGTCTTACATCAATAGAGTGTGGCCATATTTCAGGAAATTCGAAAAGGAGTAGGGGTGGGAAGCTGGCGACGATCCCAGAAAATTAACCTGTTCAGTTTTTTTAAGTTTTCTGTTATTCGTTTTTTCGCCAAGGTAAAATTTTACAAACGCAAAGTTAAAAAAAAGTAAAAGTTTAACAATGAGAAAGAAAAGAACCCATTTATTGTATACTTTTCGGAAAATGAATCGATTTGTTAAGTTTTTGTCTAATTATCCTGATATTTTAAGTGAGATAATTTGGGGCGTTTTTTCTTTACCCTGGTACTACTCAATCCAGGACCAACATTGATGGAGTGGAAATGTCATCCTTTTCGTCGTAGCCTGTCCCCCCTTAGTAGTTGCTGCTGCCCCACCTTGAAGTCGTTCTATTGTTGCTGTTGTAGCCTCGTTGACTCTTGACGACACTGAGTTCGTTTCTTTCGGCTTATAGAGGATTCGTTTCATTCTGCTAATAGTGGTTCCTATCAATGTTTTTGCAGCGAAAAAAGGCTGATTAATGAGGAGTGATTTGATGAGATTTGGGTGATAGTTCCAGTAGTAATTCAGATCAAATATATATGGCGAATCACCGGCACAAAGTTGCTCGAACCAATGACTAAAGGTCATGTTTCACCAGCTATTTTAAACAAAAATCGATTAGTGATTTTTCAGTTTGAACCGATTAAGAAAGATCAATTCCAGTTCAGTTACGAAAAATCACCATTAACCCGCCTTTCAAATTATGTAGTTCTTCGTAAAAATGCAGTTTTGCGTTTTCCTAAGGTTTTCGTCAAAACGTCTGCAGGCATGTTTACTGTTGGTGAGATGGTTAATGTCACCTTCTTCTGTTCAACTAACTCTCGAAGAAAGTCTAGCTTTATGGCAAATTGATTCGTCTTTCCGTGGTTGATTGAATGTTTACTAATGGCAATACAAGTTTGGTTATCAACGAACAATTCCAAAGGCCTATTACATTATGCCAAAGTCGCTAAGTATGCCCTGTAGATAGTTCTTTCCTTTACTTTTTCGACCACAGCATTGTGTTCTGTGTCGGCAGTTAAAGTTGATACACAACGCTGGAGTCTACTAGACCAACTTATTACACCTGACTTGTCAGTGAGCTTGGAACATTATCCTGAGGTCCTTCTCCAATTTTCCATGTTTCCAGCCTAGTCCGCATTCGAATAGCTAACAAGATTCAACGCCTTATCCTTTCTATGTACCAAAGGTAAATTTTTTGTTCCTAGCAGATTTCTTTGACAATTTTCCCCGGCTTTTCAATGCTTTTCATCTGGGTTTTCCTCAGAACAATTTAGAAAAATTGCTGCCAAGCAAATGACAGTTCTTCTTGGTAAAGCTAAGTAGATTAGACAACCAACAAGTCCCCGATAGTCACATTTCTTCTAATTTTCTTGTTCTATGCTACCTTCTAAAGGACATTCTTCTTTCGTCAGTTTTTCGTTTCACCAAGAGGGGTTGTTATTGGTTTTGCTTCCGTCATTTTAATTCTTGATAACAACTTTTCAACATATTTTTCCTGAATTATCCTGATTTCGTTTTCTGAGTAATCAGTTTTCATTCCTAAGAACCATTTAAGATCTTTTATCTCGCTGATCTCAAATTTTTCAGTGATATTGTTTTCAAACCACCTACAGAAATTTTTGTCCGCTCAACAAACCACTATATAATCGACCAACAAGCAAATTAAACCCTCTATCTCTCCCTCAATCCTTCTAACAAACAAGCATTCATCGAAAACTGAATTTTTAAAACCTAACTCCTCAAGATAGCCTTCTAGAGTCCTTTGGCAGTTTCTACCGCACTGCTTTTGTCCATAAAGACTTTTCTTCAGAAGACAAACTAAAAATTTTCCTTCTTCGTATAGTTTGGCATTCAAGTATGCAGTTTAAATGTCTAACTGTCTCAACTCATACCTATTTTGAACTGCTAAGCTTAGAACTATTCTTATGGTCAACATCTTAGTTGTAGGCGATTACGTATCGTGACAATCCCTTCCCTCAACTTGGCTAAAATCTTTAGCAACAAATCTAGCCTTAAACCTAAAAACTTCACCATTAGGTTCGTTCTTCAAAGCAAAATGCCATCTGCTGCCTTTAGGCTTCTCTCCTCTATTTATAACTAGTTCACAAAGCTCGTTTTTTTTTCTCATGAATCAAACTCTTTTTTCATTGCTTCTCGCCAGTCAGGGTATACTGCGAGAACTTCTCCAAAAAGTACTACAATTTTTTTTCTTAAATTTCTATCTTTTTCTCAAATTAGAACTTTTATTCGTTAAAACTAACGTTTCTTGACTTCTGAACTTTGAGTTTTCCTTCATTCTCAATTCCTATCAGACAAGCTTTACTATTTCCGATGTCCCCAAGAAAATTCTCAGAATTTTTGTCTAGTTTTTGCGAAACGTTTTTCCCGCAAAACTATACAGTACACTTCCAACAAAAGTTTTCACAAAATTAAGGTTGGGTTTTTCTCGATTTATAGACTCGTAGCATGTTGCTCATAGCAGAATGAAAGCTCATGTTTTTGAGATTGGTAGCCATATTAAAATCATAAGGCTAATAAGTATTCGCTAAATTGGCATCAAAAATCATGCAGTGAGCCATTTGAGTAATCGTTCCTTACCCCCTTTCTATCTTTCCGTTCGTGCTCTTGAGGGGTATATGGAGCCGAAGTTTCCAGTCTAATTTTCTGTTTCTTACAAACTCGCCAAAATTCCTGACCAATATACTCTCCTACGCTATCTGAAACTAAAAGTCTGAGGGATTCCTATATCTGCTATGAACATCTCCATTTTTCTGTTGCCTCATCTCTCGTCTTCTTGAAATAAATTTTTAGATATCTAGAAAAACTGTCCACAAAACCTAAAGCATATCTATGTCCATCCTCTGCTATCGGGTCGATAGGACCTAAACTATCTGTGTGAACAACATCTAGCGTCCTGGTTGCCCTGATGTAACAGTCTTTCGGGACTGGCTTCTTTTTTGCTTTATTCAACTCACAAGTTTCAAAATTGTCAATTTTACAATCACTTATCTTCATGCCTTCAACATGTTGCGACAAATGACTTAAGACATTGTAGTTATTGTGACCCATCCTACAATGCCACTGTTTCAATGAGCTAAGTATATAACCTTCGTCTTTTCGTACAAAAGCGTCCCACAAAAAGAGACCACTTTCCTCTCTTAATTGGTAAACTGAACCATTTCTCTGACGAACAAACGAGCTCGCACCAAAAACAACTTCTTCACCCGCTTTCTTTATTTTTGATATACTTCTCAAATTTGAATTTTCAGGAATAAACAAAGTATCCTTCAACTCAATCATTTTAAATTTGCCTTTCTCGTCTTTCACTCTGAATCTAACTTCACCTTTGCCTAAAAGTTTCGACTCAGAAATTTGCATTGCTAACTGACCCTTTGAAGTTCTCATGTAAACTAAAAAAACATCTCTCGATCCTCAATCGTTTTACTGGTGGCTCCAGAGTCTAAGACTAAGTCCTCGACCGGAGACACTATCATTAGAAATTTAAAATGAACCTCTGTTTCAGCTGCTAGGTTCTGCTTTTCTCGTTTAGTCTTACTAATACTTTTTTTTTGCTTGGAAAAACTCCTGACTTACATAACATTGAATGAGCTTTGTTTTCACTATCTCGTCTGCTGCCTTAGTTTTCTCTGCACTGTTTCGACACATGTCCTCTTTAATGACATTAAAACTAACTCTGTTCTCGCTCTTTTTCACTGACTTGTCTCTTGCTATCGAAATTCACTAATTCTCTTTTAACTCATCTAACCTTTTCTCATCTCTACTAAACTTGGATATAGTAAAAAAAAGTTTCAAATTGTTTTGGAAGTCCTTTCAAAATAATTGAAATTAAAATTTTTTCACTCACTCTTTCGTTCACTTATTATAAGTTATACTGAATCTGCTCTGCTCTACTCAAATATTCTATCACTTTCTCATTGCTGTTCTTTTTCAAAGTTGTTATTTCGGAGATTAGTTTTTCCAGTCTGGGTCTTTCAAAACTCTTAAACCTCTTAAACCGATTTCTTATCTAGAGCCTGCATAAGTTCGTACCAGATGTGCAACTGTTTTTACTAATAAATCTCTTTTTTCTATTGCAGCTTGTTTTCGATCACTGCTTGCATTCGGTCTTAACCTCGGCTCAAAACTTCTGTAATCAACGACTCATCTAAAATTTTGTCTAATTTCAAGTGAAATTTTCGTGCCTCGAATTGCTCTTCAAAGTAGGAAAAATACTCTTCTTTTCCCGAAAAAATATCGTTTCAGTTTTGGCTTTTTTTAATCCAAGTTCTTATTTCCTACTTAAGTCTTACCCGAAGATTAAGCTTCATTCAAAATTCACAAAGCTAGGTATTGCCCTAGGTAAAATTCATTGTCCCCGTTTTCTCTTACATCAAAATCATATGTTATAATCATTCATATCGCCCGCATTTATAATTCTGCAAGTATATTTGATTAATATATGTGATTCGGAACCTTATGGTCTGCGTACCGAATAACATATCAGCAAATTAGCAAAGCTAAGGTCCCTCCTCAGATTTCATACTAGTTAATGAACATATATATATATATATATATATATAAAGCAATATAGTAGTTCGTCTTTTTATTCTGGGGTATCAGTTTCTTTTCTTTTTCTAGGCCATCTATTTTTGCACTCCTCTATCTGATCAATCGTCTATCTCCAATTAGCGTTGGCATGCTTCTATTCTCGCAGTTCTCTATCGGATCAGTTGTCTGTTTGAAATTGTGTTTTTTCACTGTCACGCCTCCCTTGCAAATCTGTTTTTTCTTATTCGTTTGAACAAACAGTCAATCTTGACTCCTGACTTCTCACTCGTGATTGGGCATCTGGGTCCATAACCGATCAAGGTTATCACAGCGACAAACGGTTGATTCAAAAGGAGTGAATTAATGACATTTGAGTGATAGTGCTTGTAGTAATTCGGATCAAATATATATGACGAATCATCCGCACAAGTTTGCTCGAACGAATGACTTAAGGTCATGTTTCACCAGCTAGTTTTAACAAAAATCGGGAAGTGATCTTCGAGTTTGAACCGAATAAGAAAGATCAATTCCAGTTCAGTTACGATAAATCACCAATAGTTCTGTCTCGTGTCTGGTCCAGTGTTATTGTTCTTCGACGAGATAAGTAGGATATGCCATTAGTTTGGATTACTTGTACGTCGTTTTAACACTGGATTTGTCGCAATTTTGTTTTGCTGTTGTGAAGTCAAGCTTAAAAGTTCTTTCAACAGAGATAAGTTCTCCCGCTCCTTCGTGCTATGTGAGCTGAAGATGTTCAGCTAAATGAAAACGGTCAGTCCATAGACCGAGGATACCGATATTTGTTTGTCTGCCTGGGCAGTTGAATAAGTGGTGCGTGTCATGCGGCCCTAGATTGCAAACATTGCATGTATTAGGGCGAATCCTGTGTAGGTAGCTATTCAGGATGGTTGAGTATCGGGAGTAGAGTTGTGCAAGTGTGCACCTAGCCTCATGTGATTTTTTTTCTTCGAAGTTCACTTCAGGAGTGTCCTTACCCCAAAGTTGACTGTGGTGATTCTCAGTAAATTCTTTTACATTTTTAATATGCAGATGTTTGAGGCCAATTTTGTTTTGATTAATTATAAGAACTGAATCAGTTGGCAGTAGTAAGAGAACTTCTTGCTCGTATTTCGTTTTCGGTGTTGCTATCAGCATGGGTCTGCAAGATCAGTTTGCGTCATATTATAAGGTTCGATGGTCTGCACGTTCCGGAAGATGGCTTTCGATGAAGAAATATTTGGCAATCATTTCATTATGCACTCGAACATCGAAAATTCAGTTTCATCGTGTAACTGATCTTTTTTTTTGTCATTTTAACACAGTCGGTAGTTGTTCTAAGTGCATTTTTTTGTTTTACCTGAAGTTTTGTCCTGTTGGTGTTGCTTAAACTTGGAGACCATATGGGGGCGGCAGAGTTACTCGCGTACGACTGATTGATTTATAGCTGATGGCTAGTGTTGTCGGCTAGAATTGATCTTTCTTGAACCGAATAAGAAAGATCAATTCCAGTTCAGTTACGATAAATCACCAATAGTTCTGTCTCGTGTCTGGTCCAGTGTTATTGTTCTTCGACGAGATAAGTAGGATATGCCATTAGTTTGGATTACTTGTACTTCGTTTTAACACTGGATTTGTCGCAATTTTGTTTTGCTGTTGTGAAGTCAAGCTTAAAAGTTCTTTCAACAGAGATAAGTTCTCCCGCTCCTTCGTGCTATGTGAGCTGAAGATCAATATGTCATTAAGTAAGTAACGATAAACAAGTTTCAGGTCAGCTAGTAGCCAGTTGAGAGAGTCGATCTCGTTGGACAACTACCTGGATCCGAATCTACTTCGCAGTTTGGAAGAGGTGCACCGGAAATATGAGAGCACAAAAGCAGATTTGAGTGCCGTGCTGAGCGGGAATGAGAGTTCACTCCTGACTAACCAGCTGCACATGTGCAATAACAACCTGCTGTCTGATGTAGCTTCTCAATTCACCCAGTTCAGGTTTTGCGCCTAGTTTTTTTTACTTTCTACCAAAGTGTAGTGTCTCGCATTGTGACCCAGATACGACAGAGGAAGAACAGTTATAAAATACAGTCTACTTTTTCGAATTCAACCAAGTTTTCGGCATCCTGTTAGACTAAGAGGTTTTGTGAGTCTTTTTGGCCTAAAGTTGAGGTGACACCCGAATTTTTAAACAAAACAGATGCTGAAACAGACGTTAGTGAAAATTTAGCTGATGCATGTTTCAGTGAACTGATTGGTAAGATGCAGAATGATGGCACAACCGACAATTCAGGGGCACCAGAACAGAAGAGCCAGTCGGGCGGCCAGCAGTCAGAGCCAGAAGTGAGTGTGGAGAAGGCGGTGAAGTTGAGGGCCATGTCCTCGCAAGTCTCACTTCCCAGACACTTCACCAGCATCATCAAAGATGAGCCCAGTTCACAGTCCACAACTGAGAGTAATCCTGAACCCATACCCCGCGAAGAAGCAGAAGCAGAAACCAGCTCCTCATCAACACAAATAGACGACAGCTATGCTGCAAATGAACTGTTTGCTGCTATCGGGTGCAAGGAGAAAAAGTTGCATTTTTCAACAAGTTACAAGAAAAGAACACGATCAATTATGTCAAATCCGATTTCAACCGAAAATTTTATAGAAGGCGCCATTTCACTTCAGAATTCAGGAGAGCTACCATATATAAAAAACAGTGTCAAGGCCCACGAAAAAACGGATGCCAAATTCAAATGAATCAGTTTTTAGTTATTGTCACTAGCAATCAGAAAACTGAAATAAATTGATTGTTAAATAAATTGAAGTGAGGTTTGCTTAGTAAATTCGTAATTTTGCCCATGAACTTTGTTTACAGTTTAAATTTGTTGTTGAAACTTGAAAAAGTACAGATGGTTTCTTTTTCACTCGATTGACGAGTTCGCCCGTCTATAGATATTTTTGGTGCATTTCAATTAGTTAAGGTTTTAAAAACCTATTTTAAGTTTTTGTGGTCTAATGTTTTCAGTTTAATTTAAATTTCTAAGCGTAATTGAACGAAGTCAAGACACTTATTTTGTTGATGTCTACCAAGAAAAGTGCTTTTTGCTTTTTTCAGTGGAAAGGCTTTTTTTTCTAGAAAAGTTTGATATTGAGTTTTGCAGATTGACTGTTGGTTCATTTCTCAGTTCAAACTGTTTGCAAATAACAAGAAAATTTAAGATCTTACAATACTGCAAATGGAGAAAAAAGTGTGGATGAGTTTGAGGTTTGAATTTTATTTCTCAGGTTTCTCAGCGGAACAAAAATGCAAATTTAAGATCTTACAATACTGCAAATGGAGAAAAAAGTGTGGATGAGTTTGAGGTTTGAATTTTATTTCTCAGGTTTCTCAGCGGAACAAAAATACAAATTTAAGATCTTACAATACTGCAAATGGAGAAAAAAGTGTGGATGAGTTTGAGGTTTGAATTTTATTTCTCAGGTTTCTCAGCGGAACAAAAATACAATTTTAAGATCTTACAATACTGCAAATGGAGAAAAAAGTGTGGATGAGTTTGAGGTTTGAATTTTATTTCTCAGGTTTCTCAGCGGAACAAAAATACAAATTTAAGATCTTACAATACTGCAAATGGAGAAAAAAGTGTGGATGAATTTGAGGTTTGAATTTTATTTCTCAGCGGAACAAAAATACAAATTTAAGATCTTACAATACTGCAAATGGAGAAAAAAGTGTGGATGAGTTTGAGGTTTGAATTTTATTTCTCAGGTTTCTCAGCGGAACAAAAATACAAATTTAAGATCTTACAATACTGCAAATGGAGAAAAAAGTGTGGATGAGTTTGAGGTTTGAATTTTATTTCTCAGGTTTCTCAGCGGAACAAAAATGCAAATTTAAGATCTTACAATACTGCAAATGGAGAAAAAAGTGTGGATGAGTTTGAGGTTTGAATTTTATTTCTCAGGTTTCTCAGCGGAACAAAAATACAAATTTAAGATCTTACAATACTGCAAATGGAGAAAAAAGTGTGGATGAGTTTGAGGTTTGAATTTTATTTCTCAGGTTTCTCAGCGGAACAAAAGTACAAATTTAAGATCTTACAATACTGCAATTGGAGAAAAAAAGTGTGGATGAGTTTGAGGTTTGAATTTTATTTCTCAGGTTTCTCAGCGGAACAAAAGTACAAATTTAAGATCTTGCAATACTGCAAATGGAGAAAAAAGTTTGGATGAGTTTGAGGTTTGAATTTTATTTCTCAGGTTTCTCAGCGGAACAAAAATACAAATTTAAGATCTTACAATACTGCAATTGGAGAAAAAAAGTGTGGATGAATTTGAGGTTTGAATTTTATTTCTCAGCGGAACAAAAATACAAATTTAAGATCTTACAATACTGCAAATGGAGAAAAAAGTGTGGATGAGTTTGAGGTTTGAATTTTATTTCTCAGGTTTCTCAGCGGAACAAAAATACAAATTTAAGATCTTACAATACTGCAAATGGAGAAAAAAGTGTGGATGAGTTTGAGGTTTGAATTTTATTTCTCAGGTTTCTCAGCGGAACAAAAATGCAAATTTAAGATCTTACAATACTGCAAATGGAGAAAAAAGTGTGGATGAGTTTGAGGTTTGAATTTTATTTCTCAGGTTTCTCAGCGGAACAAAAATACAAATTTAAGATCTTACAATACTGCAAATGGAGATAAAAGTGTGGATGAGTTTGAGGTTTGAATTTTATTTCTCAGGTTTCTCAGCGGAACAAAAATACAAATTTAAGATCTTACAATACTGCAATTGGAGAAAAAAAGTGTGGATGAGTTTGAGGTTTGAATTTTATTTCTCAGGTTTCTCAGCGGAACAAAAGTACAAATTTAAGATCTTGCAATACTGCAAATGGAGAAAAAAGTTTGGATGAGTTTGAGGTTTGAATTTTATTTCTCAGGTTTCTCAGCGGAACAAAAATACAAATTTAAGATCTTACAATACTGCAAATGGAGAAAAAAGTGTGGATGAGTTTGAGGTTTGAATTTTATTTCTCAGGTTTCTCAGCGGAACAAAAGTACAAATTTAAGATCTTACAATACTGCAAATGGAGAAAAAAAATGTGTGGATGAGTTTGAGGTTTGAATTTTATTTCTCAGGTTTCTCAGCGGAACAAAAATACAAATTTAAGATCTTACAATACTGCAAATGGAGAAAAAAGTGTGCATGAGTTTGAGGTTTGAATTTTATTTCTCAGGTTTCTCAGCGGAACAAAAATACAAATTTAAGATCTTACAATACTGCAAATGGAGAAAAAAGTGTGGATGAGTTTGAGGTTTGAATTTTATTTCTCAGGTTTCTCAGCGGAACAAAAATACTTGTTTGCCCAGTGTTCTCAAAGTTAAAAATTGTGTACGATGAGGGCAATTAAAAAATAATTTTGAAATAAAAATTGTTCTGCGATGAGCAAGAAAGAGCGTTGCAAGTGGGTTAAATCTATTATATATTTAAATGCGGGCTTCACTATCTCGCCATGTTTAAGCTTTTTCAACGTATTATTTTTGCATGTTTAAAAGAATTTTGCTCGCTTAAGCTATATCGTATATTGCAATGGATAAGATTTTTTTCCAGTTTAAATTCACTGTTTGTGTCATCAAGTTAGAAATTAGCAATCCAACAGTGGGATGCTCTCATGGTTTTCCCAGCTTCTGCGATGCTGCTCTCCCTATATGAATAACCAAGTCCTTTTAGTTTCCGAGATACGACAATTTTCCAGATTTTACTTTTAGTTTCCATTTAGATTTTCCTTTTAATTTTCCTTCAAGTTTCCGAGATACGAGGTTTTTCAAAATGACGTTTTTTGTGATTTTTTCAAAAAAATTTTCAGAAAACTGATTTTAAAAAAAAAAAATTGAAGTTCCCAGGTCTGAAGTGGGGGCTGTCACAGTATTCTCAGATATTCAGGGGTTGTGAATCGTTCCTCCAAATATGGGTGCTCAAATCTTGTTGGTCTTCCAGATATGACGTTTTTTGTGATTTTTTCAAAAATTTTCAGAAAACTTAAATTGAAATTTAACCTGTAGTTGGAAGCCGTCAGATTAATCTCAAGGGTTGCGATTTTTGTATTTAATTAAGAATGCCCAAATCTTTTTAGTTTACGAGATACGACGATTTTTGTGATTTTTTCAGAAAACTCAAATTACAACATAGTTCGCGAAATTGAAATTCCCAACCCTGTAGTTAAGCGCTGTCAGATTACTGTCAAGGATTGCGAATATTGTTTCCAAATAAGACTGCTCAAATCTTGGTAGTTTTCGAGATGTGACGTTTTATCTGGTTTTCACAAAAAAATATCTTTTAGAAAACTTTGAATTTCCCATTGTTGTAGTTGGGTACTGTAAGAGTACTCTCAGGAGTTGCAAACCTTGCGTCCAAATGCGACTGCTCAATTGCATTTATTTTCCGAGATGTGACATTTCTTGGTTCATTTTAAATTTTTCCAAAGAATTTTCACAAAATGTTGTTTTTTTTCAAGTTTGTATTAAAAAAACTTGATTAAAAACTTTGTAATTATGCGCAAAATTTGTAATTATGCACCCTGTAATTCGGTGCCGTCAGAGTACACTCTAAGGATGCAGACTTTTTCCAATTTTTGCGGTTTTTTATGAGTTGTTAAACGTTCGAAGCACTGGAGGTGCGTTGCACGCTAGTATTTTTTATTAGCTAGTTGACTAGGTTGATAAATTTTTTTATAGCTTTACTTCAAGTGCAAGCTGCCACAGGGAAAATGAAATTAATCCAATGCCTATTCAAATGACATGGTTGTGCAAAGCAATTTAGTTTTGTGCTTATTTTTTCACTTTGTCCGATTTTGTTGGAAAAGAAACCTGAGAAGATTCATAAATTTTGAATTGCGTCGGAAAAAAGTTTCCTGAAAATTGTTTCCAAGAGACTTTCATTCTGAATCAACTGATTCTGATTCACAAAGTCAAGCGCGTTTAAAATCCTGTCTGATAAAACAAGTATTATGAAATTGTAAGGGATTTAGGAAATGTATAAAAAAACGGTTTTACTGATTTTCAAAAAAAGCAATACCAATAGAAAGACAGCCCTCTCACGTGTGTGCCTGCCTATTCTATTCTTCTATTTTTATTTTTGCGTTTTTTTCAGAAGCATTCAAAAAATCTATGGGGGTAAATTTTAACCAATGTTTTTGAGATTTTTCTAATTTCTCGAAAATTCCCCCCCCCCCCCAAATATGAAATTTTGGGTTCAATCGAAAGAACGGGTCGAAGAAAACCTCCCTATAAAAGCGACTAAGCCCGAAGTTTTGTTTTAAAAAATCATGGAGTTTCCAAACAGGCAAATTGTTTGACGGTTTTTTGGAAACTTTTTGCAAAAACTATCCTGCCAATATCAATATTATTAGTTCAATCGGAATATGTTTGAGGTTTTCTATGTTGCGTAAGCCGCTATAATTTTTTTCGTAAAGTGTTAAAGCTTTTGGGAAAGTCTAATTTGTTTATTTTAGTGAACTTTTTTGGAAACTTTTTGACTTTTCTTAAAAACTACCCTACCAAATCTAAGATAAAGGGCTCGACTGAAACAATAGGTTACAAAAATATTTTTCTCACAGAAGCGGCAAATAATTATTTTTATGTGAGTAGAAAAGTGCTATGTGTTTCGGAAAAGTCCAATTTCAGAACTTTTACCTTAATTGTAAACTTTTTCACTTCTCGAAAAATACCCCGCCGAATCTGATATTTAGAGTTCATTCGAAAAATCAGGTTATGAGAAATTTCTATGGCTAGGGGTTCATTGGAAATTTTTACGTAGGATTTTTCCCTATAGCAGCAGCTTCGTCCTAAGTTCTGTAGTTAAACTGTTATGAACTTAGGAAAAGCAAAATTTTGAAACATCGAGCGCTTTTTATGGCAGCGTGTTTCTCAAACAAGTTATTTCAAAGAAGTTTTTTCGACTTAGTTATTTCTGTTTAGTTTTTTTTTTGTAACTTGCAATGCTAGGCTTTCGTTGTATTGAATTTATGCAAAGATCCGATTTACCTTTGTGTATTAATTGTTTTTTTTTGTTCCCAGAACTTTTGCTGTTGTTATCAGTTATAACTACGCTTTGAGACACAATCAGAGATAATCCATCATACTCCACTGTGTTCAAGAGTAATGAACGCAGTGAAGACTCTTATATAGGTCTTGCTGATTTTTTTTTGTTTTGCCTCAGGAAAACGTCGCAAAATGTGAATAAAAATCTCTTATAACTACAGATGTACAACATTCATATTAGAGGAGGGGAGCACATGTTGGAAAAGGTAAGTGAAAAGCCTCAAAACTTATGAAAGTAATAAGATGTGTTATAGAAAGTAGAAAAAAAATCCCATTTTTTTAAACATTGAATTTCTATTTGAATTCTCAACTACTGTTTTACAAAAGAAAATGAGCTGAAACTGAATTTTTTTTTGCAAATGTCTGAATAATTTTCGAAAAAAAGTTATGATCCCTTAAAAGTGAGTAAAATTAGGTTCGTTGCTTCGAAAATAGTAGGATTTTAATCCATGGTAAATAATTTGAAATCGGTTATTTTAAAGTCTTTTGTAATTGAAAATAAATTGACAATATCCTTTAGTTTAAGGAATGCTGGTGCGGGTAGGGTTATTACCAGTTTTAAAATTTCCTAATGTGCTATTTGTTTTGCTTGATCAATGAGAATTGACTTCTGCTAAACTGTTCTGATTTTCTGCCAATCGATGTTTCATAAATCCTGTGTTATCATGCTTGCAATAAAACAAAAAAAATGTTTTCAATTTTTTGACTACTCGTCAGTTTTCAAAAGTCTTTTTCGCTGTTTCCTTTCATTGACTTCTGATTTTGCTGATGCTGGAAATTGATTCTGAAAATTTTTACCGAAACTTGGTAGGTTTTGAATAAAGAATGCGCGGTCGTTGACAAAACTAAATTGGAGCACCATATCAGGACACAACCCTTAAGGACACAGCATCGCATTAAAACCCATAAGTGAAAGTTGATAAACTAAAAATATTGTTAAGTTTTGAACGAAAGTGGATTTCCCAAAAATCTTCCCTGTACACACGGACGAAGTTATCTTCTAGAGAAACTCCACTCCTATAAACAAAAATAATAAATTAACACTAGAACTGTCCATTGAGAATTCTATTGTCGCTGCTTTCTGATTGGCCGAAATTTCGACTTATCTTCCTAACAAATTGCCTGTATTTTTTTATAGGAAGAATTTGCTCAATAGATCCAAAATCTCTTTTGTTTTGATACCAAGACATCAATAATTCTCAGATGATTGCAAAAATCTTGGTCAAAAGTTGCTGTTAAAAGACACAGATGTTGTCTGAAGAAAAAGGAAGAAAAAAATCCGAGTGCAATTATTCCGTCCCTTGTTTTCCCATTTGTAGGAACAATTGTCATTGACTGTAAGTAAAACAAAAGTTTAATAGCTTTGGTACAAGACTTATTTACCGTCAATAATTTTGGACACAGGTCAAATTTAGACATGGTAAATTTAGGTTCAGTTTTGACAATTGACCACGAGTTAACGAATACGCCTGGAACGGCAAAGGTCCTGCGTTTAAATCTAAACGGATCTTTCGTTTTTTCAAACGGAAAATTTTCCGTTTCACAAAAAAATTGTCGGCTCATTATTTGTCTGCTTATGTTTTGTAGGCTTAGTTGTTACTTTGTACAATTGTTTTTTTTTAGTTTTTTAAATTTTATGGTAGCTTTTAGTGTTCTGATTTTCCTTTGATGTTTGTAATTTTACTAGTGTTGACTTTTTATGTTTCTTTTTTTTTTCGCTTAAAAGTTTTTTTAAGCGGCCTAGCGACTATTTTTTATCGGCCTTGGACCTTATTTGGAATCGTTAAAAAAATTCAAAATTTTTATGCTCACCTCCGGGTTGCACAAAATGCTGAAAATTTTAATGGATGTTCTAACTCATTTTTTTCATGACCGCATTTATTCGGCTTTTTGATGGGTTTTGGCCTACATTATATCGCTTCAATGGCCATATTGCGTCTTTCGGAGAGCGAAAAAAACATATTGCATTTTTGTGTGTGCTTGTTTGTGTTTTGATGGGAGGGGGAATTATTTACTAAGTTTTGTTGATTTTTCTCTCGGATGAAAGGGTTTCTGCCAAAGTTTTTTTCGGCCTGATTAGAAATTTTTCTTCCGATGCGTATTTCACCTTTCATTGTCATTGCATGTTTTCTTTTTGAAAACTAGCCTCTTTTATTATATAGTTTTTTCGATATTTTTGATGTTTTTTCGATTTTTCTGACTTACCTAGTTTCTTGTTTTGTATCGCAAGTGGTGCAAATCTCAGATTTGCCTTTTTGTCAAAACACCATTTTCAAGCATTTATAATTGGTTTTTTAAAAGTTTAATACATATGAATATAAGTTGAGAACAAGGTTGCCTATTGCTTAAAGAACGCTGGTGCTGGTAGGTTCATCGCCCGTTTTAAAATAAAATATGATCTTTTGTTTGATCAATGAGAATTGCTTTCTGCTAAGCTATTTTACTTTTGTACCAATCGATGTTCCATTGGTACTGTGGTATAATGCTCGAAATAAAACGAAAAAGTGTGTTATAATTTTTTACTAAGCAGTTTTCAAAAATTCTTTTTGTTGTTTACTTCTGGTACACTTTGATTTTGTCGATGCTAGAAATTGCATCTAAAATTTTTCAGTGATAGTTTTTTGAAATTAGAAGTTTTGAACAAAGAACGCGTTGTCGATAACAATGCAAAACTAGAAATTTCATTGCAGTACACAGTCCCCCATCTTCAGACGTCGCCCTAAAGCCTATAAATGAAAATTAAAAACTAAATAGATAGACAAAATTCAAAGGAAAATGGGTTTTGGGTTTTTTTACCCACAAATCTTCCCTGTACATACGGACGAAGTGTAAGTTTTTGTCTATTCACGCAATGAAATGATCAAACAGCTTGCGCAATTTAATCATGTAACCGTTCAAAACGGTATGAAATTGCGGCTTAAGCGTTGATAGCACAAAATTTAGCTCACGTAAATCATCTTCAATTGATATTTTCAAACACCTGCAGCTTTACAAAAAACAAACAGGTGAAATATTCGAATCAACCTAACAATCTTCTTCTCCCCCGTATGTTCTCTTCTAGAGAAACTCCACTCCTATAAACAAAAATAATAAATTAACACTAGAACTGTCCATTGAGAATTTTATTTTTGCTGCATTCTGATTGGTCGAAGTTTAGACTAGTCTAAATAATAACTTTCCCCCATTCTTTCTTGAAAGAAGAGGTCATTAGATCGATTATCTCATTTGTCTTGATACCAAGAATTTCCGTTTTGTCCTCTTGTGATCATGGAAGCTGACTTGTTGACGAAAGCCCTGAGCAAGGCTAAGGTGAACCAGCATCGTCGAGCCTTGATGGGTTGCAGCGTGACATTGGACAAAGCCAATTCAGCCTGAGTTGCGGTGTTGAGGTCGGACCATCTCAAGGTCAGACAGATTAGTTGAAGCGAATCAGTTTGGAGGTTAAAACTGATTAAACTCAGACAAGGTCAACTAAGGATCACAAACTTATTAATTAGTCAGTAATTAATTATTTGGTACTTTTGTGTGATGCTCAGTTTGTCATGTCATTTATATTCGCTTTCTCAATTCTTACTTCAACAAACCGTTGAAACCTCAGGTTCCATCTCAGTCTACAACCCCAACCCTTAATCCTAGTTGCTCGAACTCTGAATCTTAACAGAGAGAAGTTTATTTGCCATAATTGAATTGTTGCTAGGAGCGAAATTTATCATTTTTTACTTAATATGTTGTGTGAGGTGATGATTTTTACAAAAAAAACTCAATTTTAATATATTTTTTAAATTTTTATTTTATTACATTTAATTTTTTCTCATGTTATTACTGCTCCATAGACCTTAAAAGGCAGTTGGAAAATTCAGGGCTTCGCTCTGATACAATCAGTCTTGTTTATATTTCTACTTAAATTTGTGAACAAAAAATTTCGAGATGGTACTGAAATTTGATTGGCGAATTCTAGCCAATCAGATTGAAGCAAAATAATTGCTTGTTTTTTCAGGTATTCAACCACCTGTCAACCCAAAGTGTCCCCCTTTTGAGATATTCTTTTTTGGCCGACTGACCTTAAAATTTTTCTAAAGGCGCCTTTTTGCCAACTGATCTTGAGTTGCCAACTCTCGAGAAAATCCTAGATCCGCTCAGAATATTGGAAAAACGAAGCGGTGCAAACTATAGCGCATCATGAAAAAAGTGGCCACAACCTTGAAGAAGAGAGCAAAATGCGACAAATTAAAAACTCATATTAGGATTTGCTTCAACAATGACTTAATTCTTGAAAAGAAGAAACAGAATATATTGATTGAATGACGGAATGAATTAATGTTCGTTGGAACTTGCCCTCCACAACTCGTAGAACAAGTTGTTCTTCTGTTCCAGGAAGTCTTTCGGGTTTCCCACTTGAGCGTGACCATACTGCATGACGATGACTTGGTCGTAGTCCATCACAGTGTTTATCCTGTGTGCTATCTTGAGCACTGTGCAGTCTTTGAGCCGTTCTTCTAGAACTTTCTCCACTCTTTTCTCAGTTTCGCCGTCCAACTGAGCTGTGCATTCGTCTAAAATGACAATTTTCGTTCTACTTAGCAGACCGCGCGCTAGGCCTATTAGCTGTTTAGCTCCCTCGTTTCGAAACTTCTCGCAGTCAAAGTTCCAGAGAGCGTCGCCGGATTTGTTGCGCAATTCAGGCCAGTCTAGAATGCCGAGTTCTTCTAGAATCGGCCGCATTTGCTCACGTGTGTGTTCTTGTAGAGGATCAAGATTGTATTCGAGGGTGTCTTTGAACAGCAGCACATTCTGCGGTATAACTGTGAGAGCCTTGCGCAGCTGAAATTAAAAAAAACTAGCTACTATATCACTTCACAATCCCCACCCCCTGTGGTATTTACTAACCCGGATCGAGGTGCTTCATTTGGTATTCACACATTTCGCCCCCTCATAAATGACCGGCACATTTCGCCCCTAAAGTGTACATTAAGAAAGCGCCGTTGACTAACTGTGTAATAAGTTAGGGGCGAAACGAGCGAGGACAAAATGTTTGAAATTATTAGGGGCGAAATGCGCCACTAGATTTAAGAGGGGGCGAAATGTGTGTGGGGCGAAACGTGGGACATTCGATCTGGCGCTACAAAAGTTTCGACTTTCTCGACCGACTTTTTCTAATATTTGTTCGACCCGGGATAGATATACTTCAATTTTCTCGACCCAAAAAGGGTGTTTCGACTCTCTTGACCAAAATCGGGTATTTTGCGACTATGTGCTTGACTTAAAGCTGCTCTTCGACTGCGGAACTTCAGTCGCAATACTGCACCTGCTCGATTTTCAAAGTCAAAACATAACTTGAACTTCCCGACCCGGGAAAGAATTGCCACCCCCTATAAGTGAAAGCAGTAAACTATCACTGCAGCGTTCTATACATAATTCGAGTTTTTGGTATGCTGATTGGTTGAAATGGGGAGGGGGGGGGGGGGGGGGGGAATTGATAAGTGGATCCCAACTACTTCCATAACGAAACGACCCACGTTTTTGTGTTCAGTTTCAGATATGGGTAATTAGCAGCCTGTTTTTGATCCGTTTACACTCAGAATCTGAGGATCTGGATATCGAATCATGTAGTTGGCTAATTTTTGTTCCGACAATTGAAAATGGGGAAGAGCTGTTTATTCGGGTGTGTTTTAGATGTTTTGTTCATTTTTTAAGCTAGAGTTTCATACAAAATCGGGTGCTATAAAAATTATGAGAATGGATCAATTGATATATCATATTAATTCAATTTCAGTTTTGAATAGAACGAAATTAAGAAATTCACAAAAAAAATTGTCCCAAAGCTGAGTAAAAGCGGTTTGAAAATTTGGAGTTTTTAACTGTTTTCTTGCGAGTAAAGCGATCAAGTATCGTTCGATATATATAAAAACTTGTCATTGAGGCTGAAATTTTTTTTGGTTTTCTAAGAAGAAAAATAGTTTTTGAAGCTTCATTGAGCGCTTCTTTGGCATGAAAACTTTCGAAAGAAAACCTAATCCTGCAAAATAAATCAGAGAAAATTCGAGAAAACTTTATGCTTGATGTGTTTTTTTTCAATCAATTTTTGATTTTTTCAATAAGTGTTTTAAACAAATTTTTTTATACCATCTTAAGTGCATTGTTGTTCTCAGCTCAAATTCTAAAAGAACTTTACCTAAGATCATTTTTTGTAAAATTATGGGGGTTTGAAAATTCTTATTTTAACCAATTTGACATAATTACCGCGCGATAGTTTGCGTTCTTACAACACAATTAAGCGGCGTATTAATGTATCTAAATTGAATTTAGGCAAGTCATTTGGTCGTTTTATTAGGATACATCGAGTAATTCGTCTTTTTGTAGTTTACATTAGCGTGTGGGGGCCCAGGTTGACCAAAAGTCGCTGTCTTATAGTTTTTCTAATAAGAATCTTACTAGACTCTTAGGCTCTAAGAAGGTTACAAGAAAGGGACTTTGTCTTATGAAAACATTGTAAGATACGAGCTTTTCCTACAAAATTTTTTTTCATGTTGAAGTGTGAAAATGTTTATGTAAAGAAAAAGAATAGTCGTTAACTTGAATTGTAGCAACTGTTAGGCATTAAATCGAAATCTTACTGCACTGTTTTATTTCAGATCAGATCGGACGTTGGAGATCGCAAGGTCACGACAGTAGGTCTCCAGACAGAAAGAAAACAATTGATAGCACTTACATAAACTTAAACTGGTCTCTATCTCATTCGGGCAACCACAAATAAATTTTAACTTGTATAAAATTTATCAACTCGTATTTGCTATTGTTTTAGTTTCATGTTACAAAACAGTTTCAGTTTAACTTGAGTTTTCAGGCAGACTTGCCAAACCTCTCTTAAGGTTTTCTTCGCTCTATGTCATGTTACTTGTGTTGTATGCGATGAATCATGACACCTCCCATTTTGTCAACGCCTCGTCGCTGTCGCGTTGATTTTCTTGTCCCCGCCGCGCCTTGCTTCCGATTTCCACTGACGGTTTTCGGCGTTCGCTCCTTATCCGTTTCCGACGGTTCAATTGCTCCCCCGCTCGCCGCAGTCTTTGCCGCCTCGTCCGCTTCAACTGTCCAATCGCTGTCTTCATCCTCCTCGCTCTCGTCCTCGCTATATTCCACGACCCGCTGTTTCACTGATTTTTTCGCCTTTCCCATCGCGATTTGTTCCTTATCAGCCTTTCTTTTAAATTTTGTGGGTTCAATAGGACCCGGGGTGCTCTTTGCGGGCTCACTTGGACCCGGGGTGCTCTTTGCGGGCTCACTTGGACCCGGGGTGCTCTTTAGGTACTTGCTAGGACCCGGGGGGCACGCGTCGTTTATATCCGTGATTTGGCTTTCTTCAGCCGCCGATTTACAAGAAACACCACTCCGCCTTAGTAACGACCCTTTTTCCATTTTCACCTTATGATCAGTTAATTTTTCGATTTTTAATGGTAAACGTTTATACCTTCTTGGATCCTTTGGGTCTGTTTTCCCTGTCTTTTGATAGACTGTTGTGGTGCTAGTCTTATGCCGTTTTAGCCATCCTGGTGGCTTTGGTACTTGATCTGCTACCTCCGTGACCTTGGGGTCCATTTCATTTATCTCCTCATCGTCCAAAATCATCGGGGTTTTTCTCTGCTCTGGTGCGTATACTAGGTCGCTCCTCTTCTCCCAATCTAGGGTCAGCTCCACCTCCGGGAGATTACTCGCCTTGTCTAAACAAGATAGCTTCTGATTAACAACATTGTCCCAATTTAGGTTTTTCAAAGATGGTTTTTTCGTTAAGTTTCGAAACGCCGTCTTTGCTTCTCTTCCACGATATGCCTCAAAGGTGGTTAGCTTAGTTTTAGAATGTGGCACAAAACGTAATGCGCTGAGCGCACGAGATATCATTACCCCAAACTTGTAAATTTGATTTTCCTGGAGATAAGTGAGCACGTAATTTTTTATCGACCCAATTGTTCGTTCGACCATTCCCGTTGCGCGATGATCCTTAACTGGAGATTTGATTAGTTCAATACCTTCATAGTTACAGAAACTTTGAATGTCATTCGAGAAAAACCCCGTTGCCTGATCCATATGCAATTTCCTTGGGTGTCCATAAGTATTTATGTACTTCCTTAGGAACTTCAATACATTCTTAGACTTGTTACTTGAACAGACATACGCCGACGGCCAATGCGAAAAAGTGTCTACTGCTACAAGTACATACTTCTTCCGACCCCTTAAGTAATTGACCGGGCCCCAGAAATCTAATTGGACCAAATCATTTGGTTCCTTAGGCACATAAGTTTCCCCCATGTCACTTTTTGGAATATCTGGTTTAAGATTCTTACCTGCTTCTAAGCAGCTTTTACAGTACTTTGCTGTTGCGGCAATGTTTCGGTGCATTAAGGGTATCCACACATCCTTTGCGGCTGCGAACATCTTGTCTCGTCCATGGTGCTGAAAGTGTAAGCAGTTGAGCACTGCTGAAGACATGTCCTTCGGTATGGCCAACCGGCCATCCATCCACAGGCAATTTTCTTGTACCGCAAAGTCATTATAGTGTTGGGCGTAATATGGTCCTAATCTTGTGATGATTTCTTTGGCTCTTGGGTTTCTGTCTTTGATTGCATCGCGAATGGTCTTCATAATGGGGTCCTTCTCCAGATTTGCCTCGACTAACTTTAAACTCAGAATCTCCGGATGATCTAATTTCCTGACATATTTACTATCTGACGGTACTATAGAGTGTAAATCCATCTATCGCTCTGCACTAGTGGGTAGGATAATCCGGGAAACTGATGAGGGAATGAAATTATAGTATTTGATTTTTTCGAATTTGTTTGTTTCTGGGCAATAATTTCAGGCCGTATTAATTCAATATCCGAGTCCGAACTGACGGAACTAACACTGGGTGGTTGATTTAACCGATTAAGCACAACATTAAGGTTAACATCTCCAGAGTGGGTTGATGTATTGACAATGGCGGAAGTTAGTTGATCATGTTTTTCAGTTGAATTTATTGTGTTTTTACTACTCATGTTACTCATATTTTGGATTTCGCGACTTGAATTTACGTATTGAGAACAACGTCTGAATTTCTTTCTTCGACCTTTGCATATTTCCGCCGGTATGCAAATCTCTTGATTCTGATTGGTTAACCGCCAGTTGCATGCAAACACGCCTTCTAGTGAGCGTTTACTCTCACAGTGAGTATTTGCATACTCAGTTGTTCTTATATTCCCATTGGATGCGACGGTTTTCGTTATAGTAGAACATGACTGATAGCCCTCTACCGCCGGTATTGATTTTATGTGTTTCACATTTTGACCCCTAGGCTTCATTTGAACCTTAGGATTTAGTGCTTTGCTTCGCTTATCATTTTTATTTTTGCTACTATAAAAGTTTCATCGTAACGACTGGTCTCGGGTGCCTCTGCGGATAGAAACCGGGAAAAATAGCCTGCCATTCCCATTTTGGACCCCTGTCTGTGTTCAACTTTAAAATTGTACGGCACTAAACGATCGTACTAACGCGTTAGTCGGCTGAAAAACGTTTTATTTCCTTTCGGAGATGAATTTAACAACGTAAGCAGCGCCTTGTGATCCGAAATAACTGTGAAATAACGGCCATATATGTAATTCCGAAAATGTTCCGTAGCCCACACTACTGCCAGTAATTCTAATTCGTTTGTAGAGTACGCCTCTAGGCCATCATGACTAGCATCACATATAATCCTTGTTTCCCGGTGAATATCGAAATGTCTTAGTTCAACAATGCTTTTGACAAGCGATTTTAATTGTTGGAACGCATCTTCGCGAGTAGGCGTCCAAAAAAAATCGTTGTTCTGACTTAGTAATGGTCTTAGCGGTGCGCTTACTTCCGCGAGATTAGGCAAAAATTTATGCAAACTGTGCATTGAACCCATTAGCGACTTTAATTGCTTTCTGGATTTTGGGGTTTTCAGATCCTCCACCGCTTGTGTTTTTCTGAGGGGGGGGGGGCACTTTCCCCAATTCTATACCCGAGCCACTCGCACTCGGTTTTCGCAAATTCACATTTTCGTAATTTTAACGCAACATTAGAAACGTCCAGCTTTTTCAATACTTTTTCCACTAACGCAATATGCTCAATCTTAGTTCCTTTAGAGGCAATTAAAATACCATCGATGAACGCGTTAGCCTGAGGGAATTCCTTAAGTAAGTTGTCAATCACTTTTTGAAATTCCGCCGGCATCGACGTAAGACCGTAAAATCCGTTCTTAAAACGTTCCCGTGGACTTCCCGCCAATCAGTGAAAAATTGCACTGCTCGCTTGTCTCCTTTTCTAGAGAGACCTGTCCGTACGCATAAGTGAAATCCAACGTTGTAAAATATACGTTCCCCGCCTTTCTTTCAGCAATTATCTGACTTATTCCGTCTACTAGTTCGTCAATGTTCGGCATTTGGTACTTATTCTTGTGTACCTGTTTGTTCAGTTCTCTTGAATCCAATGCTAGTTTGATACTTTCGTCTTTTTTACCGTGATTATTATAGGAGAGACGAAATACTTATCCGAACACTCCTGTAATTTTACGATGCGACCTTCGTTTATCAGCATATTAATTTCCTTGTCTAGTTTATCTTGTAGACTGATAGGCACCCGGCGCCCTTTTTGTTTTATAGGTTTTAAGTTTTCGAAGAAATCGGCTCTTACTTTAGCGTTCCGGACTTTCCCTATTCTAGTAAATAAATTTGGGTACAACTTACAGAAATAGGTTTGCAATTCATCGTATTCCTCCTCTTCTTGGCAGCTCCCTTTCCCTGTTATTCCCATTATTTTCTTGCTTTGCACCAACTCCAGACCTAAGGTGCCCATTAGATCACGCCCCAGGATTGACTGATGATTACCGGAGATTACTGACACTTATGCTGGAGCTGCCCACCCATTCAAAGACATTGTCACCGCTACTTTTCCCAGTATGTTTATCCGATTGTTGTTGTAGTCCAAAAATTCATCTTTCGAAGGTTGTAGTTGAATATTCGCTTTACCTAATGTTGTTTTTAGATCCGTAATGCTGAATATTGTTACTGGGGATCCGCTATCTATCCACAACCACATTTTCTTTCTCGACACCTCAACCTGGACTCTGGCCCCAGGGATCTTCAATTCGGTCACATTTCTCTTCCTCTTGATTGACATCACCATGTAGTCGTCGGATCCCGATTTGACTGAATCATTATCCCCCCTTCCCTGCTGATTCACCCATGCCACTGGATCTTCTGCTCCCTCACTCACACTCTGCATGCTTTGATGATGCTCATTTTCATCGCGGACTAAACCAACTCGTCCTCGTCCTCTCCATTGGTTAGTATCCCTTCGGATTCCTCTACATGTTCGTTCAAAATGTCCCAGTTTTCGGCACGAGTTATATGTGGCTCTTTTCGCAGGGCAGTTGGCAATATGCTCAAGAGTAAAATTCGGTGCGTCACAATTATAGCACCTACGGTTATTTCCACTCCCTCCACTACTTGATCCTTGGGAGTATCCTCCACGTGCCCCGCGTCCTCGACCTCGGAAAAATCCTTGTCCCCTCCTTATGTTATTAACTGGTTGTTATTTAATAGATATCGACGGCGCTGATGAAGCCGGTTTTCCCGTGTATGATTTATATGCACGCTCCCCATGTTCGTAAGATTTTGCGATCCTGTAAACTTCCTCGGGTAGCTTTGTTGATCATGATAATTCTCGTTGACAGTCCGATTCCCGCATGTTCATAATGAAAATGTCCCGAACGTTTTCCGCTGCATTAGCAAAATCGCATCTACCCGCTAGGGCGCTCAATTCCGCGTGGAATTTCTCAAAGAGTTCGTTCTCCCTCTGTTTTCTTCCATAGAAGAGTTCCCGCTCATGGGTTACATTCCGCTGACGTTGGAACACATTTTCCATCTCGTCAAGTACCCGTGGGTAACGTTCCGTTTTTATATTCAACCCCGGCTTTCTTGCTTTGAAAATTCTCTGCCCTTCATCCCCAATACAGAGATAAAGATTAGACTTTAGCTTCTTTTCCGACTCGGTACGGTTCTTCCCATTTACGTCATCCGGCAACGCTGCAATAGCCGTTGCTTTTAAAGTGCGTGCAAAATAAAAATCATCGGGATCAGTATCATATTTTGCTATCATACCCCAGTGAAATTTTACAATCCATTCCTCCCAGTAGATTGGGGGTTCGGGTGTTCGTGCGTCCCAAAATGACTGAATGTTCAGTGGATTTTCCCCTTCCTTTTTTCTCTGCTGGCTGCGCCATGTTGAAGTGTGAAAATGTTTATGTAAAGAAAAAGAATAGTTGTTAGCTTGAATTGTAGCAACTGTTAGGCATTAAATCGAAATCTTACTGCACTGTTTTATTTCAGATCAGATCGGACGTTGGAGATCGCAAGGTCACGACAGCAGGTCTCCAGACAGAAAGAAAACAATTGATAGCATTTACATAAACTTAAACTGGTCCCTATCTCATTCAATTTTTTTTTCTTTTTTTTTCAAACCTATTCGAACCGCTAATTACGTATAACTAGGAGGTTTATTGAATTAAAAACACATTTTTTTTGTTCCAGAATTTTTTGTTCGAATGCCTACAAAAATAAACATTATCTAGAAATTTTTACTTTGATAATTTAATTTTAAAAAAATCATTTTTTATCTGTTATTTTTGAATGGAAACAATTTCAAATTGTTTTTAGCAATAGTTTCGAATTTCGGGATAAAGTTCCTATCGTAGAACATTTTTATAGAAAAATTTGTAAGGCAGGGGAAAAATTGTAAGGCATGGGAAATTTTTATAGAAAATTTGTAAGGCAGGGGAAATTGTAAGGCATGGGAAATGCCTACAAAAGTAAACATTATCTAGAAATTTTTACTTTGATAATTTAATTTTAAAAAAAAATCATTTTTTATTTGTTATTATTGAATAGAAACAATTTCAAATTGTTTTTAGCAATAGTTTCGAATTTCGGGATAAAGTTCCTATCGTAGAACATTTTTATAGAAAAATTGTAAGGCAGGGGAAATTTTAAGGCAGGGGAAATATCTTACAAAACTTATAAAAATTGCTATAAGTTTATAAAAGGTTGTATGATAGTTCACCTGGAGGATAAATTGAATAAAGGTGACCTTAAAGTTGACTTTAAAGTTGACCTTAAATTGCTGTCGGAACTTTCAGGGCCTCGTCTTTATATACGAGCAGCCTTTTTTGTTGTTATTTTTTTTGAAGACAATTGTTTTCGATTATCAGCCGTATTCATTAACTTTCTACTCGTTCGCTTAGTTTCCTCATCACACCGCGCCTAAAAAACTATAATGATTTGATGAGAAAGACCTTTGATGGTTGTTTTATAATGTGATGGAACAATTTGGGCTACTTGCACAGCAAGCGGCTATGTCCTTGTTATTATTTTTCCATTTTTCTTCCCAGGCGTATTTTTTTATTTTGTTGTATTTTAAAAACTTTTACCCTGTTGTTTTGTCGTCTGGTAGTTGAAGCATCCCCTGTGTTCTATGGTTTTTGTTACCAGTTTGTATAGCGAGTTTGACTGGATAATTTACTAATTTTAAACGTAAAAATTACTCATCACTTTTCTACGTCACGAGCTCGTTAACTCCTATATTTTTTGCTTCAGAAAATATGCGTTTGGATATACAAAAACTTGTTCGACAACCCAATTGATATAAAACTTACTCTGTGCAGCGGAACAGATCGAATGTCGACGCCGTCAATCATAATTTTGGAGTCATCGTGCAGATAAATGAGTCGGAACAAAGCGAGAATGAGAGAAGATTTGCCGGAGTTTGACCTGCCGACTATGGCTGTTTTCAGCTGTGGTTTCAAGTCCACTGTGAGGCCATTGACGACGAACGTGTTCTCATGTTCGTCCAGTTCGGCTAACCGAGTTTCGTTCAGTTGAGTCTGTTGCTGTTGTGACTTTGATCTGTGCCCGTATCTGATGGGCGAGTAGCTGGCCTTGACCTTGCGCATGTTTATGATTCCAGTTGTGGGCCAATTGTCCATCAAACGATTCACAACATTTTCAGAGGCCTGAGATAGAAGAGGATCAATCAATCACACCTTTTCACATAATTTTTTTAAATATATGTAGAACCTGTCCATATGTAAATGCAGGCGCGGATCTAGGAAAATTTTTGTCGACTTTTTTTTTTAGGTCAACCACACTGATTTTCTGAGCTCTTACAAACCACTGTAAAGAACTTAATTTGACCAAATTTTCTGCGTCGCAGGCAAATTTTTGAAATAAAGGCCAAAAAAACGCGGTTTTAGGCACTTTTTGGAAAACTTCGACCAAAAAATCGCTTTTTTCGGCGCGCGCTTTCCCCTTAAAATTAGTATAGATTGGCGCCAAAGGCGCTTTTAGGAAAATTGTAAGATCAGTCAGCCGAAAATGAATATCTCGAAATAGTACAAAGGGGGGAACCTTTGGGTCGGCAGTGGGTCGAAGCCCTGAGGGGGAAGGGGGAAGCGTCCGCCACCCCCCGCCCGCCCTAAATCCGCTACTGTAAATGTACTGAATCCTGAGAAAAAAGTACGTTTCCCTCTAGAAATGGAAAGAACTCATCTATTGGTGGTAATTTATTTTTTTTTCACTCTAGCCAAGTTTGGCAAATAATCCTCGAACTTCAAAAACAATCAGATGCGTCTGCATACGACGAAGCAAAGTTTATCAAACGCTTCTTTTCTTGTAGTCACACTCTCTATAGATGCTATGTGAGTCATGAGTGTTGTAGCCTCACAGTGCCTTAATTACCTTGGGACTCCTATTAGTCTCACTGTAGCCGCCCTTCTCCTGCTTGAGTCTCATGAACTCCCTCAAGTTCTCCACCCTCGCTGTCTCCGCCTCAACGTCGCCGAGACAGTTGACGAAAGCGAACAGGGCGAAGTTCATCTGGAGAGCCATGTTCACCACTATTCCTATCAAGCCCACGTCCTGTGCCCCGTCTCGTTGCAACACACAGTAGATGCTGGCCCCTGCTATCAACAGATTACCCAGCGTGTGCAGCCGCAAAATCAGCCACTTCTGGGCCGCGAAAATGTAGTAGGCTATTTTCAGGTCTTTATCCAGTCGGTCGCGGAAGAGAGCACAGCTCTGAGACTGGAGGTTGAATGTTCGGATCTGGACAAGCATGGCTGTCGTCTTCTGGTAGATCCCAATCAGAGCCACTTCCGTCAACTCTTGCTTGATTCGCATGAGTTGTTTGCGCACTCGTGCGTAGAGGCGCTCGATGAAAATGTAAACGGCGAACATGATTAGGATGACTATTGAGAAGTAGGGAATGTTGTAGATTATGATTAGACCCAAAGCCACCAACTAAGATAGGCAGAAACATGATTCAGGTTCAGTTATGGTAATTTATGTATGTAGCATTTTGTCTGAAATTGTACCTGGTAAAATGCGGCCAAGCTGAAGAACACTTTGAACCCAAATACTTCTACCTTAAACGAATTATTAACCACATAGTTCTTGTTAAAAACGTATTTCTTTCAAAAGAATCGGCTTGAATTGTTCCATGATGTTTACTCGCTGTCTGAAAAGCACTATAGAAGAAGAAGAAGAATTTATTTCTCATTGTTAATGGTAGATATGCACAGATAAAAATTTCAGCATAAAGGACCAGAAACAGTGAGGGGACAGTTAACGAACCCGTTGTATCAAATGAAATTAAAAATTTAAAGCAAGTGAAAAAATAATCATAATAATTGAAAACATAGAAGAAAATATTAAGAAAAAAATTAAAGTTTGAATAAACTTAATGCAGCAGATTAGTGGCAGTATATAGACAGGTTAATGACATAGGGTCCGAGCTCTGCGTCAATATTTAAAAACATTGCTCAGTCTAAACCAGATAGACGTTCGAAATTCATATCCCATATTTTCTTAAGCTATTCGTAGGCGCCTCACTCGGTTTCAAAAGAAAATCTTGAACTTGTTCACTTTATGGTTACTGCTTCTACATGCTGTGTCCCATCCCTTGAAGCCTCCTTAACACTTAACATCAGTAGAACTGATTGCGGGCTAAACGTTCAGTAGACACACAACTGAGCTCATGCGGCAGTAACCAACGAGCAAGCCGCAGTGTGGTTTGCAAAACGCCGAAGACTGTGTGAAAATTATATAAAATTATTCAACCTATTCAAAACAAGCAGGCACTTCAAATCTGTCATTTGCCCACACTATCCTTGTCTTTAGGCAAAATATATCAACAATACATAAAATTGATCAGCATTTCATTGCTTAATATAAAAAAATCACGAAATTCAATAGCGAGGGGTTGAATATCTGAATTAAAATTTTGATAAAAACTTTTGGAATCGATAAGTTTTGTCTAAAAAAAAAACAAATGAGCATAGCTCATCCTAACTAAATGAAATTCTTGGAATTTTGTTTTTGAAAATAGAAAATTTCATCAAACTTAAATTTGATCTTCTGGTCATATACGACAGTATTTGAAATACAAAAAACTCACTCAAAAATTTTTCATAATGTAATGCTGCTAACGTTCTGATACCAACCTGAGGAGTTCAAACTCATCCGGCTTGTGGTTTGGTAAAAATTTTTCTTTTCAAAAGTTTTGTTGAATGCTTTCATTTTGCTTTTGAAAAAAAAACAATCGAATAATTTTCTTTTCGATTATTGTGATGACAAAACGTTTGCGTAGAAAGTGCACCATGAGTCAATATTCACTATTGCAAAATAGCTTGATGTTAGAGCGATAATTTTCAATCAAAACGGTTTTGGGAACAATAACGCAGTTTTGAAACAGTTCCAAGTTGTTTTTTAAGCCTATTTCGTGTGAAATTAACATGAGAAATGAATGACAAATTAGCATCTATGTCAACACCAAGATATTTGAATGACCCTTCATTATATAAAAGTATACTATTGGTGTACAATTGCTGGTTGGAAGTTTGGTTTAGAGTTACACTAACTTGTTCCGTTTTGTCCTTATTTAGACCAATTAAGGATAATTTACCAATTTTTTATAGCTTCTAAGTCTTGGTTAAAACTCTCAATCGAGCAGTTTACTCCAGTGATGTTTTTGTCGCTGGTAAATAAAAAACTTCGCTAAATTTGCAGAATTCTGGAGTTTCTTCAATTCATATCTAAAAAAAGCAGAGGCCCCGAAATGTTCCAGATTTTGCTTTGATAGCTTTTCACCAATTTCGACAGCTTTTTTGCGGTCCATCGGTTAAATTACAAACAAAGTTTTTCCAACTACAGTATACATTTCTAAATTATGAAAACGAATCTCGTAATCCAGTGTGTCAAAAGCTTTTTAAAATCAAGAAAATTTGTTCTCTTGGGTGATTCAGTTTTGTCTAAGCAATATTCATCTGTTAATTCAGCAATAGCATTATTAGTACTGTGTTAATGTTTAGAAAACTAAACTCATTGTCAAAAACATCATTGGTTTGAAATATATATGTGCAGTTAATAAGTTCTTTTAGGGTTATTTTTCTAGAAGAATAACAGTTTGGGTTCAATCGAAATTTGGCGAAAAACAGTTTG